>NC_091432.1:124212554-124518859 GCF_964237555.1 Oryctolagus cuniculus
GAAAGTATATCATACCTCTTCCTCTGCATTTGGTTTTTGTTTTTGGCTTTTTGGTTGTTGAAGGCTTCCGTAGTCTGTTAGTTATAGGAGTTTTCCTAACTATTTTTACAGAGGCTATTCTTTGTTGTGTTTGGTCACTCTTCCTTTAACTCATGTTTAAGTTTTTGACAAAGATTCCCTTAAGTACCAGTTGTTTTCCCAGTATATTTAGATGGGCTCTGTGCCAGGAGATTCC
The DNA here is from genome assembly GCF_964237555.1 of Oryctolagus cuniculus. Taxonomy (NCBI): domain Eukaryota; kingdom Metazoa; phylum Chordata; class Mammalia; order Lagomorpha; family Leporidae; genus Oryctolagus; species Oryctolagus cuniculus. The sequence goes on from NC_091432.1 coordinate 124,212,790, forward strand.
CTCAACACCTACTAGGGTTGTTTTTTTACGTAGGGATCAACCAAAGGTTAAGTGTAAAATCTTCCCAGATCTTTTTTGAGCGTGCATCTTGGTGAGGATGTGCATGGCTTCCTAAGTTTTCTCATATATGTGGCTTCATTTGAATGTTCTCATTTCCCTCTCATGCTGACAGTTCTTCTTTGGGCCTAACATGATCTTTTGTATGTCACCACCTGTAATCTTTTGCCCCAGGGGCCTGTGGGTCTATTGTCATCTTGCAGATTTTGTGAGTAAGGCTAGACATTTTTAAAAAATTTTTTTCTTAATTTTTATTATTTGACAGATGGAGTTAGGCAGTGAGAGAGAGAGAGACAGAGACAGAGAGATAGAAAGATCTTCCTTCCGTTGGTTGGTTCACCCCCCCCAAATGGCTGCCACAGCCGGAACTATGCCAATCGATCCGAAGCCAGGAGCCAGGAGCCTCCTCCTGGTCTCCCATGAAGGTGCAGGGCCCAAGCACTTGGGCCATCCTCCACTGCCTTCCCGGGCCACAGCAGAGAGCTGGACTGAAAGACGAGCAACAGGGACTATAACCACTAGTCCAAGTTCACGCAGTGCCTGTGCAGGCCATGGCTTGGGACCAGGGGGATGCTGGAAACCACACCTCTGGAGCCACCTGGGGGCGCGGCCGCCGCCTGCCCTGGAGCCCCGTGGGGACCGATGGTGCTCACGACTCTTCCTGCGAGGGGAACCTCAGACCTCCACGCTCGTGGCTTTTCAACAAGACAAAGGGCAGCCACACTCTGAGCTGCCTCTGCCAGCATTTTCACCCTTTGCCTTTCACGGGGTCGAAGCCCCACGGAAAACTCGGGGACGCGGGGCCAGCCGAGGTATCGCCCTGCAGAGCAGGGGCGAGGCGTGGAGGGCCCAGGCCGAGCGTTTTGCAGTCGGGCTGTGTTGGTAGGTGTACGTGTATGTAGTAGTCTGGGTGCGTCTAGACCGTAGCATCTCCGAGCGGACGTGACGGTGCGGCGCGGCCCGGGGACAAGAGAGGTAACGAGCTGCTCTGCTCTATGCCTTAAGCCAATACTCACTCGGCGGGCGGGCGGGCGGTCGTTCTTACGTTCCATGCACGGAACAGAGCGACAGCGAGGGGCTCTCAGGCTTGTGTGCGGGGTGCACAGCCGCGGGGGGTGGGGGGCGTCTGGGGTCTTCCATGACCGAGCTGTCGCGCTGCCCAGGTGCCCAGCTTGCCATAAAATGGTGGGTTTGCATTTGAGTTGCAACAATAAATTTGTTTTTCTAAAGATAGGATGCCGGCACCAAGGCAGAGGATTAACCAAGTGAGCCATGGCGCCGGCCCTGGGCTAGACACTTTTTTACATCAGAGTTCTGAGACAAAAAGAGACAAACTTCTTGGGTCCATCCTTTAGATAGCCACCAGACAGTTTAGAACTGATGTACACAATAATTTGCAAACAAGATCTGCTATGCCTTGGCTCCGTGGAGAATACTGGAAACTGGGATGCTATCACTTAGGAACAAAACTACTGCCATCCTGGGGATGGGTGAGGTAAGGGCAAGCAACAATGGCACAGAACTTCCCAACCATTTTCAAGATGGCTTTTTCCTGATGGGGTATTGGCTTGGTGACTGTAAACTTTGACTGCTTTCCAGGGCTCTGACAAGACTGGCTCAAATAATCCTCCCCGCCCCCACCAATAGGTTTCTGTTGGGGAATGAGAGCTGGGAACATTCTAGTTGCATTCTGCCAATGTCTTCCTCTTCAACACAGTTCTGGCTTCACTTGGCCTTTGGCGAAAGGGCTTCAGAGGACTTGGACTGTACTCTGAATGAAGGGATCTGCAATCTGCTCCTTTGAGTAGGAACCGGTGGAGGAATTAAAATTTTATAGATGCAGAATCTATGAGGATACTGACAGCTGAGAACAGATAAGCTTGTAAAACCAAGTTCTGTCCAGGTAGTAAATTGCTCAGGCAGCTGGTTCTTGCTGACATCACGGGACAGCTGCAATTACATGCTACATCTGCTTGGGTTTGATTTCTGAATGTAAATTAATCCCAGCTCATAAAGACAATGCCAAAAATGACCAAGTAGGAGAATATGTGAAAAGAATGGGAAGACTTGTGCTGGTATTGAATCCGGGCCGCCCCTCAGGGTTACCTGAGTCATTCACTTCATGTGCATCGGCACCTTCCGTGTCAATCTGCCTAATGCTGACTGTGGCTTACAGCTGTGATATGGCTGGAGTGTGGTCACTCCCTCTCAAATGCGTGTTGAAACTTGATTGCCACTGTGATGGAGTTAGGAGATGGGGGGGTCTCAGGTCACTAACAGGGATTATGTTCTACCTCTCACAGGCCTGGATTAGGTAACGCCAGAACAGGTTGTTATAAAGCAAAGTTGCCCCTCATGTTTAGTCTCTTCCTCATGGGCCCACTTGCCTTTCTACTCTTCTCCCATGTTATGATCTAGCTCAGGTTCTCTCTCTCTCTCTCTCTCTTTTTTTTTTTTTTTTTTTTTTTGACAGGCAGAGTGGACAGTGAGAGAGACAGAGAGAAAGGTCTTCCTTTTGCCATTGGTTCACCCTCCAATGGCTGCCGTGGCCGGCGCGCTGCGGCCGGCGCATCGCGCTGATCCGAAGGCAGGAGCCAGGTGTTTCTCCTGGTCTCCCATGGGGTGCAGGGCCCAAGCACTTATGCCATCCTCCACTGCACTCTTGGGCCACAGCAGAGAGCTGGCCTGGAAGAGGAGCAACCGGGACAGAATCTGGCGCCCCGATCAGGACTAGAACCCAGTGTGGCGGTGCCGCAAGGCGGAGGATTAGCCTAGTGAGCCGCGGCGCCGGCTGCTCAGGTTCTCAAAAGCAGCTGAGTAGGTGCTGGTGCCATGCTCTTTGACTTCTTTGCCTCCAGAGCCATAAATCAAAATAAACCTTATTCTTTATCCATCATCCAGCCTCAGGCATTCTGTTGTAACAAGCGGGAATGGAGCAAGGGAAGCTGTATCTCAACAGTGACTTAGGGAGGTGATGTGGTCTGAGTGTTACCCTTTATGGTTCAGGTGTTGGAAGCTTGGTCGCCAGTGCGGTGATGTTGAGATGTGGTAGAATGCTTCAGAGGTGGGGCCCAGGGGGACATAATTAGGTCACTGAGGGTATGTCACCCTCAGAAGGGGTTAGTGTGGTTTTCATAGGCCCTCTGTTAGTTCCTGTGACAGTGTCAAAAAGGCAAGTTTGACCCCTAAAGATCTCTGGCTTCCCTTCACCAAGTCATTGCTGTCTTCCTCTTCGTGTGCTCCTCCAGTTACCATGTTGTGATGTAGCCAGGAGGCCCTCATCAGAGCCTAGCAGACGCTGGACAGCAGGAAATGGACTTAGACAGGAAGTATGCCTTTGGTCATTACCTCCATCCCTGTATCTCTGCACTTCCCCTCTCTGGTAAACCCCTTACTTCCCCACCTCAGCTTTCTTCTCTTTCTCCTCTTTTGCCCCCTTGCTCCTTCAGTGAAAATATGTTCCAAGGACATAATCCGCTAAATGAATTCACATGAAGGTGGACATGGCTGATAAAACTCGGTGGATATCTCCTGGGTGGCTTTTTGCATTTGAACAGAAGCTTATATTCAAATTAGAAGGAAAAAGGTTCTAATTGTGAGACTCTAAGTGTTAGTGGTTAGAGGATTTGATCCCAACCCAGAATATTTTTCTGTTTGATGAGTGTAATTTAATCTAGATAGTTAGTGTAAAGAAATTCCAAGTCAAAAAAAGAGCTTCAGGAAACCAAGCTCTTTCTCTCAGTATAAAAAGAAGTTTTGTGACTGATTTAAGCTGCAACATCCTTGGATAATGTACCTTTCTGGACAAAGACACAGGGGATAAGCCAAGACCCTTGACCCTATGGAGGGGTTAAGGTTAGGGCGATTTTCACCTTGGTATGAGAAAAGATGGGAAAAGATGGCAGATGAATAAGAATACAACAGACTGAATTTAGGGTCTTGGCTATTTTAAAAGCTACTAAAGGGGCCGGCGCTGGGGCTCACTTGGTTGATCCTCCTCCTGTGGTGCCAGAATCCCATATGGGCACTGGGTTTTAGTCCCAGTTGCTCCTCTTCCAGTCCAGCTCTCTGCTGTGGCCTGGGAGGGCAGTGGAGGATGACCCAGGTGCTTGGGCCCCTGCACCCGCATGGGAGACCAGGAAGGAGCACCTGGCTCCTGGCTTTGGATTGGCATAGCTCCAGCCATAGGGGCTATTTGGGGGGTGAACCAACGGAAGGAAGACCTTTCTCTCTTTATCTCTCTCTCTCTCTCACTGTCTAGCTCTATCTGTCAGGAAAAAAAAAAAAAGCTACTAAGCAGCTTTGTGCACCCTTTATAGCCTTTCTTCCTAGTTGTCATCAGAGAATCTTCTTCAGGATGCAGTGTGCAAAGTGGGGATGGGTACCAGAAAATAAAAGCTACTGAGCTAGGTGTGGTGAACACCTTATCACTGTGATTGGATTTAACAACTCCCAGCCTCTGCTTCTTCATCTGTCATGTTGAACAAAATCTACTGAAGAGAATGGGAACTCTTTTAATTGCAAATTACAATAAGCCATATGGAACAAGGTTAAGAAAAAAAGGCACTACACAAAAAGAGGACTTTCAGGCTTTCATTTCTAGATGTTCAAGGGACAAGGCTGAATCCAGAGATGTGAGGATGCCGCCAAGTTTCTGGCTCTCCATTTCTTGGCTCTGCTTGTTTTTGACTTTATTCTCTGTCAGCTAAGAAGACCTAAAAAATCTCCTAGTTTAACATTTGCAGCAGAAAATTTTTCTTTATCATTCAAATTTCATTCCCAGGGAAGATTATATTGCCTTGCTGAAGTCGGATGTCTGACCATTATCCAATTACTATATGGTGGATTTTTTTTAATTTAAATATTATTTGAAAGGTAGAGTTACAGATTGAAAGAGAGAGAGAAAGATCTGTTATCCACTGATTCACTCCCCAAATGGCTGCAATGGCTGGGGCTGGACCAGGCCAAAGCTAAGAGCCAGGAGCTCCATCAGACCTCCCAAGTAGGTGTCAGGGACCCAAGGAATTGGGCCATCCTCTGAAGCTTTCCCAGGCACATCAGCAGGGAACTGAATTGAAAGTGGAGCAGCCCGGACTTGAACCAGTACCCGTATGGGATGTCAGGGCTGAAGGTATTGCTTTACCTGCTACACCACAGTGCCGGCCCCAGATCTTTGACCCAGCAATTCTGCTTTTTGGGAATTTATCCTATTGAATGGTACATAGTGCTTTTAATTATTTAATACTAAGAATTAGAAAAAAAAATGAACATCCATCCCTGTGGGCTTGTTTAAGAAATGGTGAAACTCAAAAAAAAAAGCAACACTGTTTAAGTTGAATATGGAAGAATCTCTAATTTAGAGTTAGTGAAGAAGGCAGCTGAATATCAGAGTATATTATATTATATGTTACCTTTTACATAATAGAATATATTTGTATTTGAATCTTGAAGGATAAGTAAAGTAATGAAAATAGTTTGGAGAGGAGGTTGCTATGCAGTATATGGGACATGTAAGGATAGGGAATGGAGTGAGACCAAGACATTGTATTATGGTATTACATTAAAATGTTACACTACATCAACATATTTACCTTTTCAAATACTTAAAAGAAAACAACAAAATTTAAAAGCAAACCTAGTTAAAAAGCACTTGAACATTCAATTCATTAGACTTCGAAAAATCATTGCTAAGCATGCACCGTGCCATGCTATGCTGCAGGAACTGTTTTCGGAAGACAAGTTATGTGAGTCATGGTGTAGAGTTTCTGTCTTCAACCACATAAACCACCCTTCAAATGCCACATCTTCTGCGATGTCACCCAACAGTTCCCTGTCATCCTACTCAGTCTCACAACCTCAACACGGCATCAATATCCCCAAGGCCACGAGGGTCTTGTAGTAATGTAATGTTTTTCCTCTCTGTGTGTGTCTCCCATCTTGCTTGTCTTTCTTTTTGAGTGTGTTGTTTAATCTGCTTGGTAGAAGCTGATATTTAAAAGGTCAGGACTTTAATTTTATGGACTATTTAGCTTCATTTGGAGTGACAATAAAGCTCCCACAATCACAGATTGATCCATCAATCTGAACCAGAGACTTAACAAGTGTCGGCCGTGTCCTTGGTCACCGGAGGTCAGAGCAAGAGACCAAACTGGTTTATTCCATTCAAACCTACTATCACGACCTTTAGGTACTTTGGCAGTGGCTTCTGTTCATAAAGAAAGCTGTGTGTGTGTGTGTGTGTGTGTGTGTGTAACACTTTGCCATCTTCTGGAGGCCAGCAGAAACAATGCTTACTGTAAACTCACATGCATAATCCTGGTCACGAACAAGGGCCACTCCCTCCTGTCTCCTTAGAAAGCCTCTCCCGGGCAGCACCAGACTGTAAACTCGCTGGGATTTTTGTCTATTTCGTCATTCTTGTGTTCTCTTTCATCCCAGCTCCTACAGCATTCTTTCTCTTTTGTAATTGTTTACAACATGGTGCGCTCCTTAGAAGGGAGGTTCTGCACATGTGTTCTGTGGCTCCTCCCGTACGGGGCACAGCACCTGGGTGTGTGGAAAGGCTGCTGGGGACATCCCCACTGCAACGTTGCAGGTGTCTCTTACACTGGAGGGAACTGGAGTCCACCAGGCATCATGTTTTGTTTACCCTTTTGTTGGGCTGGCATCCTGCTGGGTATTCTTGGTAGATGATAAGATTTCTTCCCGCCCAGTTAGCCTACAGTCTGCATGCAAGGCAACTGGCTCGGCTTGGAGGACTGTGACACTCCCAGCTCCCTGCCAGCCTGTGCGGCTCTCCTATGTGTCCCGGCATCCCCACAGCTGCTGATCTGATAGTAACTCAATCTCTTCCTTAGATTTCTCTGATTGCCCAGCCTGTGTTGTCCTCCCCTCTGTCCCTTGCTGTCTGGGCTACTCAGACAGCCGTGTGTGACTAAAGCAAGAGTGAGTTCATCTGTAGAGCATGTGCTTGGGCAGCCAAGTCCTCCAGGTTTGAATAAAATGACCCAATCTGTTTGGTATTCGCTGGGCAGTCACACAGGGACATGTCCATTCTGGGATGTCCCTCACTAGGGCCAGATGCTGCCTCAGCCAGATTTGTCTAAGGTCCTTGTCTTCTGGTGGGAGAATTTTGACCTCATAGGAGGTCAAACTCCACCTTCCACCCTGCCCCCTGCCCTCACCCCTCCACCAAACTCTTCATTCTCCTGGCCATTGGTTTTGTCTTAACCATGAATTCCAAAAGGAATTCCCATTTCCACTTCCATTGGATTCTCCCCAAATTGAAAGTCCATACCTGGTCTATAGCTGGAAATTTGAAAGACTCAAATTACAGCTTTCAGAGACAATAGACTATTTTATTCCCAGGAGTAGTAAATTGGCCTGGGCTAATAGTTCTATTGCAATGCACAATGCCCTCTGATTGTGTATTATATGTTAGCACTCTGGACTTGAAAGACACAATTGTGTAATGTTTATCCATTAATTGAGAATAATCATCTCAGCTGCACAGTACCGCAGACTAGCCAAGGTTGTCTTTCTCATATCCAACAGCTTTTAATTGTGGTGTTGTCTTTGAATGGGAAGCCTTTCTCAGAGTGCGGGGAACAAAAACAGAGACCTACCCAAATATCAGTTCATTCCCACTCCGAGAAAAAAGAATCCATTTAGGTGGGAAGGAGTTGAGTTTTCTCATCCCCAGAGAGTGATTTCAGCAATTTCCATTATCCATCAAGTCTAAACGTTACACTGTGGGATTTCTTCTTCCTAATAAAGTTAGGAAATGTATCAGACCAGAGGGCTTATGTGACTCCACAGTAAGCTAGAGACTAAAATAGAAGAAATGCCTTAAAAATCATTGTCAAGACTCTTTTGAATGTGAGTCCCAGAGAATTTAACTCAAACTGTCTTAGGCAAAAATTTTTATTGGCTCATATAACTGAAATGTCTCTGGATAGAATTGCTGCTATGTGTCTAGATTCCAGGGCTGGAAAATATCCCCATGACCTGGTCCCATGCTGCCCATATCTCTGTTCTTCTTTCCTCTGTGGCTGCACAAATCGCTGGACATGGAATCTCTGTTCTTCTTCTTGCTCTCTCAGTAGCAAGATGGCAGCCAGTGACTCAGCTCCAGGCCTCCGTCCCTACTGGCAGTCCGGATGTTGAATCTCACGGGCCAGTTTGGATCCTGGCCTTGATTTTGAACTGGTAATGCTGAGTAGGGGGAATGGAAGCTTCTGGGTGGTCAGGCCTGGATCACTCTCACTCCTGGACCATGAAGGCAAGGGTGAATCCATTTACCTGAACCACAGGAACAAGAAATGGAAGGTGGTAGTGGTTCTCCAAGAAAATCCAGGAGCTGTTTTTTTTTTTTAATTTTTTTAAAGATTCATTTATTTATCTGAAAGTAGAGTTATAGAGAAAGAGAGAAAGGAGAGACACAGAGAGAGAGAGAGGTCTTCCATCCGTCGATCTGAGGCCAGGAGCCAAGAGCCTCCTCCGGGTCTTCCCGCATGGGTGAAGGGCCAAAGGACTTGTGCCATCCTCCACTGCTTTCCCAGGCCACAGCAGAGAGCTGGATCAGAAGTGGAGCAGCCAGGACTTGAACCAACATCCATAAGGGATGCTGGCACTGCAAGCAGCGGTCCTACCCCCTATGCCACAGTACTGGCCCCTAATTTTAAATTTTTTAAGATTTATTTATTTATTTGAAAGTTGGAGTTACAGAGAGAGAGAGAGAGAGAGAGAGAATCTTCCATCTGCTGATTCACTCCCCAGGTGGCTGCAATAACCCAAGGCTGGGCTAGGCCAGGTCTCCCACATGGGTGCAGGGACCCAAGCACATGAGCCATTTTCTGCTGCTTTCCCAGGAACATTAGCAGGGAGCTGGATTGAAAGTGGAGCAGCTGGGACTCAAACTGGAACCCACTTGGGAGGCTGGGGTCACAGGCATTGGCTTTACCGGCTACAACACAACACCAGGCTACAACACCAACCCAGGGGTGGGGGAGCACTGTACCTTCTTCTTATCTTTGGGCATGGATGTCTTTGTAGGTTGGTAATTTAAGCTTCATGTATTTATCCGAACCCTGCCCATAGTAAAGATGACCACCTACCGCGTGCCAGGCTTTGTACCAGATGTTTTATGTGCACCCTCTCACCTGATGTCATGGACTACCCTGGCAGGGAGAATGATTACCGCCTTCTCTAAACAAGGGAAGGAGGCCCAGCGAGGCTAAGGGACATGCTTGAAGCCACACACTGTGAAACACTGAGTCATTATTTATCCCCAGCCTAACTCCAAAGCCCATGTTTACTCTCCTTTTGTGCATTTCCCAAACTTGCCCTGCACAAGACTCTGGATGTTTATTAAAAATGCAGGTTCTCAGGCGCTCCTCCCGGGAGGTTTGATTCCACCAGCCTCGGCTGACGTCTGGGGAATCTTGTTAGCAAAGATGCTTGGTGATCCGTACGAGCAGACGAGGTGGAAAATGTGCAATAGCATGCTGCCTCCCACAGGTTAAAAAATACCTGCAGGTGGCAGCTGTGCACACACACCAAGGCCTTCTCTGGTTCCTCTTCCTTGCCCCACAGAGGATCTGAGGGAATCGTTTTAGCATGCTCGGCCACCTGTAGAGCAGTGGTCTCCGAAGATAGGAAGCACAAAGGGTTCTACCGGCCCCTCCCTCTCCCTGGCTTCCTGTCTCACCATGTGATCTCCCCTCTGGTGTGAGCTCCTGCCGCGATGGCATCTACCGTGTTGTGTTGTGACAAAGCCAAGTACCCTCAGAGAGCTGAGCAGGTGCTGGTGTCATGCTCTCAATTCTTAAGAACGTGAGCTAAGTGAACCTCTTTTCTTTATACCTTATCTAGCCTTAGGTTTTTTATTATAGCAACAGAAAATAGACTAATAGACCGTAGGAACTCAGTATTTGGCCATATGCCTCTAGTTCATTTTTCTTTTATTTTTTTATTTTTTCGGGCGGGCGGGCGGGCCCCCTCGGCTTCCGTATGCCATTCGCCCGCGGAGCCTGCTCAGCCAGCGCTGCCAACTGGCCCCAGGTGCTAGCTAGAGGCAGCGGCCAGCCTCGGGAGCACACCTGCGGGCGTTCCCGGGCCGCACAACCATTCTCTGAGGGAAGCTGGAGCCCCTGGCAGCGTCCTCCTCTGGCTCTCTGGCTCGCCGGCTCGGCGGCTCGCGCGTCTCATTTTTCTTTAAAGATTTATTTTATGTATTTTAAAGGCAGAGTTACAAAGAAAGGGGAGGGAGGGAACAAGGGAGGGAGGGAGAGAGGGAGAGAGAGAGAAAGAGAGAGAGCGAGAGTGATCTTCCATCTGCTCCATCTCCCCAAATGGCTGCAATGGCTGGGGTTGGGCCAGGCCAAAGCCAAGAGCCAGGAGCTTCTTATGGGTCTCCCACATGGGTGCAGGGGCCCAAGGACTTGGGCCATCTTCCAATGCTTTTCCAGACACATTAGCAGGGAGTTGGATTGGAAGTGGAACAGCTCTGACTTGATCTGGTGCCCATATGGGATGCCAGCATCATAGGCAGCCAATTTAACTTGCTATCGCACAATGTTGACCCCTAGTTCTTTTTATTTTATTTACTTATTTGCATTTTATTTGAAACGATGACATGGGGTGGGGGGAGACATATGCACACACATACACACACACACAGATCTACCATTCACTGGTTCTCTCCTCCAATGCCAACAACACCCAGGGATGGACCAGGGCAAAGCTAGGAACCTGGATCTCAATCAGGGTCTCCACATATGTGGCAGCACCCCAAGTACTTGAGCCATCCCCTGCTGTCTCTCAGGGTGTTGGGTCAGAAAGTTGGATCAGAAGTAGAGTAGCTGGAACTCAAACCAGGCACTCCAATACAAGATATGGGCATCTCAAATGATGGCCCAACTGCTATATCAGATTCTTTCTATTCTACATCAAATTCTTTCTATTCTTCTTAGAAGAAAACCTCACAATGGCAAAGACTCTTTCATAGCCCACAAGTAGCCCACAGGCTCATCTCTGTCCTTTGTTCAGATAAATTCTCAGGATGTGGAGTCTCCACGGTGCTTGCTTGCTCTGTCCTCCAGCAGCTGCCAGCCAGTCCCTCATCCTTTTAGATTTCTCATGTGGCAGGCTCCATCTGCTTGGTCTTTTATGCTCCAGGACACTCAACGGGGGAGCAAGTGCTCAAGAATACTGCATTCCCCTTTTAAAAGGAAGACAATGAGACTTGTATGAGATTTAAAGATTTATTTATTTTTAAATTTTTAAAAGATTTATTTATATATTTGAAAGGCAAAGTTACAGAGAGACAGAGGTAGAAAGAGAGAGAGGGAGACAGACACAGAGACAGAGACAGAGAGATCTTCTATCCAATGATTCACTCCCCAAATGGCAGCAATGACCTGAACTGGGCAGATCTGAAGCCAGGAGCCAGAAGCTTTTTCTGGGTCTCCGACACAGGTGCAGGTGCCCAAGGACTTGGGCTATCTTCCACTGCTTTCCCAGGCCATAGCAGAGAGCTGGATTGGAAGTGGAGCAGCCGGTACTTGAACAGGTATCCATATGGGATGCCATCTCTACAGATGGAGTCTTTACCCACTGTGCCACAGTGAGATGGAGCATGAATTGGAAAATGAAACCAATAGAATAGGCTAGAATGCCCAGAAACACACTCCTGTATATTAAGATACTCAATTTGGGATAAAGATAGAATTACAAATCCATTGGAAAATTATACTTTGCTGTCTTCCACAGGTTAGAAAATATCTGAAAAGGACCGCTGTGCAAACCTACCCCACTTTCTTTCCCCCACAGAGGATCTGAGGGGGTTGTTTTAGCAGCAAATCATGCTCAGTGCAGTCTCTAGAGCAGTGGTCTCCAAACATGGGATGGATAAGGGTTTCTACTGGTGTATTGGAGCAGTATTTCTTCTTTTCTCTTTATATCCTGAAAAAAAGAGAAAGAAAGCTGCAAATAAAAAAATCCTTTTCATTTATTTGAGAAGCAGAGGGAGAAAGGGAAGGAGGGAGGGAGGGAGGGAGGGAGAGAGACAGAGTGACAGAGAAAGAGACAGAAAGACAGAGAGAGAAAGAGACAGAGAGAGACAGAGACAGAGGAAGAGAGAGAATCCTTCACCAGCTGGTTCACTTCCCAAATGTCCTCTACAGCCAGGGCTGGGTCAAATTGAAGCCAAGAGCCTGAAACACAGTCCAGGTCTCCCATGTGGGTTGCAGGGACCCAACTATCACTGGCTTCCTCCCAGGAACATGAGCAAGAAGACGGACTTGGGAGTATTGTACCAACAGATAACTGACTATATAATGGACAGTTGTACCATTAATAAATGTTACTTAAAATTTCTTTATGGAAAAAGATACAAAATTGGATCCCCATCTTACATCTTCTGTGGATCAAAATCCTGCAAGTGAAATGTTAGATATAGTAGAAGAAAATAGACAATAATGAATCTTTTTACGACCTTTGGATAGAGAAAGATTTCCTAGACCATACACCAAAACTCAAACTGTTGAGGAAAAATTAAGGATAACTTTTTACTACATTACCATTATCTTCAATAAAAAAAGATATCATAAAATGACAAATTGCACTCATTTGGGGAAAGATATTTAAAGCGCAAAATCTGGCCAAAAAAATAGTATCCAAAGTACAGAAAGAATTCCTGCAAACTGATGATGAAGAGGAAGAGGAAGATAGCCATGTACAGTCTGCAATAAGACCTTGGGATACTTATTGAATAATTTATTCCTTCTATGTTCATGTAAGGGATTTATTATCTCCATTTTGCAGATGCATACAGATAGGGTTATATACTTTGCTTGAAGTCACCCAACTAGTAAGTAGCGGGGCTGAATCTGAATCTAGAAGTCTGGCTCCAATTCTTGTGGCATTACTCCTGAGTTTGTTCCCAAATTTAAAATCAGCTGAAGTAGCCAGCAACAATGTAAGAAAAATCTCAACCTCACTAACAATAAGGAAAGTACAGATTAAAATGCCAAAGAGAAATCACCTACACCCACGATTGGACAAAGACTAAAAAGTCTAATGATACCAAGTTTGAGAGAAGACGTAGGAATGCAGGAAATTTTATATGCTGGTGGTGGGAACAACCATTTTGGAGAACAATTTGGTAATTTTTAACAGATTGAAGGTGCTCATATCTTATGTATGAGCCTACAGTTTCACATCTAGAATTTTATTCTAGGAAAAGCCATGTTATGTGCAAGATGTGGTCACGAATGTCCACTGCAGCATCATTTCTAATATCAAAATTAGGAAATCTGAAGATTGATTAATAGAAAAAAATTGTGGCATATTCATTCTATGTAATAACATGCAGCAATCAAAATGAACTAGCAATATGTCTACCAATACCGACCATATACATATATACATAAATACAAGATATATAATACTGTAGAGCAAAAAACTGGTGGTGATAGCATACTGTGATGCAGTAACATTCTGTAGCATTTAAACATCTGCAAAACAATAGCATTTCATTGGATTTGTGTATATAAAATACAACATAAAAGAATGAAGACCCGAACAAGAATAGTGAGTACTATACCCACGACAGGGCATGTCTCCATCAGAAAGGAGAAGGGCAGTGAGTTGAGAGAGCCGTCTGCACAGGAAGTGTCAGTTACGTAGAACTCTTAGTTTCAAAAAGAACAACCTAGGTCTTTTATTTTTCAGCTTTTCATGCCAATGATCAGGCAAAGCTGACTGCGGAAATGAAGACATCAGGAGCTCCCCCTGCTCCCTTGGCCCTCCAGGGCGGGAAGAGGAGGGAGGAGATGGTGGGAGCTGAGGCTATGGGAGGGGAGGGGCCCGGTTTAGTGATACAAATGGAGAATCCTCTAGTTTAGGGGCACAGCCAAGCCAGGAGTTTGATGGACTATGCTCTCCCCTCCCCTGCTTCAGGGCCCCACTTGGGGGTCCCAAATGGAAGTGGAAAGCTGGCTGGAGGGGCTCTCGGGAAGAGTTCACGGGGGCAGGCCTGAGCTGATCTGAGCCTCTGGTAAAGCCTGGGAGGATTGGGAGAGAGTAGTAAAGTGCACCAGGAACCTCAAGTGAGGAGAGAGCTACACATAGGGCACTGGCTTGTACCAGCGTTAGAGAGCCTGGAGCCCAGCGCGATGGCCTTGGGTGGTGTTTGAGAATGGAACACCTTTGTCCAGAGATGAACTTTTGAAGTCCGTGTAGTTGGGGTTCTTCTCTCGAGTTTGTTCCCAAGTTGGAGTTCCCAGCACACTGATGATCTCCGTGAGCTGTTCCATCCCACTGTTGCCAGGGAAGATGAGCTGGCCAAGCAGGAGCCCAGTCAACATGCAGGCAGCTGACTGCACGTCAGTGGATGGAGGTGTAGTCAGTGGCTCCGAAGATGAGCCTTGGGGCCTGATAGCAGCGAGAACAGGTGTAGGAGCCATTGGCTTCCCTGGGGACCAACTGCTTTGCATGGCCAGAATTGCACACCTTGAGGGCAGTGGTATCTGGGTCCACCAGCAGGCTCTGGGGAAACACATCCTGGGAGTGGATGTAGGCCAAGCCCCGGAAGAGCATGTACTTGCACGCCTTGACATAGATGGCAGCGATGGGCCATTTGGCTTTGGTGAAAGGACAGGCCACCCATGACACTGTCTCGGGCACTGCTTCCAGCCCCAAATTTAGGTGAAGCTCATCCCTCTTCTTCCCACTGAGTAGTAACAGTATCTCAGCCTCATAGTATTGCAGTGGTCCCGTTTATGCATATGTGCAGCTCTAGGTTCTTCAACCTCTTGTCCTGGAGAAACTTCCTTGGTCTCTGCCATCCTGCCTGGTCTATAACCCGCAAAAGAACCATTGCTAATCACTTTGATGTCTGTGTGAGCCACCTCTTGGGAGCGCTCCAGGCCTTGGCCTAGGGTGCTACCATTGTGGTTACCTTTCCCTCTGTCATCACTCAGTTCCATTCTGGGTGGCAGGAAGCTAGTATCCCTGCCGCTCTGCCATTGCCTCCTCCACTGTAGCTGCTGCTTCTGGGACCACCCCCAGAATGAGGGGCTCCCATGTCCACCCTGGCCCAGGCCTCCCCACTGCTGGTGCCACCTGGGCTGGAGGCCAAACCCCCAGAGGCCACCTCTGCCTCTGCATTGGCCACCTGGCTCTGTGAAGCAGCTGGTCTGTGCCTGGCCTGAGCCTCCAGGGCTGCCTCCTGAAGGCCCACGGCAGCTCATGGCTCCAAGGTCAGGTCCAGGCCAAGGGCTTGGGCTGCCCAGGCTACCTCAGCTGCAGGCTGCTCCTTCAGGCTCTGCCTACAATACCAGACAATGCTGTTTTTCTTTTTTTTCTTTTCTTTCTTTCTTTCTTTCTTTCTTTCTTTCTTTCTTTCTTTCTTTCTTTCTTTCTTTCTTTCTTTGACAGGCAGAGTGGACAGCGAGAGAGAGACAGAGA
This sequence comes from Oryctolagus cuniculus, assembly GCF_964237555.1. NCBI lineage: Eukaryota > Metazoa > Chordata > Mammalia > Lagomorpha > Leporidae > Oryctolagus > Oryctolagus cuniculus. The sequence goes on from NC_091432.1 coordinate 124,228,318, forward strand.
GAAAGGTCTTCCTTTTCCGTTGGTGCTGTTTTAAGTCCTGGCTGCTCCACTTCCCATCCAGCTCCTTTCTAATGCACCTGGGAAGCAATGGATTTGACCCAAGTGTTTGGGTCCCAGCATCCACTTGGGGGACCCTAATGGAGTTATAGACTCCTGGCTTTGGCCTAACCCAGCCCTGGTCATTGTGGCAATTTGGGGAGTGAACCAGCAGATGGAAGACTCTCTGTCTCTGTCTCTCTGTCTCTGTCTCCCCCCTAATCCCCGCCGCCTTTCTGTAACCCTGCCTTAAAAAAAAAAAAAAAAAAAAAAAAAAAAAAGGATATCCTAAAGCAGACTCTAAATGCCATTTCCTTGGGTGAAATGCTGATTCCAGGTTTGGGGCAAGAAATTCATGAATCAATTTTAATGACTTGTTTTGCCAGGAAGCAAGGAATTGGCAAGACAATTTGAGTCATGTCTCAATGACACAAGAAACACTTTGAAAGGGTATCCACTGGTCAAATGGAGTAATTAAGATAGTAGTATGATGGATTATGCCCTACCAAATATATAAAACTCATGAGTGCACGATGATACTGTAAACACCCCCAAACAATCTTCCTGGTTTATCATGGGAGATTGCTAGGGTGAGAATTTATTGTTATGAAAATGGAAAAAATAATGAGAAAGCATTCATTTTACCTTTCCTATACTGACTATATTTTAGGATAATTAAGTAGTAGAAGAATTCCAACTAATAAATGTAGACAGAATGATAGAACTTTTAAAAACTCTCCATTTTAAATCTCTAGTAATTGGTCTGTGTAGCATACATTAGTGAGGCTAAAACTGTTGGGTGGAATATCAATGGGGAATATTATAATAGCTCAATCTTGGCCTCACTACATGCAGGACTACCTAATACTACGTGTCTCGTAGCTTGATGCAATGGAAAGTGTCACTTATAATATCTTCTTGCCTAGAAATTGCACCTTAGAACTTGCTTCTGGTTTACAAGAAGTATGAAGGATAGAAGATCAGCTTAAATGGCAAGGATTCAGGGCCGGGATTGTGACACAGCCAGTTAGGCTGCTCCATGTAACTCCCAGGATCACATATGGACGCTGGGTTGGGTCCTGACAGTTCTGATTCCAATCCAGCTCCCTGCTAATGTGCCTGGGAAGTCAGAGGAAGATGGCCCAGGTGCTTGTGCCCCTGCCATCCATGTGGGGGACTCGGATGGAATCTCTGACTCCTGGCTTCGACCTGGCCCAGCTTTGGACTTTGCAACCATTTGGGGAGAGAACAAGGGGATGGAAAATTCTCTCTCTCTCTCTCTCTCTCTCTAACTCTGCCTTTCAAATAAGTAAGTAAACAAATAAATCTTTTTAAAAATGACAAAGACACAAATTAGCTAGATCCAAAAAGGTAGGACATTCTATAGGAAAAGATAATTCAGTTTCTCCATCAAATATGCATTATCCTCCAATCAAAATGCTAGTAGAGAAAAAGGGAGGGTGAATTATTATAAAATAAGAAATTGAGAAGATATAGCAAGTAAATGCGATGTGAAACCTTTGCTTGGACCTGATTCAGACAAATTAATAATAAAAAGATGTTTGAGGGCCCAGTGTCATGCACAGTGGGTTAAGCCACTCCCTGTGACACTGGCATCCCATATGGGTGCCAGTTTCAAGTCCTGGCTGCTCCACCTCTGATCCAGTTCCCTGCTAGTGTGCCTGGGAGGGCAGTGGAGCATGGCCCAGGTGTTTGGGCCCCTGCACCCACATGGGAGGCCCTGAAGAAGCTCCTGCATCCTTTGGGCTGGCCCAGCTCTGGCCATTGCAACCATCTGGGGAGTGAGCCAAAGGATGGAAGATCTCTCTCTTCCTCTGTCTCTCTGTCTCTCCTTCCCTCTCTGTAATGCTGCCTTTCAATAAATAAATAAATCTTAAAATTAAAAAAGACATTTGAGAAAATCAAGAAAGTATATATAGGATTGGTATTTGAGGACATCGATGAATTATGATTACTTCTGGTTAATAAGATTAGTGCATGGTGATTGTTTTTTAAAATGCCTTCCTTAGGACATTATCCTTGAGACGGAGTGCAACATGGAAAATTGCTGTTTGAATGGTCTTATGCCAACCTTTCAGCAAAGCTTAATGATCTACAGGAATCAATCAGAACCCTCACTCAAGGTCTAATATGAGTTCCTACTCCAAACCCTAGGAACAGAATGCCTCACAAACTGGGAGGAGCAGATTTCCTGCGCTGAAATGAGGTCTAGCAGCATACCAGGGCCCAGGGTAGGGGCAGCACTAGGTCAGTGCAGCCAGGAGGAGAGCACAGTGTCTGGGGGGGCATTTGGGGAGGGTTCTCACAGAGCTTCCAGAACCCCCAGTGGATGCAAAGGGGCTCCTGCAACCTGCAAGGCAGGCCATGGGTCAGGTACCTACCAGTGAGGACTGAGTCTCAGGTTAGGGTCCCCCTTCCAGGCTGATGTGGCCTGAGAACATTTGGTCTACACTTGTAAAAAGGATAGTTTATACACAAACACAACGGCCCTCACACTGGAGAAGCCCCTGCTTCACAGTCAGCAAAACAGAGGCACAAAGCCATTTAGCTTTTTACCTCCTAAAAAGGCAGGGGGAAAACGACCTGTCACCAGCCTGCACCTCTTTCTGAGTTTCTGCACACCTCTGTCTAACAGGCAGGGAGGCTGTCCAAAGAACTGCAGGGCTCAGCCCCAGAGGTGTTAATAGCTCCTATCTTCTTCCTGAGCTGCTATCAGGAACTGCTGTTCTCACAAGTCCAGTTGTGAAAACATTTGCTAGAGATTCCCCTGGGGCAGGCCTCCAACTCTCCCTGCTGGATCAGAATTAGCCTGGTTAGTGGTGGTCATTGCTCTGCTGGGGGCCTGGGCCACCACCCAGGCTGGGTCCTCTCTGTCCCTAGATGCTGCCAATCTGTTCTTCCCATCTGATGTCTGCTTCTCCAGTGCAGCCCAGGAGGTTATAATACGTCCTTGGCAGTCGACCAGCAGCCGGAAGATAAAGCTTGCCTTGAGACTTTTCTGTTTGTAGGCTCCAAACCATGTGCCAAGGAGGCCCTGGTGTTGTGGCTAAAGGAGATAGGAACCCTTGCAGGCGGCTGTTTTCCTGGCCCTGCCTGTTGATGAGGCCTTGGGATGGATAGATGTCTCACATGCCTTACAGTTCAAGTGTTTCTTTCTTTCGACAAGAGTTCCTTTCTTGCGACGCCCAAAGACTCTGATCTGGGAGTTAATGTGTTAAAAGATGCATTTTACTTATTTGAAAGGTAGAGCTATCCTCCATCTGTTGGTTCAGTCCCCCAAATGGCCACAATAGCCAGGGTTGGGCCAGGCTGAAGCCAGGAGCCTGGAACTCCATCTGGGTAACAGGGACCCAAGTAATTGAACCATCTTCTGCTGCCTTCCCAGGTGCATTAGCAGGGAGCTGAATTGGAATTGAAGCAGCCAGGACGCGAACCAATGCTCCTACACGCACGCAGTAGCTTATCCCGCTGTCCCACGATGGCGCCCCCTGGGAATTATTCTTGATCTTGAGAAACATTTGCTTTCTTGACCTATTTAGACCATGCCTGCCTTGTATATAATGAGCTGGACATCTTCCTGTTATTATAGAGCTCATCTGCACCTTCTATGAAGGCACGGAATTAAGAAGGGGTTAATAAGAAGAGAATGAGAAGAAGTAGGGTATTTATTCCTGGCCTTCCTGAAGGCAATCCCGTGACATATGTGCATGACATTTGAAAAAAGCAAAACAAACCACAAAGCAAAAACCTAAGGCCAGCACGGAGCAGAATGGTAAGGACTGATGAGTTCTCCCTGGGAGTCCTGCGTGTCACTTGAAGGCAGCATTCTGCCTGCTTTTGCCTCTGTTGCTTCGTCTGTGAAATGAGGTGAGAGGTTCAGTGCCTAGACTGATCACCTTCTTTCTTAAATCCGGGTAATGTTCCCAGCCTCCAACGACTCAGGATTGCTGTGTCCTCTCGTTGCACAAATACTCACTGAGGATATATTACAGGAAAGCTAACAATGAATGATACTCAGAGGGAGAAGGTGACAGCTGCTGCCCTCAGGAATTTCCATTTTAACGGGAGCAAGAAGACAGGTGAACAGAAATCTGGGATGCAGAGTATGCTGACTGTAGTAAGAAAGGCACTGAGCGCTATGAGAGTTCAGGAAAAGAGACATTTATTCCAGAAGGGAGTTTCAGGAAAGACCCAATGAAGCTGGGTTTGGGAGAATTAAATAGAACTTAGCCAGGCAGATATGGGGAAAAAAACTTCCACTGGCAGAGGAGGCGCCTGGAACAGAGACCTGGAGGTGGAACTGTAGGAGCTACAATTGGAAACCTGTAACACATCTGGACAAAAAGTGAAACTGCTGAAATTTTTGTGAGGAAGACTAATCAATCAAGAGGCACCCACTACAGTCCAAGGGACATGTGGTGAGCATCTGAACACCAGGGTGGGACAGGCGGGAGAGTGAGGCTTGGCCGGAAGTGGCTCGGGGAGAGCACAGGAAGGGATGTGGGGGAGGAAGCTGGGGGGAGACGCCTCACACTTGGCTCTTCCTTAAGGTGAGTGTTGGCCTCCCCCAGGCCCGCTGCTGCTCCCCTTTTTATTTGAATAGCGTTGGTTTTAGTACCCAGTCATTTCTTCAGAGAGAGTCAGAGTGTGGCCAAAAAAATGACACTACCATACTCTCCCTGTGTTTGCTATTTCACTTTTTCTTTATATATATATATACATATATATATGTGTATATATATAATCATATATATATTTTATATTTACTTGAGGAGTAGAGTTACAGACAGATAGAAAGTTCTTCCAACCACTGGTTCACTCACCAAATGGTGCAAGGTCCGGAGCTAGGCTGATCTGAAGCCAGCAGCCAGGATCTTCTAGGTCTCCCACGCGAAAGCAGGGACCCAAGCAGTTGGGCCATCCTCTGCTCCTTTCCCAGGCCATATTGGAGAGCTGGATCGGAAGTGGAGCAGCTGGGACTACAACTGGCACCCATATGGGATGCTGGCATTGCAGGTGGCGTCCTTACAGGCTAAGCCAAGGCACAGGGCCCAGCTATTTCACTTTTTGCAGTTCCAGTTGCCCATAGTCAACCGCCGTCTGGAAATATTTAATAGAAACTTCCAGAAATTTGTAACTTTTGACTAACATGCTGTTCTGGTACCATGAAGAAATCCTGCGCTGTCCTGTTGTGTCCTGCCTGGGACATGAATCATCCCCTTGTCTAGTGTATTCACGATGTATACACTACCCACCCGTTAGTCACTTAGCAGGTACCTCAGTTGCCAGATTGACATCCATGGTGTCCCAGTGTCCCAGTGCTTATGTCCAGTGGACCCTTACAGGGTAGCCTAATGCTACATTACAATGTCTATGTCACTCACCTCAGCTTACCTCATCTCATCCCAGGAATTGTACCTTGGCACATCATCACAAGAAGAAGGTTGAGTACAGTACAACAAGATATTTTGGGAGAGAGGGAGAGGAAGAGGAGGGGAGAGAGGGAGAACAGAGAGAGAGAGAGAGACAGAGAATAATCACATAACTTTTATTGCAATGTATTGTTGTGATTGTTCTATTTTATTATTAGTTATTGGCATTAATCTCTTAGTGTGCTAATTTATAAATTAAACTGTCATAGGTATGGATGTGTAGGAAAAACAGCATATACAGGGTTTGGTACTATCCACAATTCCAGGCATCCACTGGGGGCTCTTAGAATGTGCCCACAGCACATGGTGGGGACTCCTGTATTTGCATCATGAAATTCTCTTTGTGTGATGTCTGTGTTTTGCCGAAGTATGCCGTCTTGCTGTAAGACTCAGAGAGTGAGTTAACAACATTTATTGAAAACCCATGGAGGTTCTACAATTTGCATGCATTTTCAATGAGTCTACTGGGCTGTGTGTGATGTCTGAGGTCATATGGGAGGAGGGATGTGATGAGTGGGGGAAAGCTGTGTATGGGAATTGTTAGAGAAAACGGCAAATGTGAAAAGTACCCTTTGACGAGGAAAAGTTCAAAAGACGAAGCATTCTGTTCTTTAAAAACAAACTTATTAATGTTCTCTATTTGGGAGAAGTTGGGGAGGACTCTCCCATTTGCTGGTTCATTCCCCAAATGCCCACCAGAGGCAGGGCCAGGCTAAAGCCAGGAACTGGGAACTTGATCCAGGTCTCCCACGATGGAGGCAGGGAGCCGTCACCTGCTGTTCCTAGGGTTATGCATTAGCAGGAAGCTGGAACCAGGAGTGGAGTTGGGACTTGAACCCAGGCACTCTGATACGAGATGTGGGTGTCCCAAACAGCATCTTAACCACTTCGCTAAATACCAGCCCTGGAAATACTCAAGTCTAGTAACATGGGAAAGCAGTGGGAAGGAGGTGGCCAAGGTAAGAAGGTGTAGGTTTGTGTAGAACTGCTCAAGAGCATGGCAAAGCAGGAGGCACCAGAGGTTGGTGCTGTGAGCTACAGATCTATGTAGCAGGGAAAAGCTGCCCACCAGTTGTCCCTGTGCAACATTTTAAACTTAGCAAGTTGCCATACAACCAACCAGGTTGATTTCTGCAGACTGCTTTCCTTTGGGTAGAAACTGGCTTCGTCTCCCAAAAAGGACCACTGTAGGATGTGCCCAGTGAATTGGGGAATGAAGTGAGTTTAAACTTGGTGGTCTCCCAAGGGCAAGATTTTGGACACGATTGAAGTTTGACGATGATGCTAATATGAAGGCAGGCAGGTGGTGCCCGATGCCTTCCTGTCCTTTAAGATTGGTGTAGCCTGTTCAACATTCCACCTACCAGGTTTACCAGGACTAGCCCTGCACACACTGGGAACAGATTTCTCTCTGTGGTCTGTTCGGCCACGGCGTGGCTTCCCCTACTGGATTCCTTCTTGTGGTTGGAGGTCAAACCCTTTCTTGCCTGCTGCTTCCAGGAATGCACGGCGTGTGTCTCAGCACGCCGCACAGGAGGGTTTTATTTTACCTCCCTTGAATGGAGTGGCAGTCGTCCAGCAGGCCTGGGTGCGTGTATAAATAGAGGGACATGTAAGCCTGCATTTAATATCTAGAACATAAACCAGCCACCCTGTGTGCTACACTGTCATGTTTTGATTAAAGGCTGCTGACAGCACCACAGACCACGCCATGGGGCCCAGCAAACCACCTAATCCCACTGCTTTATCCTAGGCCTAGATGTGGTAGGGTTCACTGCCAGGAGTGCTTGCTTTCCAGCCACCAGCAGCTCTGCCGTTCCTCCTCCTTTCCCTCCCTCAGCTGCCCGTTGCTGATGACCTGTGGTCAGAGGCCAGGGTGGACACGGGAGACTGAAGTGCACAGCTAATCCCCGAGTCGTCATCTTTTTCCTCCTCCCGCCTCTTTGTCTTCTTCCAAAAGGCTCAAGATGTAGATGTGCTGCCCTGCGAATCCCTTTGCCCACGGAACTGATGTCGACGAGACCCGTTGAAAGGTCAGCATTACTGTGTCCCTTGCCCAGCTTCCCATGGTGTGCCACACTTCCTGCCCTACACAGGATAAAGTAGAATAAAGTCTGTTATTCAGAAGCTTCACCATCTGGTCCCAAACTACCTCTCTGATCTAATAGCCACTACACCCCTGCTTCAGCTTCTGTGTCGCTGACTTGGCCCACTTCTGTTCTCCAAGACTACTGTACCAAATGCTGTCATTGTCGTGGTCGCTCCTAGAATGGCTGCTTCCTCCTCTGCCTAGTGGAAGACTTTACATCCATTAAGGCTGAGTTTAGTTCCAGGCCTCCATAACCACTCCCATTCACAGGTGTCTTACTGTCTGAAGCCCCTGTCATTTCTGCTGTCTAATCAATGAGTGATTGTAGTACTTATGATATTCTTTTAAAAAATTATTTCAGAGAGAGAGAGAGAGAGAGAAAGAATCTTCTGTCCACTGGTTCATTCCCCAAATGCCCACAGCAGCTAGGCCTGGGCCAGGTTGAAGCCAGGAACCTGGAAGTCAATCTGGGTCTCCCACATGGGTGGCAGAAATCTAGCTACTTGAGCCATCATCTGCCACCCCCTAGAGCGCATATCAATAGGAAGTTGGAATCAAGAGTGAAGCTAGGATTTGAACCCAGAAAGTCCAATATGGGATTGGGGGTCCCTAGTGGTGTCTTAACCACTATTACAAACACCCACCCTACTAGATTCTTTCTTTTCTTTTCTTTTTTAAAAAAAGATTTATTGATTTATTTGAAAGGCAGAGTTAGAGAGAGAGAGAGAGAGAAAGAGAGAGAGATTTCATCTGCTGGTTCACTCCCCAAATGGCTGCAACAGCCAAGACAGATCAAAGGTGAAGCCAGAAGCCTGTGGCTTCCTCCAGGTCCCCCACGTCAGTGCAGGGCCCCAAGGACTTGGGCCATCCTCCATTGCTTTCCCAGGCACAGTAGCAGGGAGCTGGACTGGAAGTGGAGCAGCAGGGACCTGAACCAGTGCCCATATGGGATGCTGGTGCTGCAGGCCAGGGCTTTAACTTGCTGAGCCACAGCACCAGCCCTGATATGTTCTTTCTTATCTTGATTTCAACCTACAGATTTTAGATTAGAATCCGAGTCTAGTCTTCCCTGGACCGTTGATCATCTTCGTAACTCCTGTAGGGTTGGGTACTATGTGCTGTACGTGACAGGGGCCTGAAAGTGCTTGTTGATTAAATGAATAATCCATGCTTGAAAAAGCACGGAGTTGGCAGCATTTATTAGTGAATCCGATGACCTTTCAAGGACATTCTTTGGTTAAGACTGGAAAATTGGAATGAAGTAATAATCCAAGTTATTCTCAAGTCCAGAAAGGAGACCAGAGAACATCATGCCACTGAAATCCCCTGAAGCCATCCACAGTGTCAGCTTTACTGAGCGCCCAGCTTGAGTTGTTTCCAAAGTCCCAGGTTTCTTGTGATTCTGTCACAGACTCAGAAGATCTGATCTTTACAATCTGCAGCCCTCAACGGCTTTTATATTCAACAAGTACTTGACAGTTTGAATTAAATAAACAATAATGTGCCTAACTTTTTATAATTAGAGATTTGGGAATATCTGGGATATGCACGTAAGTTATAAATGCTTTTTACACAAAATTTAATTTTTGGACAATGCCCTTGGAATTCTCTGATTAGTCAGTGGTCACAAACCTTTTTTCTTTAAACAATAGGTTTGACTTTTAGAAGCATTGAAATTCATTTTTAGCCACATCTGATTAGTCAAATGGAGACACAAGTCTGCTAATATGACTTCAGCACGAAACAAGGGATTACAAAAAGAAAAAAAAAAAAGACAAACTGTCTCCCACTGCATAATTTTTATGTGTGGCTTATAAAAGAGCTGTGAAAGTAATTCCACAAGAGAACTTTCAGAAATGGATTAAACTTTAGAAGCGTTCCGGTAATCTCTGACCAAGAATTTCTTGTGAGTCATGAAGTATGTGATATTCAGAATATCATTTAGTTTCCTAGAAGCAAACTTGGGGCAGCCCATCGCACAACCCTGGGGACTGTCACTTACCTTCTGTTCACAGCAAGTTTAAGTTTAAACAGTTTTTAATGACAGATTTCTAGCAGTTGTCAGTAATGTATCATGAGGAAGGGGGTCTTTTTCGAATTTACAGTGACTCGAACTCTGGTCCAATGCTCTGTGGTCACAGGTATAAAATAGGGTTCCTGGACTGGAGAAACTGAGAATCTTGGGAAGCTTCTAGATGAGCCGTGTTGGAACTGACACATGAGAGTACTTAGGGTCTGACATGATACATCGGTTGCCTGTCATCACGGCACTGCCTTTCTTCTGTCTGTGGAGTATTCTCTCCCCGACTCCTTAGGTGTTGGTTTAATGGAGCAATGACTGGTGTCTGTGGGAGGCGCTCTGATAGGCAGCAGACCGAGGAGCAAGGATGGGGAATAGGAGCCGGAGGATAGAGGGGCATGGAGTGACCTGGGGGCGGAATTCAGCAGGGGACACGGACATGAGTAAGAGCTGGCCTTGACCTCAATTTACAAACTGTGAGTATTCCGTGGTGGGATGGGAGAAGGATGTAAACAGAATCCTGCGGGTAAACACAGGACAGTTCCCCATGTCTGGGCAAGCTGAAGAAGCCTTCCTGGAGGAGGTGACATTTAAGCTAAGGCTTGAAGCATTGTCAGGCCCTGACACACGGAGAAGGGGGAAGTCATGAGATGAAAGTGGCCTAAGGGCTGTCATGAGAGAGGTGACCCCTTGCTCCGGGCTTCCTCCAGTCCTCAGCCACTGCCCGCGTTTCCTGGGATGCTTTGGGTAAGGGGGAGCTCATGCTGTTGGTTCTCCCCATGGACGTCTGGGTCAGGTGTTTTGTTCATATTCTACCACGTGATCAGGGAGTAAATTGTTGTCACGGTCCATGGATCGAAAACTCCAGAAAGCTCAGGAATCACAGAGTTGGGGTAGGAAGCCTATAGAAGGAGCGATGGGACATGTGTCACAGCTCAGGACAGCATGCCGTGGATGGGGACAGATCTCAAAATAGAAAGGCGCTTCTCTTGGGATTCACACCAGGGCTTGGCAGTCAGCCCACCTTTATCCCCATTAATTTCCAGGGTTCAGAATGGGGCACCACACCCTGGTGTTAAGCTGTTAACCTCCAGCATCAAGGCCCCAGCCGCTGGAGAGAATTCCTCTCCCTCTCAAGCTGTGGCCTGGTCAGAGTCTTTCATCTGGAGAATGTTCCATTCAGTCCCACGATCCTGGGATTACTGAGGATATACTTGGGTACCACCCACTCCTGTATTCCAGGACACGTACACAGGGCAGAATCTTCCTGTAGTGGGCCTTGCCACGTACGTTATGTTTGTGTGTACATGTGTAAAAACAGAAGTGTGTGTTTGGTGTGGCGTATGTGTGCGTACAGACGCATATGTGCATACGGAAGCATGAAGTCTTCAATGCACAGGGTGGGAACCTCCTCCAGACTTTTTTCTTCTCTTGCCCAAAAGAATAAAACCTGAAGTCATGTGGGTAGTTGGAGGAAGTCAAGGACATATCTGGAGCCTTGGCTTCTCGCAGCAGAAGCCTGCACTAGATCTCCTAGCGACAGTCATGTCTCAAGCTGACAGCTCTCCAATTTGGGAGTTCTTGAGACGTCATCTCGTTTTCCTTGCTACGTGCCGTGAAGTTACAGCCAAGCCATCAGCAGAGGGCTCCCTCAACCTTCGAAGCTGGCAGGAATGCTTGGAAGGCCAGGCAACGTAAATGGGAGAAGAATTGCAGATCTGCCTGCGAAATTTAAAATCCAATGCCCCGAAGTACTTTCGTAGAGAAGAAACCTTTACCCACGCTGAAAACAGACCGCTTCAGCAAGAAGGTATTTGTTAGCGTTTACATTAAATGACACTGTTTAAATTCCTGGATCAAGGTCAGCATAATGTTTATGCTCAGAGTAACACATGGTGAAGAGATCCTTCAGAGAAACCGAGACATAGGGCAACTCTTGGTTTAATGGTTTCTGGACGGGTGGCTCTATCGAATCACAGAACCATCCATCACCAGCGGGCCCGGGACTGGACCAGAGCTTTGCAGATGCCAGGTCTGCATTGAGCAATTTCCCTGCTCACGCCAGCTGGACGAGAAGCACTCAATTAATGCAAGCGTCACGCCAGCGTGTGCACTGTCCACTTGTCTGCCGGGCAATCGCAGCCGGCCTCCTGCTCGAAACAAAGGCGGGATGGTGGAAAAGCAACGAGGACAAAGGAACTGGACAAACAATTATCCATCTGAAGTTGCTGTACCTGGGGGTATTGTCATTTTCCATCCAGAGGGTGGGTGAGTCTAGGATCCAACCTCAAGTATGAGAATCAGGTTGCAATTTCCCTTGGCATTTGCGAGACCACCACTGTTCCTATAGCTTTCCTATTTAACTCGCTCTTTCTTCAGCTCCAGGCAGAGAGTTCTTTACGAGACATCATCCGGAACGTGTGTGAAGCAATGAATAATGCCACCACCCGTTGGACATCAGGTTTCATTGCAGAGGAAACCGAAGGAGAGTGCCCCAAATTCTTTGACTGCATTGGGAGGAATCATGGTCTTCTACATGGGAGGTGGGGAGTTCACACCTGGTCAAGTGAGTCAGGTTTTCTGATCTTCTCAAACTCCAGGGGAAAAAAACAGGCACCATCCATGACCAAAATCTACCTAGAACCTGCCCCTGTCAGCCTGAACCCAACAGAGCAACGAGGCCCAGTAACCCCGGGGCAGACTGCGGCACGCATGTGCAGAGGGGACAGGCAGGAGAGTGGGCTTTGTGAGGTCAGGGCCCACCACAGGGTCTGCACGGGCTTCCCAGAAGGAGCCCATGTCTTTCTTGCGAGTGCAAAGCCTCGCTCCGAGCAGAAACCTTGGGGAAGGCACTCCGGCCTTCCGCAGTGGGCAACGCACCGATCTCCGGGAGTCCTGGCTTCTCTGCCTCAGATGTTTCTCATCAGCTGCGTGCAGATGGATTCCATTTGCAAAGCTCTCTCCTGGCAGTCTCCGTGGAGGAGGCTCGGTGGCAAAGGCGCTGGCATTTTCTGATCCTGCCCAGGCTGCTGCTCCTCTTGTGTGTAGTTTCTTGGCGCTTTGGCCCCTCTGCAGAGACTGGCTGAGCAGAGGCTGCCACTGAACAAAGCCAAATGGAAACCAGAACACTGGTGGCTTTTCTAAACGTGGGGGGCGGGAATGTGGCAGAGGACCTGCAAGGGCTTCCTCAGAACACGGCTGAATCAGGCTCTGGTGAGGTCCGTCCTTGTCCCAGCTCGGGCAGGTCGCTGGATCGCTGGGTCCATTTTTTGGGCCCTGTGACCTACAAAACTCCAACACCGTATATTTCTTCTCATCAGCCGTCCATTCAGCCCTGCCTTGTCTTCCCTCCTGGCTTCCAACTCCTCAGCGCCATTGTCCCGCACGTGTGCCCCAGCTCTCACTCCTCCCCTGCATGCTGAGTTTTCCAGCCCAGGTCTGGAGGGTGCTCGTGGTCCCCATCCTCAACTCTGCCACAGTGAGGGAGGAAGCCAGGGGGAGAAACCGCCAGCCCCTCTCCTCCCACTCTTTCCTGCTGTGGGAAACAGGTGCGGCTGTCGGCGGCCCCTGTGTTCCATATCTCGGGGACGGACAGTGTGTGTGCTGGGGCTCTGGTCCTCCATGTGGCTGTCTCGATTTTACTTCCTTACATGCGGGTCATGGCATCTGACCTTCTGGGAGAAAGCTGGGTGGTGGGACTTAGGGAGCCCGTTGGTTCTAGGTCTGAGATGCTTCTAAAGTCCGATTGTGCTGACGACACAACTCAAACAATAGTGCTGTGCCAGTGACGTGGCGCAAAGCTCAAAAGGTACAAAAGTGCAGAGAGTGACAAGTCTCTCCAATCTCGTCTCCAGGCTTCCTAGTTTTCCTCCCATTTCCACAGGGAGGCAGCCATGTTGAAGCAGCCCCACTGTGCTACCACACATGTTTTATACAGATGCCAACATAGGTACACTAAGGTATTTTGCCCACCGGCCATAGTGCACTATTTAGACTGCTCACCATCTTGCTCTCTTTTCAGTTTTTTTTTTAGTGTTATGCAGGATTTTTAAATGGATTTTCAGAATGTATTTAGCGACATACTTATGGGCATTGGTTTGTTTTTAGTCTTTTTTTTTAAAGTTTTTTTAAAAAGATTTATTTGAAAGGTAGAGTTACAGAGGCATGGAAAGAGAGAGAGAGAGAGAGAGAAAGAGAGAGAGGGAGAGAGGTCTTCTATGCGCTGGTTCACTCCCCAAATGGCCACAATAGCAGGAGCTGGACCAATCTGAAGCAGGAGTTTCTTCTGGGTCTCCCACGAGGGTGCAGGGGCCCAAGGACTTGGGCCATCTTCTGCTGCTTTCCCAGGCCATAGCAGAGAACTGGATCAGAAGTGGAGCAGCCAGGACTCGAACCAGGGACCATATGGGATGCTGGCACTGTAGATGGTAGCTTTACCCACTATGTCACAGCGCTGGTCCTGGTTTTAGTCTTTTGCAGTTATAAAAAATAAAGTTGATATTTTCAGCCCAAACTGTGTTTATTTCCCCAGGGCTCAGCACTCCGAGGACAGACGAGTGTGGTACACATTGCACATCTCTGCCAAGGCCGACTCTGGATTCCAGGGTTCCACACCACTGAGTCACATACATCCAGGTTTGATTTCTGTTGCCCCAAATCTCTCTTATTTGCCAGCATGCACAGAACTTATACCACCCATTCTGGTGTTCACTGAGTTAAGTAATTTTTTGCTTTTCTCTCTCCTTCTTTACCTACACCTATCTCTGACCCAGAGATTTGGTTGTAACCAAAATGCTGTTCCAGTGAGTGATGTCCCCAATTGCCTAAGGACATAAGGTATTGCATTCCTACCCACTGTCATTTGCAAAGCACCTACTTATAACGTTTTCCCATTTGAAGTCAATAAGTCATTTTCTAGAAGACACTGAAATTCACAGGGACTGTGGCTTACTCAGGGCCACCTGTAGATACTTGATAAAGAGCAGAGACAAAACTTGAACCAGAACATCTAACTCTGTATCTGATGCTCTTTGAATATACACGCTAATCCCCTTTGACATGTGTGTGACATCGAAGTCATGTTGAAATGGTTGGAAGCTGAAGTTCTTTGTTTTTAGATTTATTTATTTGAAAGACAGAGTGGGAGTGAGAGAGAGAGACAGACAGACAGACATTCCACACGCTGGTTTCTCCCCTAAATGGCTGCAATGGCCAGGGCCAGGCTGAAGCCTGGAGCCTGGAACTCCATTGGTCTCCCACATGGGTGGCTGGGGCCCAAGGACTTGGGCCATCTTCTATCGCCTTCCCTGGTGCAATAGATGGGAGCTGAATCAGAAGCAGAGCAGCCAAGACTCAAACAGGTATTTTCCCATATTGGATGCCAGCTATGCAAATGGTGGTCTCGTGTGCTGTACTACAACGCTGGTCCCAGGAAGCTGAAGTTCTAGCAAATTCTTCCTCAGATTTCATTTCTAGCTGGGGTGAGGCTATCCAGACCAGTGGAGTACTGAATCAGTTTTTCTACATTGATCCCCTGAGATAGCACCCATAACTGTGAGAAATAGATTTCTGTTGCTGAAGCCTTGTAGTTGGTTTGGTTATGGCAGCCGGAGCTGACTGGAACTGTGCACTGCTGTGTGACCAGCATGAACTTGGCCTCCACACATGAAGCCATCAGCAAAGAATCCTTGCCCTCTAGTCGGAAAGAGGGGCAGGCACTAAATGAACAATGGACATGCAGTGTATAGAATGGCTAAATATGAAAAAAAATGAGTCACAGGGCCTCATTTAGGTTGGAGAAGGTGGAGAGAACCACCTGAGGCTATGCCTTCCCGCCCGAAACTCAAAGGAATAATTGGGGATGCCCGGCAGTGAGCAGAGGAGAGAGCCTGGGCTGGGGCAGGCAGGTGCGGAGGCCTGCTGTGACAAAGGGCCTGAGAAACTGATGGGGGAAAACGTCACCGGAGGGGCGCATTCAGACTGCGCAATAGGACTGGGAGCCTGCAGGCAACCTTCAGGTGGGACCTTGTTAGGAGGTTTGGATTTTTATTCTTTGTGCACACTGACAGTGACAGGGTGTCCCCTCTCCTTCTACTGGGGTGAGAGATACACTGTTGGGTTCCATGGAGTGGCACCTGCGTTCAGTGAAATGTGGCGGTGTGGTGAGGCTGAGGATACTGCGGAGTGGAAGGCAGTTTCTGTGGAGGACTGGAGATGGAGCTGAGTGGGGGAGCCTGCTGGGGTCGCTGGACAGAGTTCACACCATAACTGTAGAGTTCAGTGGTTCTCCAGTGGTGTGGATGTTGCTTGTTGGCACGAAGGAGGTGGGTGTGAGGGGAGAGCTGAATGGGTCCGGAGTGAAGGTTTGCACATCACAGATGGTTGGTGGGACAAGGAATGTCGGCAAGATCAAGGTTGAGGTGCTGGAGCTTGGAGTCCCAGGAGTAGAGGCAGAAGCAAAGACATCTGGGGAAAGTACATTTAAATGGCGATAGTCAGGGCTGGAGGCCCCATGATGAACAAGGATAAGTTTAGTGGGGACTGATGAGCATTCTAGAAGCATGGGAAGTTGTGATTGGCGAGTAGGATTTTTTTTTAGTAAGACATTCTTCAAACTTTTCTTTAAAGATTTATTTTATTTATTTGAAAGTCAGAGTTACAGAGAGAGAGATAGGGAGATACACACCGAGAGAGAGAGAGAGAGAGAGAGAGAGAGAGATCTTCTATCCATTGGTTCATTCTCCAGATGGCTGCAACAGCCAGGGCTGGGCCAGGCCAAAGTCAGGAGCTAAGAGCTTGCTCCCAGTCTCCCACTTGGGCCATCTTCCGCTGCTTTCCCAGGCGTATTAGCAAGGAGATGGATTGGAAGTGGAACAGCTGGGACTTGAACCAGCACCCATATGGGATGCCAGCAGGTTACGGGCTATGCCTCAATGCCGGGTCCAGGAGTAGGATATCTGAATTTACAATTTCAGAGGTGGAGAAGTTCTGAGTAATCAGAAGTCAGGATGTGACCTCGGGAGGGGCGTCATTGGCCCTTGTCATCCCTGGGACCCTCTCTGATCTGGCGTTCATGTGGCCTTTCCGTCTCCTTTCAGCATCTAATGGGTCCCCTCTTCCAGCTCCCTTTCCCACATTCTGTCCAGCAGAAGCAACTCAGTCTGTCTTCTTACTTCCGGAGAGATTTCTTCCACATGTGTCTGATTCATCCGCATTTACAGAAACTTGAGATCGCCAGTGTCCAAAACCCTTTCAACTATTTTTTTCTTCTCTTTCTTAGAAACAGGAAGTTGTGTTTGGCGGAGGACAAACTCTTTCCGTGCCCTTGGGACTTACAAGTTGTTTGGAAGGAGGGCCGGTGAGGGCTGGGGAAGGCTTCTTCACTTCTGCTTTCCTGGGGCAATGGCGCACCTGCCAGGGGTGGGCTGGGCAGCTTATGGGGAAAACTAGCCAGCATGTTCCTGCCTCTCTTCACTGAGCCCAAGGCCTGAGGGGAAGAATGTTCTGAAAGAGACAGGTGGCTTTCTCTCTCCTTGCCTTAACATCACAGCTCGAAATGTACTGGTGCATTGGGTGTCCTCTCTCTTCCCAGTCCTTGTGCAGTGGCTGTGCCAAGCCCCCTTTTCTTTTCTTTTCTTTTTTTTTTTTTGGTTGGGATGGGGTGGGTTGGCTGGCACTCAATTTTAAGCAAGGCCAGCTGTTTCCTAGGGGGATGTCAGAGAAGCTCTCTGTCTGAAGAAGAGTGGACCAAGGAAACATGGCACATGTTATGAAGAGGTACACTATTTTGTTCTGAGGGGTTGATCTGGAAGCACCCAGGGGCCTGGGAGGGGGCAGTTGCGCTGCAGGCAAAGCAAGGGAGTTGCACCCCAACCACTCTGCTCCCTTGGCACTGCAGCTTTGACTTCTCATGGTGTTACCTTGTGTTTTCACATGCAGGGTCGAAGCGACCACTGCACCAGGATGCTTCAAAGAATCACGGGAAACTCCTATTTCTCTCTTAATTCCATTTTCCCCACATGCTTTCTGAAGTCCCCTTGTATTTGTCCCCTTAACAATCGCCTACGCTAGGCCAGCAAAAAATGTCAGCCAAGATGGGTGCCGTCTCTCCCTTTCACATTCCGCATGTAGCTTTCTCAGCACTGCAAGCCCAGCCTGAGGACTGCAGGACCACACGCCAGGCTAGAAGAGCATGTTCCTTGTAAAGACACACTGTCCTCAGTCACAGGCCACCAAAAAGGACGGCAACCCCCTGCTTCTCCTTCTCAAGGGCAGGAATGCGGTTGTGCCTCTGCTTCTGTTTTCTGTCTTAGCACCCATGGGCAGTGCATGCTCGGGGCCTGAGAGCAGCAGCTGATGGTTTAATCTGTGGTGGAGCCGGGGTAGCAGATACTGGCCGGAAGATGCTGCTCTGACTTGGGGAGCTCCCTCCCCAAAGTCATAAAAACCTCTGGTCAACTAAAGGGGAATACAGGGCAGAGGATAAACCCCAGACAAAGGTTCACTTATCTTAAGGATGAACGCTTGGCAATGAGCTTTGACACTAATGAACCACCTTTGCAATACTGCTGGCAGGTGCTCAGAGGATCCGGATTCATGACCACATTATCTGCTGAGTCAGGGCCCCAGGGCTCCCATCAGAAGACACCAGTACCAGTGTGCATCAGAACCCCAGCTGACAAATGTGAACTCTCAGCGGGGAGCAAACAGTCTTTGCTTCTTTGGGCTAAAAGGGTGGTCATGGTTGTCTGGGACAAAGAATGGTGTGGTCTCCCTCTGCAGATCTGTTTTCTGAGTCCCTGAGCTGCAGCTGTTGAATTTCCAGACACAAACAAGTATGTATTCTGTGAGCCTTGCCGAGCCCACACAGCAAGGGAGAGCCAAGCTGGATTCCATTCTGCTTTGCACATCGGCAGCACTGCTGCCAGCTGAACTCCAGGACAGGAGCTGTGCCTGCTCACGATGCAAGCGCTGGGGATGGCACAGCTGGCCAGGCCTGGCCAGTTAAGAGGGGGACACATTTGTCCTTGATTATTTGGGGTGGGGGGGTGAGTGTGTGGGTGGGGGGAGAGTGGGAGAATGAGAAACACACAGAGAGAAAAAGTTGCAGAAATATACATCAACCCCAAGAGAACCAGCGCACAGCAAGGGAAAATCTGGTTTCACCAGTCCACAACATTGCCTGTGTGTGTGTGTGCTTGTTTATGCTTAGGTAAACCTGGCCTCCCACTCACTGCAAAGAGTGAGCAGACAGAAAACGTGGTCAACTCTATGTCCAGCACCACCGTGAAGAGGTGGCTGCGGGGCACTGTCGGGGCTGAAATCCCACTGGCCTTGCTCTGTGCCCCAAGGGTCTGAGTCCTTGTTGACACCAGGGCCACACCGTCATGTCTTGATGTCATTCATTCCTTCTCATGCCTTTTGTGACCAAGAACTAAGCTGCATTTCCACCAGGCCAAATGGAAGACAGAGCCGGAGAGTTCCTCCAAGCCATGGGAGAGAGGAGGAAATACGGGGTGGACGCAGGGATTTTGGAGGGTCTCAGGTAGACCGCAGGTGCCTGGCGGGGGGAGGTCATGCTGGGGAAAAGGGCTCATTGTGACAGCTGAAGTTGCCTGGGCCAAAAGCGTTGTCAAGTGTGGGTGAAATCTGTTGTGGGCTGGGTGGAGAGCAGGTGCTGAGCTCATGGGATGATGTCACTTAGATCCGGGTTTAGATTTCTTCAGATCTTAGGAGAATCTTGCGCCTCCAGCTACAATGAAACAAGGTAGGCCAGCACGCAAGGGCCATGATGGAGCAGCTCCCAGAGTGCGACGGGGTATTCTTTCTCAAGAGTAACAAGCCCGGAAGGCACCAGATAACCATGGTGACCTCCGAGCTGGAAATTTCTTTTAGCAAAGGGGTTCTCCAAGTGTGATTCCCCTCCCTGCCCCCACCAGCAGCTTCTGTACCCCACCCCGGGAACTTGCTAGAACCACATATGCTCAGACCTCTAGGGCCTTGGGTTCAGCAATCTGGGTTTGCCTCTAGATGCCCCTGATGCCCCTAAGAGCTCCAGAGCCAGAGGCCCACATCATGCAAACAAGAGGCTACTGCTGAGTGAGTGGAGCCTCCAGGCTTGTTAGAACCCAATGTAGCTGCCTCATTGACTCAAGGAGAGGCCGGGAAACTCATGAGATCGGCTGCCCCATGCCTGCACTCAGGGGGAGCAGAGCGCGCGTTAGCCTCTGTCCTCGGACTCTGGGCCTCCAGTCTTTGTCATCTAACGGACTAGACCAGACCACTGCATTGGCACAAGATCACACTTTAGTTCAGAGACACATTGGCATAAATACTTGAAAGGGACCCACCCCTGCCGGGGCAGCCTGAGAGCACGTGGCTCTCCACAGCGCTGTGACGCTGGGCCCTCAGGCGGTGCGTTTTAACACTGAAGACAGTCCTGGGCATTTTCGAAAACAGTTCTGGGTCGAAAACAGTTCTGGGTACGGCTGTGGCGTCTGCTTTGACAATTGCCACTGACTCCCGGCCCCACACTCTCTTGTACTAATATTTTTTCCCCTCTGAGGTAGATTATTTATCGGGGAAACCAAAATAGAAACTTTTTTTTTTTGTCTTGTCATTTACCTTAGCAAGTCCTTTGCAAACAGGCTGACCCTGAGTCTCCTGTTTGGGTCAGTTAAGTGCCCTTTTTCCTTTTAACCTATGCCCGCTATTCGAACCTGAGCAAGGTCCAGTCCACTAGACAGCTGACTTTGGGTTATATCACTCCGATTCCCTCTTCTCCTCCCCCTTGTGGATTGAGGCAGTGCCCAAGGCGCTGCTGCAATGGGAGGCCTGAGCAGGCCATGCCACCTGGACACCAGGGTCACCATGGCAGGGACTCTCGTCTGCATCCCAGGCACCCCTGTCTAGAGCACAAGACCGGGCCCCCGGGCAGGTCACAGGGGGCACGGCTGGCTTCCGCAGGGCTTGGCATCCTCAGGTTTCAGAGCCTTGTTGCAGGTGGTGGAGGCCTGGCCGGAGGGGTCCCTGCACTCCACCGTCCGCCGCTGCCAGCCAGCTCCACAGGTGGTAGAGCACTCGGACCAGTCCCCCAGGACCCACTGCGCATGCAGCAGCGGCTGGATGACGTTGGTGGTTGCTCTCTCTTTGCCGTTCTGCATGCTGAAGTCCACGTCGTTGGGAACAAAGAAGGTGTATTTGACCTTGGGGGGGAAGACCTCACCAGGGACTGTCAGGAGCTGCACGGTGAGGGGCTCAGGGAGGGGCCGGAAGCTCTGCAGCCGCTCGAGGGTGGCGATGGAGCCGCTGTACTTGAGAATGGTCCCCTTCACCAAGATGTCCTGCTCAATGGCGGAGATGGCCAGGTTGCCGTTGAGTAGGTACCGCCCGTCAGCCGTCTTCAGGGCCAGGTAGTTGCCGTCATTCTGGACCCCTGGGTGGCTCCTCTGTTTCACATCAATGTTTGTGGCCCCAGCTGGGATGGTGATGATGTCATTGTAGCCATAACTAGGACAGGAAGAGAGAAAGATGCCCTTAGGACCAGTGGCAATGCCGCCGGGGGGGTCCCTGGGGGCGGCTGCGGCTCAGAGATTGAAGCTAGCATCCCCGAAGACTGGGGGAGAGCAGATGGAAGCAACTTGCAAAGAATGAAGCCGCTGCTCTACATTCTAAACCCAGCTGTTCAGGCCGAGAGGAATGTCTTGTATGTCGGAATTTTCAAGGCTTGGAGCTTCATCTGCCAACTTGATTTCAAATGTTTGGGCTGGGGAGTTCGGATGTGTGGATTTTGACAATTGCAGAGAGAGGGGAGGAGAGCCCGAGGGGTTTGGAAAGCTGCATTGGTGCAGTCAAACCTGGCGCCTCCCGGCTCAAATGAGATCTCAGTACACTTCCTTCCTTGCACTGATATAACATGGTGTGTTGGGCTGTGTGTTTGGCCTAATGGTTAGGATGCCGGTGGAGACACCTGCATCCCATATTTGAGTGCCTGGGTTTGATATCCACCCCCAGCTCCTGATCGCAGCTTCCTGCGGCTGCAGACCCTGGGAAGCAGTGGTGATGGCTCAAAGAACTGGGTTCTTATCACCCACATGGGAGCCTGGCTCCTGGCTTTGTCCCCAGCCTCGTCCTGGCCATCGCAGGCATTTGGGAAGTGAATCAGCAGTTGAGACGTCTCTCTTTCTGTCAGTCTCTGTTTCTCTGCCTCTCAAAGAAATAAATGAATCATTTTTTTAAAAAGATCCAACATGTGTGGTCACCTCTATACTCAGAGTTCAAACTCACATGGGAAAAAATCTGGTCCACACAGCCTGTCCAGAACCCATCCAAGGTAGAAGCCTTGTGTTACTCTTTAAGACAATCAGCTCTTAGTATTTGGCTGATTGGTCCCAGGGCAGGATGGAGGCAGGGGTGGGGCGGGGTAAACTGAGCTTCTTTGGAGCCAGACACCATGAGCACCCTGCTTCTACAGGGACTGGGTGCTGTTGGGGGAAATGTTTCAAGTCCATTATAGGCGTGGGGCTCCACGCGGGATGGAGAAAGCTTGGCTGTTTGTTCTCTTCTGGTCATCGGGGTTACAAAGGCAGGGGAGAAAGTCAAATGTATTGAATGAGAAAGCTAGCTGGCTCCTTCCTATTCTTGCTGTACCCCAGCTGGCCTACCATATTTAGGGACTTGGGGAAAGCAGCTAAGGGATCCCATATCTGAACCATCCAAGCTTCTTTTTCCTGTGTGCTTTGGGTTTAAATCTGAAAAGCCTGCCGCGTTGTCGGCTAGAGGGTGATTCCGTTCTCTGAGACTGGTGGGATGAGACAGAGACAGAGAAGGAGTGAGAGAATGAAGAGCAAGAGAGAGAGGCAGGGTGGGGCACACTGCACCATGTGGAATGCTACAGAGTAACACTTTTCAAAAACTCTGAGGAACTGAGGGTGAGAGAGGTGGTGGACACCCGGGTGGCTTCTGGAAGGGGAGATACCTGCACAGACGGCGCAGTGGTGGAGGCGTGGGAGTGGAGCATATGCAACCCTTGCCCTTCCTCCCCAGGAAGTGCATGGAAAGAAAGCTGGCCCAGGACATGAGAGACCTGGGTTCCCTTTGCCGCTCTCATGAACTGCCACTGTCACCTCTAAAGAGTCGACTTCGTCGTGTCTTTGCTTCTACAACCGTGGCAGGGAGAATAACAGTATCTGTCTTGCCCACTTCATAGCCTGATCCAGGAATTGAATGAGAGCAGGGAAGTGCAGGCTGTTTGGAAAATCTGAGGAGCTTCACGAATATGGGGAATTAGGACGCCAGGAAAGTGCCTGGAGCCATGAAAGCACCGAGAGAGCGGCCAAGGCCTGCCCCCTGCTGTGCAGATCCATTGCGGAAGTGGACAGGGCTCCCCGGGCGATTGTCTCAGACACCCTCAGCAGGCGGCCTCTGCCCTGGGTTCCATCCTCTAAGGAGGGCTGCATGCATGCTGTGCCGAGTGCCACACACGTCCCACGTCATAGCGGCTCTGAGACAGATGTGACTGTTGCCATCAGGTAACGACACTGCAGCTCCTAGCGTGCAAGAGAGCTGCGCCGTCGCCACCGCTGCAGAGCAGGGGCCACCACTCAAACCCAAGCCTACCACTGTCTGAAGCCCACCGTGCTGACTCTTTATACCCAGGGACCCAAGTCCCTGGGAGCCTCACCTGGAGGGGGTGAGAGAGCCGGAGACCTTCCTGCACGAGTTGCCTTTGCCCCCACACACCCCACATTTGTCCAGCTTCCTAGGCGAGTCCACCACGTGGTCACAGCCAGCTTTGACGCACTGGCCACGCACGCAGATGGCCAGCGTCTCTGGCCCGCAGAGGGTGCCATCGATCACCTGCAGCAAGGAAAGGTAAGAGGGGCTGTGTTGAGCGAGGACACAGCCCGCAGGTCGGGTAGGGACGGGTGACCTTCCTCCCCGTCGCTGGCTCCGGACTCTCACCTTGGCCTCGAACACTTTGAACTCGCTTCTCCCCCGGGCTCGGCAGAACAACTTGCAGCGATCCCGGGGGGACACCCCTGCGTACTTGGGGACCCACTGCAGCAGGTTCCCCTCCAGGTCGGTGTAATTGTAGGCATTGTATTTCTCACACTGCTGCTCCCGGAAGCTTTTCCCTACAAAGTAAGGAACGGGGCGGAGGTTAATGGAGGAACACGCCTGCATTCGCGACACCTTTCTTCCTATTGGCTTTCAACTCAAGCCAAGGACAAGGTGCAGTGTCACCTGGGCTGACACACTCTAACCCTTCCTCAAAGGGGCAAGGAAAGGAGCCATCCAGTCCCGCGCCAGGCTTCCTGGAATAAGTGTCCTTTCCATCTGGGAATGGTGCTGACTCCCTGTGTCAGGTGAACAATCTTAGGGAAGAACTTGGCACCACTCAGCCAGCTTGGAAGGCACAGAGTGTGCACGGAACCGTATTTCAGGGTCTCTGCTGGCCACACCCTATCTTGACATCCTCGGTGACACGGGACATTTCCCCAGAGCTCCCCAACCTACATTTCTAGCTGGATCTTGACCTTGACCTTGTACCGCACCTTCTGTAATTCTGGCTGACCACCGGGGAGCTCCACTGTCTATCCTGTGACAACCTCCAAGTCAGCAGGCCGACCCCGTATGTCCGTCCACTAACTGCCTTCATTTTCACTTGCTGGCACTGCTGGACACCTGTGTGAGCTTGGCATCTGGTGCCTCCTGGGTGTTTGAGCTTCCCTGTTTGCAATCCATCACAAGATCATACGCCAGATTCAGCCTCTGGGATCCACAGGATTGGTTCCGGAATCCCTGCTGATACCAAATCCACAGAGGCTCAAGTCCCTTCTAGAGAACGGTGTAGCATTTGCATATATCCTATGCACATTCTCCTGTATGCTTTCCTTCAGTGCCTAACACCATGTAAAGAGTTGCTATCCTGGATTTCTTAGGGCATGATAATGAGAAGAATAGCTGGAACATGTTCAGTACAGTTGCATTTTTCCCCCAAATATTTTCAGTCTTTGGGTGGCTGAATCCTCAGATGTGGATATGGGAGAATGAGTGCAAACTCAGGACCATTTAGGAGTTAAAATGGCCGGCGCCGTGGCTCACTAGGCTAATCCTCCGCCTTGCGGCACCGGCACACCGGGTTCTAGTCCCGGTCGGGGCGCCGGATTCTGTCCTGGTTGCCCCTCTTCCAGGCCAGCTCTCTGCTGTGGCCCGGGAGTGCAGTGGAGGATGGCCCAAGTGCTTGGGCCCTGCACCCCATGGGAGACCAGGAGAAGCACCTGGCTCCTGGCTTTGGATCAGCGTGGTGCGCCTGCCGCAGCGCGCCGGCTGTGGCAGCCATTGGAGGGTGAACCAACGGCAAAGGAAGACCTTTCTCTCTGTCTCTCTCTCTCTCTCACTGTCCACTCTGCCTGTCAAAAAAAAAAAAAAAAAAAAAAAAGGAAGAAAGAAAAGGAAAAAAGAGTTAAAATGCCTGCATCCCACGTGTGGCTTCCCCGGGGGAGCCAGCACGCAGCCTCCTAAATGCGCCCGCCTCCTCTCCCCACTGGCTGCACGCTGCTTCCAGGTCATTCTGTCTGAAACAAGAGGTGGGTGTTTACACCCCACCCCCCCAGACAATCCTGAAATTCAACCTGTTCTCTGCCCTCACTGTGCGCTGCAAGGCCGGTGGGGACGTTCTCACGCATTGCCGTCTGGCTGTACACCTGACCCTCCCAGTCGGCCCCCGAGGGAGTCCGCTTTGCAGAAGCTCCCAGGGGACCCGGCGGAATGGTGGGCACAGACAACCCTCGATGTGGTTTCAGCCATTAAGGCCCTTTGAGGTCTGGCCTTGGTGTTGCTGCATTCTGCTTGACTGCAGCCGAGCTGAGGAACGCCCCCCTCTCCTGCCAGTGCCAGTCCTGGCTCAGCCCCTCACACCTTGCCGCCATCTCCGCCCCAGGCCCTCCCTGCTCTGAACTCCTCACACACCTGCGCCCCGTGTCTCCTGGGTTAAGTCTTAATTGCCGCATATAGGAGTTTGGGTCTCTAATTGGACTGCGAGCTCCTTGGGGCCATGCCTTGGGCACTTTTCATGTTGTTGATACCATCTGTTAGGGTTCTAGACACAGAGCACTTGATTGAAATGGCTGACATTGGTGCATCTGAAATCAAGACACCACCTATCGCCTGCCTGGTACCTTATATCCTGTTCCTGCTACCCCTTCCTGGCAACGTGTCACTCCATACGCCAGGCAAACTGTCACGTAGCTTCTAGACCCTGATGCCATGGCTGATTCTTCCCAGCCTGCAAAGCTGCAGCGTCCACACATTCCCCCGTTAGACATCAGCCCCGGGCCAGTGTGCCTTTGCCCTTGGATAAGTCTCTTTGCATGCCTGCCAGTGCTTCCCGGAGCTGCACAAAGCGGAGCTGGATGAGAAGTGGGGAAAAAACTCCTAAGGCCTCCCTCTCACACGTTTGCTGCTGCCCCTGACTGCCTCCTGGTATGCTTCCTAGCACGTACTAGGGGATCGGATTATGCAAGGTGAGGCAGAGGTAGTGTTGCTTCCTGGGAAGGTTCCATCAGGCCTACGCCACGGCCCCCCAGGGAAGATGAATGTGCACAGGAATCAGATTCAGAAGCCCGCCCCCTCCCTGGGCGAACGCTGGCTGGAAAGACCTTGGAGGTCTGGCTCCAAGACGTACTTTGGAAAAGCTTTTTTTTTTTTTCTGCACAAGACAGGGCTTCGGCTGCCTCCAGGACTAGTTTCCTTGCCACCAGTGCTGTGCAAACGCCCCCCCCCCCCCCAGAAGCCGGGAGCAACACCCTCTGTCTCCGCATCCTGGAGGACAAGGGCAATTTCTCTCCTTGACCTTGGCAGCTCTCCCCACACAGCGAGAGCTGCCCTGGGAAAACCGAGGGCTGCCCCAGAGCTGGCTGAGTGCACAGTCCACTCAAGTCTGGAACTCTGCACGCAGGGAGATGGCCCCATGCCTCCTCGGGGAGGGGGCAGCCGAAGTGGCGCTCACCATCAGGGGGGCACTCCTCCGTGTGGCACGACTGGTACTTGGCTCTCCGGCCCAGGCAGTATCTTCCTCCATTCTGAGGCTCGGGATCCTTGCACTCACGGTGGGAAAACTGCACGCCTCCTCCACAGGTGCGGGAACACTCTCCCCACGGTCCCCACGGGGCCCAGCCTCCGTCCACCACAGCCTGCAACACACAGCACCACGCTGCTCAGGGCACAGGGGACAGGGCTCCGCCATCAGCATAACCAGGGGCCGTGGCCCCGAATTCCTTATCGGGTTCTTCTCATCTAGGGGCGTGGAGCTCCAAGAACTGTCTCCATCATTGAGTGGCTTTGGGAAGACAGAGGCTACACTGGGCACCCTGTGCGGTCTAACACAGGGCCTTGACCTCATGCAGGTGCTTGATAGGATACTTGGTGGGTGGATGGATGAGACTTGCATGGGAACAAGGCTGGATCTAACCCAGCTGTTCTCCAGGAGGCAACTGGCGGTGTTGACAGACCTGGTGGTTGTCACACCTGGGAGCAGGGGAGTTACTGGCAGCCACTGGACAGATACCAGGAATGCAGCTAAGCTCCCAACAATGCACAGGCCCTGCAGCGAAGACTTCACCCAAGCGTGGGAGGAGAATGGGAGGTGAGTGAGGACGAATACGGGAATCCTGTGCTAGCTCAGGCTTGGAGCAAGAGCGTGTGGTTGACCCAGCCTGGCCCGTGCAGGCTCCTGAGGCTTAGTACCGAAGATGCACCATGAGGACAGCCCCCTAGGCGTGCTCTGGGGCCACCCTGGCGATTGGGCACTGGGCTGGGACCAGGCTGTGAAACCCAGCGGATGCTGTTTCAAAGCAATGGCTCCGGGACTCGCAGTCGGAGAAATGCGATCGGCCTCGCAGTCTGGATGTATTAAGAGCAGGGCAGAGAAGTGAATCATTTAAAAACCCTCACTGGCACTGCCTTGGTTGTTCGTGCAAGTTTCCTCTGCACTGGGCCAAGTTGTGTCTGCCTGGTCGGAGGCGGCTCGGATTCTGTCTCCCCTCATTATTCCCCGACCTCTAGTTATGAATCAGCTCAAACACGGGGTAGGTAGGCTGTGAGCCCCGCGCCCAACCCCATCCGGCTCAGTCTTGATAGACTATTCCTCCTTCACACCACTTGGTTCACAGTGCATTGAGAATGGCTCCTGTTTGGCGAGTGCCCGCCCACTTCTCAGCCGCGTCACCCCTCGCCAATCAGCAGGGGTCTCAAGTCAAAGCGCCAATGCAGCTACAAGGACCCCGTGGCGGGGGGAGGGGAGGTCTCCCCTACACCTGGAGCTACGAGGTGTCCTTCCACTGGCTCCCAGTGCAGCCTCCAAGGGCCCCCCTCCTGGGGGAGCAACACGCTCAAGCCTGTTTGCCAAGAGCCCAGGGATATTACTTAGGAGGCCTAGGCTGCAGCCTGACCCGAACAGCTTTCCCCACCCCCTCCCTCCTCCCTTCCCCACCTCCTCCCCAGTGGCCGTCCCTCACCTTGGGCCGCTCCACATCCTCCTCAGGCAGACAGCTGCCATCCCAGCAGAGCCGCCCTGGCCCGCAGGGTGTGCCGTCGGCCCAGGGCAGGCTGCCGTTCTTCGTGTGGCAGAGGGGCTCGGCACTGTCGGTGTGGCACCACAGCTGGGCGCAGACGTCTTGCGCGGAAGTGTTGGGGCAGTGGCGGAAGCCTGGCCCAAATATCTGCTTGCACTGCTGGTCCAGTTCATAGAGGGCCTTGCGGCCCGGGAGGTCCGTGGGGAGGGGCAGGGCCGAGGTGGGGGCATCCAGGAGACAGTCTCCTGAGAAAGGGAGGAAGCAGAGGGACTAGAACAAGCGCACGGGGCAGGAGCTGCCTCCTAGGTCTCCGTGGCCTCCCACGGGCCCCTCGGATTCTGAGCCACAGGGTGTGAGGTCGGGGCATCCCCAGTGTCCTTGCCCCTGGACGCAGGAGCTGTCACCCCGTCGCACAGAGCTGATCTGATCGGTGACGCTCAGCTGCGAAAGTTGTTTCCCTAGGACCCACTTTCTCTGCCTATCCAGCTATCCAGGACATCTAGGATGCATCTCTGGCATTCTGTGTGTACTTAGTAGATGCCAGTTGGCTGCGGTACTGAGTCACATCCCAGCGGCACTGGGGACGGCAATGCGCTCTTAAGAAACACATCTGGTAGTGAGTAAATCATGCTATCATGCTACTGAGGTCTGCGTGCTCTACTGTTTTTTTTTTTTTTTTTTTTTTTTGACAGGCAGAGTGGACAGTGAGAGGAGAGAGACAGAGAGAAAGGTCTTCCTTTGCCGTTGGTTCACCCTCCAATGGCTGCCGCGGCTGGTGCGCTGCGGCCGGCACACCGCGCTGATCCGATGGCAGGAGCCAGGTACTTCTCCTGGTCTCCCATGGGGTGCAGGGCCCAAGCACTTGGGCCATCCTCCACTGCACTCCCTGGCCACAGCAGAGAGCTGGCCTGGAAGAGGGGCAACCGGGACAGAATCTGGCACCCCGACCGGGACTAGAACCCGGTGTGCCGGTGCTGCAAGGCGGAGGATTAGCCTAGTGAGCTGCAGCACCGGCCTGTTTTTGCCTTTTCAGTGAGAAGTGTCTTGAATGCATTGAATCACTGTTCTACTCACTGGTTCAGTTTTGACCAGACACTCCCATCTCCTGCCCCCTACTTCGTGCTCCCATATGACACGGTCACCGCCTCTTTGCCATTTCTGAACTATCGTAGGATCTATCGCTCCAGCCGGGAACGCTGTCTTCTCTCCCCTGGACTACCTTCTTCCGTTCCTTCCAGCTCCGCTCAAACCCACCTCCTCCAGACAACCCTTCCAGACTAATTCCACTTGCTGTGTCACTAACAAGGCTATGTTATTAGCACAGTACTCCGGCTGCAGGGGGACAGGCAAGGCAGAGCGGACGGGCTTGGAGGATGGTGTGATGGCCCTCTTGTCTCGCCCCTAGCTGAGGGCTCCATGAGCCAGCACAGGTTCCCACAGCCATGGAAGGTGGCCTCCAGGGCAGCTGGACGGGAGAAGCAGGAGGAGGCCATGCGGTGCCTACCGTGGCCGCCGTCCAGGAGCTCGGTGAGGTACATGGCGCTGCAGGGGGACCAGGGCAGCGTCTTGTTCAGGTGGACGAACAGTGGCGCCATCATGTGGTGCTTGCCCACGGGCCCGAAGAGCCGTGTGCAGGGCTTCGAGTCGTCATGTGGCATGCTGAGCACATGTCCTGGGGAGGAGGGAGAGCCTGGTCACTCCTCCCGACGCCCACCATCCCATCCCCAGCCTGCCCTGTCCTGCAGAGGGCTCCCCAAGTGGCCCAGCAGGGGAATGCAACCCTCACGTCTCAGGGCTCACCCTGGCTTTCCTCTCCTGGGGAGTTCTCTCAGGTGACTGAGAAACATTGAGACTCCTTTATCTTCTGGCCTAAACTCACGTTCACCTGTTCCTTGCTCTCTCCCTCGACACTCTCTTTACAACTCCGTTTCCTTCACATCCCTAGTGCTCAGCTCGTGTGCAGCACCACGATTCGTACGTGAGCTTGTGTCACGTGCTGGCCTTTCTCTGCTGACGGTCCAGGCCACTGTCATAGTGTTTGGGCCTTCCATAAAGTGTGGGAATGGAACTGCACACATCATCAAATGTGGTATCTGCATATGAGGGGACTTGAAAAGTTCACGGAAAATGGAATTAAAAGATTAAGTTTATTTTAGAGCAAAAACTTTTTTGAAATTTTCATAAGACACATTTTCCATGAGCTTTCTGCAGGCCCTTCAAAGAACAGCTCTGTCAACATTATGAGGAGATCATGGCTAAGAGTAAGGGCTGCCTGTCCCGTAGGATCTGGGCTCCCCGGGACCCGGAAGAGGCGGTTCCCTCGACACAGTGAAGGAGGCATTGGCGGAGTCCATCTTACCCAGCTCATGGGCCAGTGTGTAGGCTGCCTGCAGGCCCTCGTCCTCAATCACAGAACAGCTCTTGTTAGGGTCACAGATAGTGCCGATGTCCGCCACGCCCAGGGTGTCACACAGCCCTTCCTTTCCGCAGAAGTTCTGCTCGGCAGAGAGAGAGACAGAGAGAGAGAGAGAGAGAGAGAGAGAGAGAGAGAAAAGCAAGTGTATGTTAGCAGGGTGTGCAGGCCGTGGGCACGGTGGGAAGTACCAGCGTGCACGGGGCATTGTGACCACTGAGCAGTCTGTGAGATACCCCCTGCTGGCCTGAGTGTCCCCTGGGTCAGTGGGGACAAACGCCTGCTCCTCTCTTGGGACTGGCAGTGTCCAGACTTCTGATACTTGTTTTGCGAAGGCAGCAAGACTGCCTAGTCTTGGCTGGGGATGCTGCTGCTACACGGCCTCTTTGTGCCTTAACTTCCCCAGCTGTAAAATGGGGCTGACACCAGTACTTGCCTGGTGGCACTGCGGGGAGGACTGAAGGCGAGGACCGGGGCCTGGCACATTTCAGGAATCTGTCCATGTGCATCACGCCAGGAATCTGGGTGGGGGTGGGGGCAGCCCTGCTGCCGTGGGGAGACCCCCAAGGCACCCCTTCCCACCCCGTTACCTGCCCCTGTTTAACATCCGCCAAAAACACAGCTCCTCTCTTGATTCCACTCCAGCCTCTGCCTGGAGAGGTCAGTCCATTTCCTCTGGTTACGACCTCGGCAGACAGCTGGTGACAAACTTTCCCAGAGCAGCCCCCGCCAGATTCTTCTTCTTCCCTTGCACATGGCTCGCACACTTGTCCTCATGACCCCTCCCCGTCACTCCCGGCAAGAGGCTTCTGGCGTCCAGCTGGGGCCAGCAGGGAGACCAGACCGTTCCCATTTTTGGCCAGGCCCAGTGGTCCCCGCTTTGATCTGCCCAGCCGGCCTCCCAGGACTTCCGCGCCCGCCCGCTGACCTGTCTGGTGAGCAGGATGGCCGTGTCGAAATGCTCTGGGTGGCGATCGCTGGGGTGGTTGAAACGGCGCTGCCAGCTGCAGAAATTGCGCAGGGTGAGGCCGCCATTGTCCGAGACCTCCGGCCCCCATTTCTCGTCCTCCACAATCAGCACCTTGACCACCATCAGGTTGATGGAGTTCCTGATACTCGGGTGCTTGTAGATGCGGGCGGCCACCGACATCAGTGTCAGGATGTGGTTCTGTCGGGAGGGAGGGAACAGAGCGCAGAGCAAAGGGTTCAACCTCTCGGCCCCCGCTCCACTGCGGCCCAGCTCGTTCCGGGCCGTGGCCGGTGTACCGAGCCGTGCGGGGTGCTCATGTGGAGTACGGCAGCTGGCTGAGACTCGCAAGTTTTCGGTGTGATTTCCCCTTGGTTTGACATCAGTGATTGATCGACCCAAGGTCCCAAAGCCAGTGGGTACAGGGCCACACTGAAACCCGCACCGCCTGGCTCCAAAGCTTGTGCCCGTGTGGCTCTCTAAATCCAAACGACTGAAAACTCAACAGAATTAGGATGACAGCAACTCAGTCGCGCTGGGCGCATTTCAAGTGTCTCTGTGGCTTGTGGCAACTGCATTGGAGTCGCAGAAAGTCGTAGTGGGCTGCATGGCTTTTCCCACCTTGGCCTGGACAACTACTTACCCCTACCCTCCCTGGCCTCTGCCAGAAACAATTATCTGAGTGCACAGTGTTGGTAAAAATCCTGCCCCAACCACCACCTTGGAATCTAGCCGAGGAGTTCCCCATGTCTGTTGGGAGCAACCTCCGCTCCTCACCATGGGAACTGTTACCCCCCCCAAAAAACATAGCTCTTCTAAACATGCAAAACGATACAAGGGCCCTTCAAAAAGTTCATGGAAAATACATATCACGAATAAACTATGCATGGACTTACATTGTTTTTTTAGGCGCCAAAATAAACGTACCTTGTAATTCCATTTTTTTTTTCCCATCAACTTTTTCACGTGCTCTGGTTAGCCACGCCGCACCAGCCCCTGGGGCACACTGGCCACAGGTTTCCTCCTTACAGTTTCATAACAGCTCTACGGGGTGGGCCTAGCGAGCCCTGTTTCACCAGTGAAGAAGTGGTTCTAGAACCTAAAGGCAGGATACCAGTCCCTGTGCGTCTGTCTCTCCGAAGTCCACCCTGCTCTCTTGATAACGTTTCCCAGGGCTTGGCTCCCTGGTTTCTGCCCTCACAGCCCCCTGAAGAGTTGATTCCCTTCTGCCTGGGGCTGGGGAGAATCCAGCAAGCCCAACACAGCCAGCCCATGTGCCTAGGAGCCCACCTACTTGCAGCAGGAGGAGCGGACATCAGGGCTTGGCCTCTGGTCTGTCCTTGGCCTGCTCATGGCTCCCCTACTGGATCCCAAGGCTTTGAAAGGAAGCCAGACGGGAGCTGGCTCTCCTGCCCCAGCGGCCTCTAGAAATGGCCCCCTCGCCTCATTTTGTGGCAGGGGCCACAAAGCGACAGCGGCAGACAAGCGTGGTCCGTTCCGCTAAGCCTCTCTTTCTCTCCTGTGATCTGGAAGGTGGGTGTGGAAGGAGAGGGAAGGCTAGAGCGGGACATTCCTTCGGGGGAGGAAGCCCACTATTTGTGAATGGGATCTGTCTGTTCACCTCGCAGGCAACACGCCAGGTATTTTGCTAGTCCTACAAACGGGTTGGCAGGTTACTAGGCACAGGTTACTTAGCGCGTCAAGCACTCCAGCTATGTTTAGGCTGATGTAAACACCTTATCAGCAGAGCTGAAACTTGGCACCTGCTTCTGGAGCTGGATTCCTGGGGCGGCGGGGGGGGGGGGCAATCATATCATTACGCAACTGGGATGTGTGCCGAGGACTGGTAGCTTGCCGGGGCTAACTCCTGGCTGCCTGGGGGAGGGAGGGGACAGATGGAGTCTCCCAGTCTCTTTAAGAAGGGCCAGTGTCTGATGGGTTCAGGACCAGCCCTGGAATTTCTTCTGTGGCAATCTGTAACCATCCTCACTAGACTGCTTCCTGTTGAGTCTGAAAATCGGGCATGATGAAGTTGTACAAAAAGGTGTGAAAGCCAAGAGATGCCAGGAGCTAAACTAAGCTGGATAAAGGCAGCTGCGCCCAAGGAGCTGAAGACTTGACATTGACAACGGTCTCTATGCACGGGCTGCAGCTGAGTGACCCGTGATGTCATGGGCATGACCGCTGGGAAAAACCACAGAGATCTGCTGCTTGGAGGGCGGGGCGGGGGGGGGGCAGGCACAGCAGGAGGAGCTTCCGGCACTAAGGTTTCCAGGGATCGTCTCTGGTGGGCTGCACGGTGAGCACCTTCTCCAGGCCCTGCCTAGCTGTCAGGCTGAGCTGGCCCCAGGGCGCTCTTCCTGGCCGCTGACCATCACAGGAGATAACCTGCATTGCAACCGGGCCAGCACGGTTCCACGGTCCAATGTTCCCTTCCAAACCTCAAATTTGGGCTGTGTTGACTTCCCTCGTCTCTCATGTCCCTAAGAAGCGCTGCCTCCTCTGTGGTCTCCCCCTCTCAGTTCTCTCTGCTGAGAAACAACGCATCACAGCTCTCTGGCGGGGAAGGACCCCTGGGCCTGGGCACCTCTGACTCCCTGCAGATCCCCAAGGCCCCCGGGGCAGGTCTGCCTTCCAGTCCCGCCTGGAGCTGGTCAAGGACAAGATCGCACGGCTTGTCCCATCACCTGGTGTCTATTTATACCTCCCCACGCTCTGCATAAGTGCAGGCATCCACTGAAGAACCTGAATGAGATCCTGCCCGCTGTGGACTGGATGCCCAGGCCAGCTAGCTGGGGGCATAGCCCTCGTAATTCTCAGACACAGAGAAGGAGATTCCTCCCCCAGAGCTCCCGTGGCAGCCAGAGCCAACTGTGGTGGGCGTGTAAGGGGGCTGGGCCTGGGTCACGTGCACTTCCAGCGGCGGCTTCTCCTGCCCAGCAGGCCACCCGTTATATTTTGCTCACCTGCAGCCACAGCACCTGGCAGCCCATACAGTTTCCCCTGTGCCGTGCCCAGGGAGGCCAAAGGAGGGGTGGCGACGGGAAAAACTGCAACCCCAGCGCCAGGCACCACTGCTCTTCCCTGCTGGCATCTCTCCAGGGCCAAGACTGTCCTGGGGAGGAGGCGAAGGAGGGGCCAGGGAAGAGGAAAGAAGAGCAGAAGAGACGGACCTGCGCAGCTACCCTCATCTCTCCTTGTTCTCCAAACAGCAGAGAGCGATGTCAGCTCAGCAAAGCACACACTTACTGGCTCGAATACTCAAAGCAGGGCTGGTGACCGCACCGTCCTCCCCACACTGCCAAATGGTTTCCATCACTGGCGGCAACTCTAGTGAGAGCTATGCTTTGCTGAGCACCTACTATGTTCCGGCCACCGACACAGGTGCTTTCCGTATTTTGTTACATCCTCGAGGCTAGCACTGCTCCTGCTTTGCTGGTGAAGGAATTGAGGTACAGAGAAACAGGTTTGCTTGATCTAAGACACAGTCATTTCTAGTTTCTTCCAAAGCCTACGCTCTTGCTCACTACCTGACTACCATCGGGGCTGCCTATAAGGAAATTACAGCCTGGCCCAAAGGAGCTCCAAGCATGCAAACAAGCAAGCTGGTCCCAGTCACAACCTGGGCACAGCCCACCCCCCAGCCCACCCTGGGGGATGGGGAAGGGAAGGGGAGGGGGAGAGAGAGGTGGCAACTTTTGGGTATTAAGACCTTTCTCTTCTCTATTTTTTTTTTTTTTGACAGGCCGAGTTAGACAATGAGAGAGAGACAGAGAGAAAGGTCTTCCTTTTCCATTGGTTCACGCCCTCCCCCTCCAAATGGCCTCTATGGCCAGCGTGCTTCTTCCTGGTCTCCCATGTGGGTGCAGGGCCCAAGCACTTGGGTCATCCTCCACTGCCTTCCCGGGCCACAGCAGAGAGCTGGACTGGAAGAGGAGCAACCGGGACAGAATCCGGTGCCCCAACCAGGACTAGAACCCAGGGTACCGGTGCCACAGGCAGAGGATTAGCCTAGTGAGCTGGCCAAGACCTTTTTCTTACAGAAATACCCCTCTCCTATCTTTGAGCATTTTGACTGCAGCTAGTAGAAGGGATGGGGAAGACTTAGTCTTTAGACAGTGGGAAGAATACAATCCGTGCATTTTGAGGGGGTCTTTCAAAAGTTGATGGAAAAATGCATATATTTTTAAAAAAATATGCATGGATCTCAAATGTTTTTGCACCAAAATGAACTTAGCTTTTAATCCATCTTCTCATTAACTTCTGGAGGCATCCCCATAGAGCACACATCTTTCACCCATGAAGACTTGGGAAGCGACAAGGCAAGTGTCTGTTTCTATTAGCTTCTAAATCGGGATACTCTTGCCCATGAAAGATGGTATGCTCCTACTCACACCAGAGCACGTATCAGCTGGGACTGTGTGGGGCAAACTAGGCTATAGGGCCACTCTAGTATCTTGTGGGAGACATCTTTCCCAGGGGACCCGGGTAAGAGGGAGATGGCTAGGACACCAGCCCCAGGAGCTGGCGTCCTAGCAATCAATGCTCTCATGTGCTCTGGGGAAGAAGAGCACCGCTCCACACCTCCTCTCTGCTAAGAGACTTTGGGAGCTCTGCTCGCTGCTGAGGCGCGCTGGTGCGGCGGGGCTCCCCAGCCCAAGTGTGGGGCACTGCTCAGCGGGACACTTAACTCTGGCTCTCCAATTCCACCCAGGGGACAATCAGGAGCAGGTGGATGTACTCAGACATAATGGACTCTTCCAAGGTGGTCCCTCCTTTCGGGAAGCCCCTTTTGTCTGAGCTCCTTAACTCTGAAAACAGATAAGAAGGTGGGCGGCAAGGGTCCCTTTTGTCAAGGGATTAAGCGAACTCCGTTGAACAGATTTCTGGTACACTTCACTGTTGCCCAGCAGTGAGACCAGCCTCTGGCACAGCTAACTCTTTCTCTCAGCCTGGAGGGCGGTTTCTACTTTGGGGTAGGGCCTTAGGACCTCACACTTTGGCCGGATGTCTTGGGATCGCCAGATTTAAAGATTCGCCCCACAGCATGGACAAGTGCCTGTGGGTAAACAGAGTCACGGACCCTCAACGCGTGAAGAGGGCAGCACGGCGCATTAGCAGAGGGCCCTGGACTCGGGCCGGTGCAGATCCAGCCCTGTCTCTTACTAGCTTTGTGACCCTGGGGTGTCCTCTGTGAGCTGTGCACTCCTCCTCTGCCCCCTCTCACATCTCTGTTTCCTTTGAGGGGCTGCCTGCAGAACCACTCTGTAAATTGAACACACTCAGAGGGAGGCTGCCCCTTCCAGAAGACTAGCTTGCCCTGAAGCAGCCTTCCAGACACTTAAGAGTAGAAGGGGTTACCTGGTGCAGGCATCCTGCTTCAGAAATGAAGAAATCTAAACCTTGCAGGGCTCTGTTCATTACAGGGTCATACCCCCCACCCCGGCCGATTGCTAAGACACCCCAAGCACTTTCCACCTGTAAGAACTGAGTCTCAAGCCACAGGCTGGGGAGAACTGGCTTCTCTCTGGGAGGCGGCAGGGGACGGGTCGGGGCAGGTCAGATCTTCAGACATCAGCACTTGGTTTTCATTCTCTTGGCTGAGCGCAGGAACCTGCTTTAGGAAGCCTAGGGCATTGAACTAAGTTCAAGCCTCTCCTGCAGCATCTTGCTCCGCAGGGGTGGGGGTGGGGGTGGGGGTGGGGGTGGGATCAGTCCCTCCCCTACCCCAGCAGGTGGCAGCAGACTTGCAGGTGGTAGGGCTGGTCCAGCTGAGGGAAGACTTAGAAGTAGACCCCCTGCCCCTCCCGAGGGAGGAACTCAGCCCTCACAGGTGCCCAGCACCTGTTCTGATGAACCCTTCAAGTTGGCTGGTTGTGACAGATCCAGACACGGGCTGGGTGGGGACGGGGCAAGCATGAGCCAGGTGGTCCAGCCAGGAGTCCCATGAGGATGGAAGGCCTCCAAGTGGCTCTGCCAACTTGTTGGGGACAGCCAGACCTGGATCTCAAACTGCAGCGAACAAAACCTCTCTACAACAGCCAGCTCGACCTCCTGCCTTCGGTGTCCCAGGGCCCTGGAGCCTGGCACCGTGGATGTGTGCCTCTGCACAGCCCTGAGTTCTGGAGATGCTGAGTGTCTCCTTGAGGCAAACGCTCAGCTCTCTCCGGGTCAAAGTGATGAGTTTAGGGAATGAGACGATGGCAGAGCATTAGTAGTGACAGTTTGGCTCCGAGGCTGAGAAGCTAAATTTTCCTGCTGCCTCCCCCTTGCCCTGGTTGCCCTTCCTAGTCCTGCTTCCTAGGTAGACGCTAGAAACTGGCCTGCCAGTGGAGGGGGTGGCACACAGCGTCCCAGCTCCGGGTATGCAACCAACGTGATCTCAGCCTCTTTTTGTGGAGGACCCTAGGAGCCACGCATGGTGGTCCCGAGGGCCTAAGGAGACAGGAGAAGCCCTCTCCTCACCTGTTTCCTGCCACCTTCTCAAGTACTTCTTGGAGGGAAAGGAGGCCGAGCAGTCAGCCAGCACCTCTCCCTGCTCTCAGGGTAGGTAGGAAACAAATATTAAACCAGCATGGATCCAAAACCCACGTGGCACTCTGCTCCAATGGCTCCGAGCTGCCTCTCGGTGCCCAGGGACAAGCACATCTACAAGGCTATGCAGGGGGAAACTTCTGGCCTCTGATACCCTGCCAGGGTACCCAGAGCATCCATACAGACCCCCTCATCAGCAAAACCCTCCCATCTTTTCCACCCTGCACTTTGGTAGGCTAGCGAGTAGGAGAGAACTGGAATGGTCTAGACAGGTGAGCATGTTTCCCTTGGTGCTCCCAGCAGCTGGCCACAGGCTGAGCCTGGGAATGGAATCCTGGACCAGAGATGCCATCAAAGTGTTAACGGACCTGCTGCTGCACTGTTTCAGGAAACCCTGACCTCCGGGCAGGTCATTCTTGTTCTGACCAGCACAGCATCCCGGGTTCTCTGTCCCCTGGGAGATGGGCACGTGCAGCTCTCTCCTGGCCGTCTCAGCATCCTCTCTGCATCTCGTCAGAAACGGGCCGGCTAGGGCAGGTATCCCCGGATGCCGTTTCTCTGTACCAGCTGGGCTGAGAACTGTGAACAGCTGCTGGACCAAGGTCAGTAGAGCTCTGGCTCCTCTAGAGACGGGAATGGAGAGAGCTCATCCCACTGCCCTGCTCTCTCCTTTTCCACTGCTCCCAGGCAGAAATCCTGTTCCCCTCCCTGCCTGTGCTGGATGCTGGCACTGCCAAGTTCTGCCGGGGCTGAGTGCCAGGTTGGCAAGGTAGCCCCTGCCCCTTGATCAGAACCAGCTGGGAACACAGGCGTTGGGCAGCCCCTTTCCAGGTTCAGCTCCCTCGGAACAATGTCTCCTACTTAATGGCAACCTCAGTTCTGGACCGGCAGCCACTTCTTTCCATCTCAGCTGCCTTCCCTGGGGGGAACCTCGAGGGTTTGGAGCAGCAAAAGGCTGGGGAAGCGGGGTGGGTGCTCTTCCAGTAGGTGCCTGGGGCACATGTTCAGTCCCACCTTGCAGCTCCATGTGCCCAGTGCTGCAAGGGATTCAGGAAGAGAGAACCCTGGGGAGGAGCAGGGAATGGGAAGCCACATGGGGGCTGGGCCAGTCGCAAGCCAAGGTGGCAGAAACTAAGACAAGCCATGCCCCTGCGAGGGGATCTTGATTGGGGTCCGGCTTGGAACGTGAAAAGTTTTTTTTTTTTTTTTTTTTTTTTTTTTTTTTTTTTTTTTTTTTTTTTAAGAGGGGTTGGGAAAAGAAGAATTTAGAGACAAGAGAGGCATGTGGGGACCTCCAGGCGAGGTGCTAGGGGAGCGCTCACGGAGTCCTACCTGCAGGTCGGCCCCATAGAAGGCGGCCATGGATGCGTCGGCCACCAGCAGCGTTTCCACGAAGCGAGCCTCAGACACAAACCGCTTGGTCCTACTCGTGGCTCCCAGGGGTGGGGGCAGCTCGCTGGCGCCTTCTGCCTCTTCTTCGTTGGCCCCCTCCTCCTCCTCGTCCTCCTCTTCCTCCTCTTCCCTTCTCTGTCCCGGACCCTCTAGGGTGTCCACCTCCCACTCGGGCTCTCGAGGGAGCGGGCGGGCTTCCGCGGTCGCGGCGAGCCCGGGGTCCCCGCGGTGCGCCCCGGGCCCCCAGCGCTGCAGGCGGTGCGGCTGGCCCAGCGAGCTCCCCGCGCCCTGCGGCTGGATGGTGAACTCCTCGCCGTCCAGCAGGAAAGAACCGCTCAGCCCGCGGCACAGGCTGACGGCCGCCAGCGACTCGGGCTCCCCATTCACCGTGCCGGAGAAGAAGCAGCCGCGCAGCCCCGGCTCGGCCCCGGCCACCCCGCCGGAGCCCCCGAGGCGCTCGATCTTGAACTCCGGCGCCAGGAAGCTGGCGTCGGGCGCCAGGCGCAGCACGAAGCCCTTGCCGAAGGCGGACAGGTGGAGCGCGAGCTCGCCCGCGCTGCCGGGCAACCGCGTGGGCACCACCAGCTCCGAGGCCTGACCCCCGGCCCCGAGGCGGGCCGGGGCGCCGCGGGCGAGCGGCGGCGGCAGCAGCGGCAGCAGCAGCAGCAGCAGGAGCGGCGGCCACCGGGGGGCGGCGGCGGGGGCGGGGAGCATGGGGGCTGCGGCTGCGGCGCGCGGGAGAGGGAAGAAGCCGGCCGGGCGCGGGCAGGTGCTGGCGGCGCGGCCGCTCTCTCCAGGCTGCAAGGCCGACTCGGCGGCGGGGCCCCGCGCGGGAGGCGGCCGCAGCGCGCGGCGGCGGCGGTCCCCTGGCGGCCCCTCTCGCTCGCGCACCCGCTCCGCCCGCCCCGCCGAGTGCGAGCAGCTGGCGCCCCGGCCCGCGTGCGCCCGTCCTCCGCCCCGGGTCGCGCCGGCCCCGCGCAGCAGCCTCCTGCCTCCTCCCCCGCCCTGGGAAGCACCGAGTGGGCTGCCGAGCCCTTCGTATTTATACTTCCTTCCCGGCTTTGACATAAGAGGTTTATTTTTGATCTCTCACTATTCCCGTTTCCCCTCCCCTGGGATCAGAGAGAAGCTGAAAAGAGGGAGAGACGGAGGAGGGGAAAAAAAAATTTGGATGAAATGTAAAACCAATCAGGAGCCGGCGAGACCCGCCCCGGTTAAGTGTCAACTTCAGCTTTCCCCTTCCCTTTCTACCGACCCACGTTAACTCATGCGGTGCTGGACCGGCCCTGCCCCCAGGGCCCTTGGGGAGGTCGCTGCCTCCTCCGGGGGAGCCCCAGGGCGCAAAGCCACATCCATCCTAGGAGCTCCTGCGTGGTGGCCTCAGCGGCACTAGTGGGACTCCCCCGCAGTCTCCCCGGCGGTGCCCCCCGGGTCGGACGAGCGGGCTCAGGAGGAGGTTCCATAGCTTCTCATTGAAAAGTGCAAAAAGGGAGGTGAGAAAAAGTACTGAATCTGCGCTCTGAGCGGCTGAGCATTGCAAACTGGGGATCAGGAAAAGCAAACAAAAAACAAAAAGCAATGCCATGTGGTTAAGACCCCCAAGGGAGGAGGTGGCCTAGAGCCCCAGCAGTGGTGCTACTCCTGCGTGAAGGGCTGGCGGCAGGTGGATCTCCCCCCCCCCCGGGGGGGGGGAAGAGGCAGCCTTTGCCCCAGCGGCCAGCATATCTTCAGCCCCTGAAAGCTCTCTCTTCCCCTGCAGATATTGCTTAATTGCCTGAGGGCTCCCATGGAGGTCCCCTTTGCACTCAGTGCCACAGCTGCAGGGACCCACGTACACACGCCTGGCTTGTCCCTTTTCCCCCCGAGGCCACCACCTTTCCCCCAGGAAGTGAGGCATGTCTGAGTGTCTAGGCCTCAAGCATTTGCATCCCACTCCAGTCTGGGCTGCATGAAGGGGGTCCTGTTCCCTAGAGGGCGGGCTCTAGACACGCCTCCCTCAGCCTCCTCTCTGAGCTGTCAGTCTAAGGGGAGCCCTGGGATGCTCAGCCTTGAGTCTGTGGCCAACTCTCTGCTGAAAGCTGTGGGTACTGGCAGAGGGAAGGTCATCCCGCTTCTTTCCCGCCCACCTGGCCCCTCTCTGCCGCTATGGAGGTTTAGCACAGGCGGGAAGCGCTCAGGGCTTGTTGCCTCCGTGGGAACTGGGAATCCCTGGGTTCCCTCCTGGCATCTCGTCTGTCTTCTCACGGCAGCACGGCTGTGGGTTAGATGATGACTCCCAGCCCAGCACGGCCAGCCTTCTCCTTTCCTGCCCAACTTGCAGGAGAGCAGACGCTTGGAGGAAGTACTTCTGGAGGCAGGGGAGTGGGAGGAATCACCCCGCCAACTCTTCTCCAAAAATGAGCAAAGCCCTTCGTCTCAGCACAGGGACGGGCTGACCTGGGCAGGCAGTGCATACTCCCAGCTGGCCTCAGAGATGTTGTGATGTCCTCATCACGGCTCTCTGCTTTCTGGAAGCCCCCCGTTTGCCATGTTTGGGGCTGACTCCTGCTCTTCATCAGGGGTTAGGTGCTCCAGCAGTGGCACGCTCAGCTCCAATCCTCTGCTCTGGGGTGTACATTAATGGCTGGAAGTGGGAGATTTAGCCAAAGTCTTGAATGTCTGCAGAGCCCTCAATTGGGAGAGGCTATCAAACTTGCTGCTTTTGTTTTTAAAAATTAGAATGATACACACACACACACACACACACACATACACACCTCGGGCCATGACAGCCTTTGGGCAGTTGCCTTTTGAAGACAGATCGGGAACCCTGGATTCCATCCTGTCTCCTTTCAACAATGACAATGACAGTACCAGCAAGCTGCCTGCTGGTTGACTGTCCCACGAGCTGGCACAGGCGCCTCTCTCTGGATTTCATCCTTGCTGGCAAGTTATCTTGCTGGTTGCTTGCCGCGTGGTGCCTGCCATTTGCAATGCGGCCACAAGGTGTCAGGCTTACCTTAGCTTTGCTGATTCCTGGGGTCTCCCCATCCTAGTCTCTGCCACAGGGACTGAGCAAGAGAGAGTGGCCGGTGTGCAAGTGGGAGCCCTTAGGGGAATGGCATATGAAAACAGTAAGGCAAAACAAACAGCAGCGAACCAACCAAATCCCACAAGGGCGTTCTGCCAATCCCAGATTTCCTACATGACCACTTTCTTTCCCCAAGTAGATAATTACAGCAAGAGTTGGCAAATGATGGCCCAGGGACTAAATCCTGCACACAGCCTGCCTGTTTTTGTACAGTCTTCATGCTTGTTTTTTTTATATATTTTAAAATTAAAAAATGATGGAGAGGATGAATACTTCAAGACAGTTGGAAACAATGTGGAATTCGCATTTCAGTGTCTATCAGTAAAAAGCACTGGGAATGCAGCCCCAGCCACTGGTTCCTTGCAGCTTCTGAGCTGCAAGGGCAGGGTTGGGTGAGCCTAAAATATTTACTCCATGGCTCTGTGCAAAAAAAGTTTGCAGACTCTTGAATGTAAAGCAGCATTAGTTTAGAGTCCTCCTATTTGGGGTGTGAGATTTACAATCAGTACGAGTACATGAGGGCACCTCACAAAGTTTGTGGATAGATGGTAAAAGCTGTTTCCTTTGGTGCAACAAATTTTGAAGTCCTTGCAGCATTCTTTCACAATTTGCATTTTCCACGAACTTTTTGAATATCATTTGTTATTTTTTAAAAAAGATTTATTTTATTTATTTGAAAGAGTTACAGAGAGAGAGAGAGAGAGACAGACAGACAGACAGAGACAGAGAAGGGGGGAGAGAGAGAGAGAGAGAGAGAGAGAGAGAGAGAGAGAATCTTCTATATTCTGGTTCACTCCCCAGATGGCTGCAGCCACTCGGGCTGGGCCAGGCTGAAGCCGGGAGCCCACAACTCCATCTGAGTCTCCCATGTGGGTGACAGGGTCCCAGGCTCTGGGGTCATCTGCTGCTGCTTTTCCAGGTGCAGTAGCAAGGAGCTGGATCAGAAGTGGAGCAGCCAGGACTTGAACTGGTGTTCATATAGGATGTTGGTAGTAGCTTAGCCCTCTGCACCCCAGCGCTGACCTGTATGTGATTCCAATGAAATAAGAGGATTAATAATTATTTTATTGCTCTGAATATTACAGGGAAATGCTATAAAAGTTATGTATCTTTATTTTGTCTTTAATAATCACAAGACTATTGTGAATTCTATTGTGAGTTCTATTGTGAATTTTAAGTTTGTAATTAAATCACATTCTTAGTGACCGGCTACCTGTTAGTTTATAGAGTTTTATATAGTTTATAGGCTTTTGGTGTATACTAAGTTCTGACATCCTCTAGGATTTCATCCTCTTTGGAAGAAATGCAGGTGGGCATCTCACTGAATTCCACTGACATTTTTTAGGGAAGCGGCAGAAGTGCAGATGTTTCAATGCCTTCTGCAAAGTCCAGCCCGACTAGCAGTGGATTGTCCTCCTACACTACCGTGGGGAACCCCATACGTGGTGATCAAATGGTCTTGCTTTAGAATATCCTTTGTAACTCATACTTTTATTTATTTGGTGACAACCGAGTGCTTACTATGGGCTGGGCACTGTTCTAAGCCTTCATCTTTTAAATTTAATTTTCACCTAATCCTCTGTAATGGTAGCTTCCATCTTCAGTGCCGGCCAGGCGCTGGGCTGACCAGCAGGCAAACTTACCTAAGGGAATTATCATGACAACTCCCTTAGGGGCGAGGAAGCAGAAGGAGGTTAGGTAACTCGCTTGGGTCACCTAGCTAATACGTGCTAGAGGCAGGCTTCTCCACCCAGCTTGAATTCCTAAGCTGCTCATCAAATGCGACAGTTTTCTGGTAACAATGCCCCACACTTAGTGTCGTGTTGAGTAACATCAAGGATCACACGTTAGTGACACAGAGCTGAAGGGACGGCAGGAGGTCGTCGGGCCAGTCTCTTCTCCAAAGGACACGGCCTTCTTTAAAGACTTCAAACAAGGGAATAAGCAGATTCTCTCAAAAGTCTGTTCCAGCACTAAAATACAGACACAGCTCTTTGTTCATCAACAAACT
Source organism: Oryctolagus cuniculus (assembly GCF_964237555.1). Taxonomy (NCBI): domain Eukaryota; kingdom Metazoa; phylum Chordata; class Mammalia; order Lagomorpha; family Leporidae; genus Oryctolagus; species Oryctolagus cuniculus. Next base: position 124,272,878 of record NC_091432.1, read on the forward strand.
AATGTCCTTTTCTTGGGACCACAATTCACATCCATTTTTCTCTAGTTTTGGCCATTGTGCAATGGCCAGGACCACACGTAGCCTAAGACACAGAAGGGATTCCCTGCTTCTCATCTCTCTGGTTTCCACGCACGCTCCCCAGGTGGGCCAGGCTGGGTTTCTGACATCCCTTTGATTTGCAGTGTTCCCTGTGCCATGCAGGTTTTGTGTCTAGGCAAGCGTTCCTGTGTGTCTACATCTGCTTGATTCTGTCTTAGTCTTCAAGATTCTATCTGGGGCCGGCGCTGTGGTGTAGCAGGTAAAGCCGCCTACTGCAGTGCGGCATCCTATATGGGCGCCGGTTCAAGTACCGGCTACTCCAATTCTGATCTAGCTCTCTGCTGTGGCCTGGGGAAGCAGTGGAAGATGGCCCAAATCTTTGGACCCCTGCACCCATGTGGGAGACCCAGAAGAAGCTCCTGGCTCTTGGCTTTGGATCAGTATAGCTCTGGCTGTTGCGGCCATCTGGGAAGTGAACCAGTGGATGGAAGACCTCTCTCTCTTCTTTGCCTCTACCTCTCTGTAACCCTGCCTTTCAAATAAATCTTAAAAAAAGGATTCTATTTTGTGGAACCTGGGGAGCTCCACTCAGTATTTGGGAACCATGAATTCCGATTCCTGGGGCACTATCAGGAGCTGGCCACTGCAGCTGTTTTTTCTGCCTTTGTCAGCTCCAGTGTTCAGACACACATCTCCTAAGTGTGTCTCTGTGATATTGACATCAATCTACTTGTTTACGAGATTGAGCTTTTAACACAGTGAGAACCCAACAACCAGCTCCTTTTGCTCCTGCTCTTCGTATTTCAAGTCTCTACCAGCCAAATATCAGGCATCCAAAGCTGCACTGATGTCTCTGCCCTTCCAAGGTACCGTCTAACGGAGGAGTGTGCAGGCAAAGGCACACGTAAAGGGTTGCCCAGGATCCCATGTGGAATGAATGAATGCATCCAGGATTACAGCCGCTAAATTGTAACTGCGATCCCAATGCGAAGAGCCTTACGTCATGCTTGCCTTACCACATTACGGCCAGAAGGTGGCACTGTTGGAGCTTGGTATTTCTCTCTTATTTTCAAAGCAACTTTCTCAAAATTAGAAAAACGCTGTCGTGTCGTGCAAGTCTAAGACAGCAGTCCGCCAAAAACGTACACATAAAAAAAGCCGAGTATTCATCAGATTCCTCACAGCTGATCACTGGGGCAGGGTGCAGGAGGTACTGTGCCGTTGTCTTGTTAGTACAACTTGCGCTTCTCTCCTATCCAACTACCCTTTATCCACCTTGATTTCTGGTCTCCATTAGACCTATGTCTCTCAATACACATTATCAGGCAGTCTGGGCGAGCTGACTGAGGTCTCCATGGTATGGGACTACCTGAATCATGAGGACTGGTCTGCACCCGTGGGTTAATTATGAATGCAAGAAATGCATTTCCTCCAAATAATCACTGTTGAGTCCAGCCACCAGATGGGAGTCTCATCACATTTACTCTCTATAGTTGATCCGAGAAGAAGGTCTGAAATCTCCTTGAACAGTGAGTCTCCTTAACCAGTTAACTACTTCTGAGTTTATGATACCTTGCATGTGTTATAAGTAAAAACCAACCTGCAAAGCGGTGCCTATGTATTTGTTGTAGAAGGGAAGAGAAGAGAGGTGAAGGAAAAGAGCCAGGTCTTCAGGTGGAGAGAGTTTGCTCAGAGCACATAAGATGCTTATCAAGGTCATCAAGGGACTTGATATAACAACGATCAAACTGTCCAGCTTTTTCTTTTTTAAAAAATAATATATTTTTATTTATTTGAAAGCCAGAGGTACAGAGGGAGGGAGACACATACGCACATGCTCACTCACACACACACACACACACACATACACACAGATCTTCCATCTGTTGGCTCACTCCCCAGATGGCTGCTAGGGCTGGGCCAGACTGAAGCCAGGAGCCAGGCGCTTCCTCTGGGTCTCCCATGTGGGTGCAGGGGTCCAAGCACTTGAGCCATCCTCTGTGCATGGGGTCACCAGGTGCATCAGCACAGAGCTGGATCAGAAGAAGAGCAACTGGGAGTTGAGATGGTGCTCATGTGGGATGCTGAGGTCCCAGGCGGTGGCTTTACCTACTATGCCACAACACTGGCCCCAAACTGTCCAGTTTTAGAAATGTACTTAAAACGGGTTAGAATGTGAAGAACTAAGAAGAGCACTTGGCACATAGCAGGCATTTTATAAGCTTTTGTTGTTTTCTGTCATTGTTACCAACACCATCATCACCACCACCATGGCCATCATCATTGTCATCATCACCAACACCATCATCACCACCACCATGGCCATCATCATTGTCATCATCACCAACACCATCATCACCACCACCATGGCCATCACCATTGTCATCATCACCAACACCATCATCACCACCAGCACCAGTACCAGTGCCGTCATCATGGTAAACACTTCTCCCTGATGCGTACAATAGTTGTAAAGTATCTGGAGTTGTGTTGCCACTTTCCCTACATCCTCAGGGTTGCCTTTTTTTCAGACCTGCCCAGAATCTTGTCTGACCTTGTATTCCTGAGCGGAAGAGAATCCAAAAAGTCTCGAGTACTTTGGTCGGATAGCAGGTACTACTAGGAATGCTTGCATCCAAAGAGTCCCGAGGAAGGGGAGCCAAAAGAAATAAACAACAAGCAGTAGAATTTCAGATACTGTGGCTTTAGCACAAGGGAGAAATTTGGGTCCATATGACAGGATCCCTAATTAACTGTGCTACCCATTCTTGGTTGACCTCTGCAAAACCTTGCCTAGCTAGCGCTTCCTGCCATCACAAGTGTGCAGCAATGATAGGGACTTCTGCAGGGCTGTTAGTTGGGGCTGACACTGTGGCGTAGTGAGTAAAGCCGCCGCCTGCAGTGCCGGCATCCCATATGGGTGCTGGTTCGAGTCCTGGCTGCTCCACTTCTGATCCCGCTCTCTGCTATGGCCTGGGAAAGTCCTTGGGCCCCTGCACCTGTGTGGGAGTGCTGGAAGAAACTCCTGGCTCCTGGCTTCAGATCAGCTCAACTCTGACCTTTGCAGTCATTTGGGAAGTGAACCAGAGGATGGAAGACCTCTTTCTCTCTCTCTCTGCCTCTCCTCTCTCTTTGTAACTCTGACTTTCAAACAAATAAATAAATCTTAAAAAAAAAAAAAGGAAGATGGAGGAAGATGGTTGGATTGGGTGGGAGATGACCTTGTGAACTCTTTAAGGGTACATCTTTCTAATTTCCAGGTATTCCTGAGTAGTGGAGGATTCCTTTCAGTCCAGAAAAGAAGCCCAGTTTCCCATTTTGGCTTCTAGATGGCTGTGCCTAGTGCAAAAGATGCAGCTGCCCGTTGGTATCAGTTCCTGAGGTTATGGGAGTTCTTTCTTTTCTTTTTCCAGAAACTACCTGGAAGCGCACTCTGCCTGGAGTCTTATCTTGCTCCTTGGCATGAATGAAACTTAAAGAACGTAGACACCTAAAGAATGCAGGGGGTACCTAAGACTTCCTTTTTCCTTAACCCTTCATTTCACGCTTGGGGGAAGTATGACCCTGGAGGATGACACCTGGCCAGAGTCACAGAGCTGGGTGGCAGGAGCTTTGGGCTGGCACGTGGGCTCTCTCTGGAGCTATCGAATCCCACTGTCTCCTGCAGAGCAGGAGCCAAGCAGGACATGAGTAGGAACTGTCAGAGGCAGAGCTGACAGCAGCACCTGAGTCCACGCCTGCAGCGGGATGTGCCGATAAACCGCAGCATCCTCCGAGAAACCAGGGACCGCGCCGTCCCCAGTCGCTTCCCTCCCCTTTGTGTGTTTGCTCTTCTTCGGGAAATGAACCATGTGTTACGGAGGAATCCACAGTATTTAGGGTGTAGCCTGTTTAGTAATGTGCAAAGCACTGTTTTGCCCTGGATGAAACTATCTACGAACATGGAGGTACCTCCTGATTGCTTCCAAGGTGATGGAGAGAAAAGAACTCAGGCAGAGATTGGGATTTGGAGCAGCTGGGTGGCAGGAGAGGGTGGGGAGAGTGGTGGCGACCGTCATGGCCGGTTGTACTCAATTGGGAGGCATTTGAGTTAGTCTTGAAGCTTTAGTGTGGAAGGCTTGCTTGCCCCGAGATGCTGCCTTACAGACCTATATGTGCTCCCCTCACACCTGGCACACCTGGAGTCACTCTCCCCAACTGAAACACATTTTGCTGGTGGTGGGAGTCCTACCATTCTCTGCATCTCCTCTTTCTTTTCTTTCTTTTTTTTTTTTTTAAGATTTATTTACTTATTTGAAAGTCAGAGTTACACACAGAGAGAAGGAGAGGCGGAGCGGGGGGGCTCCCATCTGCTGGTTCACTCCCCAAATGACCGCAAAGGTCAGAGCTGTGCTGATCTGAAGCCAGGAGTCAGGAATTCCTTCCAGGTCTCCCACGTGGGTGCAAGGGCCCAAATAGAGCAGCCGGGTCTCGAACCAGCGCCCATATGGGATCGGCACTTTAGGTCAGGGCGTTAACCTGCTGTGCCACAGCACCAGCCCCATCTCCTCTTTCTTAACTGTCTTCACTTGCTTCCATCTCTGTGGCTCCCAACCCAGGCTTTGCTCATCTCCTTCGACCTGACTCCATTTCTCCTCTTTCTGAATTTTCTTCTTTCCTCAACCGCCCTCACCTCTCCCCCCATTTTCTGGATCTTCACTCCAATAAATAATTCCATAAACCTACCGTGTGCTGGAAGCCGTCCTGGACATCAGTGGCAAAGAAATGCAAAAGGCAATCCCCGTGCTCTCATTGCCCATTTCATCAAGCCAGTTCCAGGTCTGGCCAGAGAGAAATGTTACAAAGCCAAATAGCAAGAGAGAACATTGCAACTACAAGAACAAAGCTGCTGTGGTGTAGTGGGTAAAGCTACCTCCACCAGTACCAGCATCCCATATGGGTGCCGGTTTTGAGTCCCGGCTGCTCCTTTTCTGATCCAGCTCTCTGCTGTGGCCTGGGAAACCAGTACAAGATGGCCCAAGTCCTTGGGCCCCTGCACCCACATGGGAGACCAGGAAGACCTGGCTCCTGGCTTCAGATCGGCGCAGCTCCAGCCGTTGCTGCCAATTGGGGAGTGAACCAGCGGATGGAGGACCTCTCTCTCTCTCTTTCTGCCTCTCCTCTCTCTGTGTAACTCTGACTTTCAAATAAATACTAAATAAATCTTTAAAAAAATGCTTACAGGGTTTGGGATTTCCAATTGCGGAACATTTGCATATACATAATGAGAGACCTTGAGACTGGGATTCAAGTCTAAAACACAAAATTCACTTCTGTTCCACGTCCATCTCATCACATAGCCTGGGTATCGCTCTATACAATATGTTTTGTGTGCCTGTAGTTTGACTGCAACCTGTCCCATGAGGTCAGGCGTGGGGCCTTTACCCAATGTGGCATCACGCCAGTGCTCACAAAGGTTTTGGATTTGGGATTTGGGATTTTTGGGTTAGAGATGCTGAACATGTACTTGCAAAAAGCTGGCCACACAATGTAGGAGTTCAGTAAACGAGGGCTGGTGGACATCACGCACAAGCTATGAGAGACCAGGGAAAGCAGTGATGGGTGTGTTTTGATGGGCAGGCAGTGGGCCGGGGAGGATTCCATTGGAGTGATGTTTCTGTTGGAATTTAATGAATGAGGAGGAGTTCACCTGGCACCAGAGGGAGAAAAGCCATTGTAGAGAGGCAGAGATGCGCTCACACGAAGACATTAATGAGTCTGGCTATTTGAGAAGGGGAAGGAGTTCGGTGAGTTTGCGGGTCTGCAGTGTAGGGGGCTTTTGAGGAGCGGTGGGCCAGGAAGCCGAAGGCAGTCAGCTGGGTGGTATGCAAAGGCTCTGCGAGACCGGCCGGGACTCGGAGCTTTTTCCAGAGGGCAAGGCAGACCCACAAACGACGTTTAAGCAGGGAATTGACAAGATTGTATTTGTCTTTTAGAAAGGCCACGCTAGCAATTACACAGAGTGAGGATTGCATTAGGGAAGGGTTGGAGCCCTGAGAGCTGTTGGGACTTGACTCGGGGAGATGACGTGAGCCTATGCTTAGGACATGGTGGGGAGGATGGGAGGAACCCCAGGCGGGCGCTGCGAGTTAGCACTCTGGCGACCTGGTGATGGAAGTGGGGCCCTGGGGGCGAGGCGAGGTGGCTGGCAGAAGCCAGTGCCTGTGTACCTGCGTGCGGCTCTGCATGCGTGCCTGGGGGAGTGCAGAGTGTGGTGTTGGGCTACTCTGGTGGAGGTGTGCACGTGTGCGGAGCTGGGCTGTGGTGACGCCAGGAGTGTGAATTCGGGAACCAAATACTGATACGGGATAAAGTGCAATTGCATTCTGCTCTAGCGACGGCTGTGAGATTAGGGCTCCCCTTCGTTTCCTGTTAGAATTCTACCCATCTGTTCAGCTCTCCCCATCACTCTGCTTTTCTCTTTCTTCACCTTTCCAAAGCACAGGTGAACCTGCCAATCATCATCATTCTTCCTGTTGCTTTCTCCCTGACACTTGGGTTCCTTTCCAGAAGCTGTGAGCACCCAGGGTTTTCCTTCACTGACTCCCGCCCCTCTGTGGCCTGTGCTCTACAGTATCTTCCGGTGTTGGTCGGCTGAGCCACGGTGTCAGGGTGGGATGCACTGTTGCGAAGGCAGAGATTCCTGGTTGGGTCAGAGAGAAAAAGGGGGAGGCAGGAAGGGGTCTTTCCTTGGAGTGACTTGGCTTTTGGAGAGGCTGAAAGCCTTGGACAAGTTGCTGGGCTGCTCCTGCCGGGTTGGCTTAGGAAGGGACATCACTAACATTACTGTCACCTCGGGGCTGCTGGCAGTGACAAGGGAGACAGTGCAGAGGTGCAGGGAACAGGAAGTGGGGGAAGGCAGAATGTACAACCTCTGCGAAGGAGATGGCATGGGAGCTCTCAGCAGGGCACCGGGGAGCCCAAGTAAGAAGCACAAGGCATGCTGGGTGCCTTGGGGACTGCGCAGGTCGGGTGGGCTGCAGCCAGGGCAGCCAGAGCAGCCAGAGCAGCCAGAGCAGCCTGGCTCCGGCAGCGGGAGCCACACCCAGGAGGATGTTGTCCTTTTTCAGCACTCCAGTAGCATGGTTGTCCTGCATTTCCCGTGTCCTTAAAGACCAGAGTCAGCCGTGGTCTGCAGCCGCACGCATCCTGGGTCACAGATGCATAAATTTCGTTGCCCTTTTCGGCCCATGCACGAGGCTCGCTCTGGTGGCCCACTCACTTCCCCACCTCCAGGGTGAAGCAGGAAGCCCACAGGTCGGCCACGAGCATGGATTGGATTAATAAAGGAGAGGGTGAGGGAGGCTGGCATTCTGTGAACCATCTGTAAGGGAGATGCCAGCCTAAGAATTTGAGGCATAGCTCACCCCATGGTACCCTCTCATCACGGCCTTATGGGGTTCAGGAAGAAGCCTTATGGAGAACAGCAGGGCAAACAGGTGGACTCAGTTGCTGTGCCTGCACTCCGGGGGGTGACCTTTGTTGATGAGGTTGCTCCCCCAGGGTTGCATTGTGCACAACCTGTGCAACTGTTAAAGGCAACTCTGCCTGGGAAGGTCTTTTCTCTGCCTACTTTCTCCCTCCTCCCCTCTTTTTTTTTTTTTAAGATTTATTTGCAATAAGCAAATTATTTTAAAGGCAGAGTGACAGAGAGGGAGAGAGGGAGAGAGAGAGAGAGACAGAGAGAGAATATTCCATCTATTGCTATACTCCCCAAATGGCTGCAACAACCAGGTCTGGGCCAGGAACTCCATCTGGGTTTCCCACAGGGGTAGCAGGGGTCCAAGCACTCAGGCTATCTTCTGCTGCCTTCCTAGGCATGTGAGCAGAAAGTGGAGCCACTAGGACTCGAACCAGCAGATGCTGATCCTTTTAAGTGTAAGTATAGACCAATGGGAAACATGTTAAAGCTGTCATCAATTTTTTTTTTTCCATCGGAGTGCAAATAAAGATGCTGGCAGCCGTTTTGAGAAAGGACACTGAGGATTCTTGAGGAGTCAGTCTGAGAGCAGCAGATGGCAGTGCGGTGGGCAGGTGGGGAGGAGCGGGGTGCAGGCAGGGAGGGCTTGCGCCCTGGGCGTCCACCAGCTGGATGCCTACCCCCAAATCTCACCTCAATGAAGAAGCAAGCTTCTGCAGCTCACCTTGGTTTTTCTTGGCAGAGCAAATCAAATGCATTGCAAATTGCTGAAGTGAGCACTGTGTCATTCTAATTACAGGAGTCCCGAGTCCTGCTATTCCCTCTGCGGACTCAACGTGTCGCTCCTAGTGACCACAAGGACATCCTTCCTTCTTCCTAAGTCAGGAAGTCCAAATTCCAGCAGGCTGGGTCATTGAGCTTGCACCCCCGTACAATCTGGCCTCAAGCAGAGCTGGGCTGGGCCCTGGCTCGCCAGTCCGGGTTGGGTGGTGAGTGAAACGGCTCCTTGCTCCCGACTTCTTGGCCACAGCACGGCTGATGCTGTAGGTTTGGGGTCTGGCACAGTCCTTACTGATTTTCAGATATTTTGGCAACTCCTTGCTAAACCTTTACGAGCTGAAGAACGGGGTTCTGAAGGGTTACTGGTCTCCCAGATATGGGGAAGACTCCCTGCAGGCATGAGCCTGGGTGTTTTTTAGGAAGGAGGTTCCGCAGTGTTTATGGCATCTCCAAGGTCTCCTTATGGACTATGCCAACCTCCAATGAGACACCTTTAGTGTCATAGCCCCAGAGGGAGGGAAGTAAAAATAGAGACAATGCAAGACCTGCTCTTTCAATTAAAGACAAATTAAGCAATACCCGCTGTGCATGTTTCCTGCGGCTTCTTGTAGAAGTTCCAAAGACCACAGGCCAAGTCATTTTAGGGCTATTGAGTGAATTGTTGACCCAGAGTAGGCTCAGCTTAAGGGCCATCACTGGGTTTTTATTTGAACGATCTCAAGAGAACATGTTCAAGGAGAGTGAGGGGTGCGTGGATGGAAGGGAAATGGGAGAGAGCCTTTTGTGATGGGGACTGTATAACGGGACACGATGGGGTGTATCCTTGGTGTGAAGGAGAATGGGAAAATGGAAGTGGGAATGGGGTGGTCTTCCAGGAGGTCGCAGGAGTCCCTGGGGCTGGAACTTATCCCAGGGTGAAAGCTCTGGTCTTAACGTCCACTGCTCACTAAACGACTCTCGTCAGTTACCCAGGCTCTTTAAGCCTCAGTTCCCACCTGGAGTGGAGATGCTAGCAATTTTTGTCCCGCCTCTCTCCCCACCCCAAGGGTTTTGGTGACAATACCGCAAGATGATATACATACATACATATATATATCTGAGCTTATTTATAAAGCATATGATCGCTTGCGTGTGTCAAGCATTTTATCAGGCTGCAGAATGGGCTGCCAGGAGAAACTGTGGCACTCGGGAGCAGTCACGAGTTTTATCCTGGAGCCTGGTCTGACCCTATGAAGCAGGAGTCTGGAGGCGGGCCCTCGCCCCTGCTGGGTGCAGGTTCAAGCTCAACCTTGAAGCTACTGTTGCAGATGTTGGTGCTAATCAGGGAAGGGGCAACTCAGAGGAGCAGAGGAGATGGAAGACTGTGTGGTAGAAGAAAAAACTTGCGTTTTAAATCCCTAGACAAGCGTTGACGATTTAATACTTACTTCCTTTCCATTGTAGGTGTTCACCCTGAAGTAGCTGGAGTACCAGGCATCTCACAGTGGGTGTGTGTATGTAAATCTATAACATACATGGTGCGGTGAGGGAGCCTGAGATAAGGTGGTGGCTGATATTATGATGGTGGGAGAAGGAGATAGCATGGAATCATCTGTTTTGTACTTGCTCAAGCTGGATCAGAACCTTTGTCCCAACCTCCCAGCGTGCAAGAGACCAGGTACAGGAGCCCAATGCAGAGGGACTGCTACAGAAATTCTTAGCCTCAGAGAAAAATCAGCAGGTGGCTGGGAGGCAAGAAACACAGGCAAGTATTTCTGCTCAGCAGTGAAGAATGGACCTGGGCTCAGAGCTGTAACGATGGGACCTTTGGTGCCTGAGCCGCCTCCAGAGCTGAGAGGAGACTGACCATGACCTTCAGTGGCTGAATGGCGGCAGCTCAGCACTTAATGCTCCGTGAGCCTCCAAGGTCTCTGCTTTGCTCACTTCTGTGGTGCAGGTCACGCTTAGAGCAGATTAAACACATTTGGAACTTTGAGGGATCTTTGACAAAGCACGATAAAGGCATAGAAATGATAAAGGTACGATAAGGCATAAAAAATGATAAAGCATAAGAATGATAAAGCTGTTTTGGTGATGCTGGGCAAAACCCGATTTAAATCCCAATGTGGTGAGCCAGCAACTTAGAAGATCCGATCTGAGGAGTTGGGCGACTTCTTTCAGTTAATCCCTCCTCGTTAAATCTTGCCTAGCCCATAGGGCTTGTTCACCCTCTCCTCCTGTGTTTCTCTCTAATTCTTTGCCCGCATTGTGGGGGAGACTCTTCAAGGTGCTTGATTTTACAGAGAGGCAGAAGCTGTCTTCGGCCCTGGTGATGGTGAGTAAGCAAGATCTGGACACGAGGACCACCGAGGTTGCCAGGGCACCCCCACGGGGAAGTGACTTACACCTGCAGAAACACTGGCTTCTGAGCAGAGGCAGCCAAGCTGATTCAAGTAGCCAGAGTCGGCTTTTAGAGAAAGAGGGAAGGGAGAGGCGTAAACTTCTGGCCAGGTAGCCTTAAACAAATCACTTTATCTCTCTGGTTCTCAGCCGCCTCAGCTCTGAAGTGGGGGCAGTGGGCTGGGTGGCTGGGCTTTGGGCGAAGGTTTCTGTCGGAGGTGAAGGCAATGTTGGCGCTGGGCTCCACGAGTCTGAGATGGCCTCATTTCTCTTTTAGATGTGAAGTATCTTGTCCAAAGCTTTTGAGTAATCAAGCTGAGATTAGAATAGGATTGATTTGTTTGTTCAGTACCTATGGGGAGCCTCTGGGTGCCCAGCACTGTGTCAGGCCTGCAGTGCACACAGTAGGTGCCTCTTATCCATGGTTTCACTGTCTGTGTGGTTTGAGACACCCATGGACATTCCATGGTTTCTGGCCGGGGCTGGGTAGGGCCAAAGCTGGGAGCTGGGAACTCAATAGAAGTCTCCCCAGGAGAGGTAGGGACCCAACCATTGAGCCCCACAGACTCTGCATTGGCAGGAAGCTGGACTCCTGAGCTGGAGCTGGGAGTCATCCCAACTAGCATCTTCGTTACTAGGACAAATGCACACCCCAAATCCCGAGTTTTAAATACCTTTTATTGCAGTGTATTGTTATAATTGGTTCTGTTTTGTCACTAATGGTTGTTAATCTCTTGCTGTGCCTAATTTATAAAGTAAATTTTATCTTAGGTATGCCTGTACAGGAAAAACCAGTATAGCAAGGGTTTGGACCTACCTGCAGTCCCAGGCATCCGCTAGGGGTCCTGGAGTGTCGCTGCTATGGAGGAGGCAGCAGTACAGACTAGGTCCTGCTCTCATTCCAGTGGGGGCAGGGACATAGGTCGATAAAAAAGCCAAGATTCAAGCATACGTAGGTTTAGAGAGAGGAAAGTGCTATGGGCAAGATGAAACATGCGGACTGTGGCTTGGGACTGGGTGGTCAGTCCCAAGGAGGCCGCCTGAGGGCTGAGGCCTGAAGCAGGTGAGGAGGCCAGCCTGGTTGGTGAAGGGCACAAGGCCCAGCTGAGCTGTCCAGAGGTGACAGAATGGTCCAGGCCGTTGCTTTTTCTTTCCCAAGAGTCTTCAGATCCTGGAGGACAGAAAGAAGTAGGAGTGTGAGAGGTGTGGAGCCTTTGCATGGAAGTGGGTTATGAGCATGGTGGAGGTCCCTGAGCAGAGCCGAGAGGGGACCCCCATCAGCTTTCCTCCTTGTCCTGATAGGAATACCAGAAAGCTTGGGATGGTGATGGTGGCACTCATGTCGGAGGGCCTGCCTGGTTAGGTCTCAGAGTAGGAAGAATGGTAATAGCTACTAAAAACATAGCAGTACTGTTAGATACCTTTTAGGAAACTTCTTACGTATTAGCACTGCTAAGCACTTTGGAAGCATTAACTCATTTGATCCTCACAATGTCTGTAAGAGGTGGGTAGTATTATTAACCCCATTTAATTAATGTATTAAATTTATTTTTAAAAAGTTAATTGAGCAAGGGAGAGGAGAGAGAGAGAGAACGCTCATTAACTCGCTCACTCTCTGAATGTCTGCAGCAGGCACTGCTGGCATAGGTCAAATCTAGAAACCAGGAATTCAATTCAGGTCTCCCATGTGGGTGGAAGGGACCCGAGTACTTGAGCCATCACCCGTGCCTCCCAGGGCCTGCATTTGGAGGAATCTGGAATTGAGAGCCAGATCTGGGATCCAAACCCAGGCCCTGTGATATGGGTTGCAGGCATCCTAATTGGCCTCTTAGCCACTAGGCCAAATGCCTAGTTAACAATCAGAAAACGGAGGCTTAAGGAAGGTTAGTATCTTACACAAGAGAACACAGCTCAGATCTGGTGGACGGATGCGGCTAGAGGTTGGACATGGTTTGGCTCTCCAACTCAGGCTGATGCTTAAGCCCCTGGGTCATGGACTGATGGTGCTAAAGAGGGTGGAGGCTTGATCCAGTCATAGTGTCTCCAGGCAGGGCCTTGGGGAAGTGGTCAGACTGGGCTAGGCTTCTAGGGTGGAGCCCCAGGATCAAATCATGCGGGGTTTGCAAGGACAGGCTATGCTCCCCAGGCTCTCTCTGCTTTCTGGCTTACTGCATGATCCTGATTGCACACCACACGCATTCTGTCAGCTATGGCCTGCACCAGCTTCCAGACCTATGGACTCACTCAATCTTGGACTGTGAATCTCCAAAAACGTTGGCTGAAATACACCTTCCTCTTTCCTTCTCCCGGATGTTTGCTATAGTAAAAAAAAAAAAAATATTTTTATACAGATGCCTCTGTGAGCCTGGGCTTTTAATCCTCAAACCATGCTATCTTCTGTAGCCTCAAATAGTCATGTAAATTTTTTTTAAACATTGATTCATTTTACTTAAAAGTCAGAGTTACAGAGAGAGAGAGAGAGAGAGAGAGAGAGAGGTTTTCTATCTGCTGGTTCATTCCCCAGATGGCCACAACAGCCAGGACTGGGCCAGACAGAAGCCAGGAGCCAGGAGCTTCTTCCAGGGCTCCCATGTGGGTAGCAGGGGTCCAAGCACTTGGGCCATCTTCTGTTGTTTTTTCCAGGTGCATTAGCAGGGAGCTGGATTGGAAGTGGAGCAGCCAGGACATGAACCAGGGCCCACGTGGGAAGCTGACATCACAGGCCAGGCTTTACCCACTAGGCCACAATGCTGGCCCCAGATATTTGATCTGGAACTGATCTTAGATGTTATATGGAGCAGAGATTCCTGGTACAGGCCTCTGATCTAGGATAATCCCTTCTCTTTTGCAGATAAAGAAATTCAGAGGCCAAGAAGGAGATCAGAGATCTCTACAAGAAGTCTACAAGACTTCTACAAGTGTTCTCAATCTGAGTTAGGAAGCCCTGGCAAAGGTGATTGGATGGAGCAGCAAGTTCCCAAGAGAGGAGAGACAAGCATTACAGAGGATGGTGCAAACAAAACCTTGGCGCAGTGCACAGGGCCGGTTTCTGTGCTCAGGGCTGAGAGTGGCGGGGCTGTGAGCGAGGGCCAGCAAGCAAGGAGCATGTACAGGGTAGAGGCTTCCGATCCCTGGGCCTGCTGTTGTGACTGATGTCCTTGCCAAAACCCATCGATGGGAATAGGAGCAAAATGTCGCTGGATACCTTGTAACCCACCATTACGGCTGCCGGGTGTAGGAAAGCGATTGCTTGCCCTAAGTAAGTGACTTGTCTCTGCCCTGGATGTTTGAACACTCCAACACACGGGGTCTTTGTGAACTGGGACTCCCTCCCTCTCACAGGTGCTCCTCCCAAATGCAAACGCCCCCTTTCCTTTGCATCCTTTCCATCTCCTCCTCATTAGCATAATGAATTTCAGCTCCTTGTGTCTCCATCAAGGAGAGACCCAGGAGAGTATGGACATCTGCACTGAGTTCCTGTTCCAAGACTCTTGGGGGTCTCTTCTAAGAGTGGGTCCTTTAGGGGCCGGCACTGTGGTGCAGCGGGGTAACGCCCTGGCCTGAAGCGCTGGCATCCCATATGGTGCCGGTTCTAGTCCCGGCTGCTCCACTTCCGATCCAGCTCTCTGCTATGGCCTGGGAAAGCGCAGAAGATGGCCCAAGTCCTTGGGCCCCTGCACCTGCGTGGGAGACCTGGAAGAAGCTCCTGGCTCCTGGCTTCGGATCAGCACAGCTCTGGCCATTGTGGCCATCTGGGGGGGTGAACCAGCGGATGGAAGACCTCTCTCTCTGTCTCTATCTCCCTCTTGTAGCTCTGTCTTTCCAATAAATAAAATAAGTCTTTTTTTTTTTTTTAAGAGTGTGTCCTTTATGAGGAGAATGAGGAAATGTGCTTGTCACTAACGGTCCAGTCTTAGCTTCTCTCTCCTTCAGCAATAGTGTGATTTCTTGGAGCAGCCACTTCCCTAAGAAGATTCTAGAATTCTTCCACACCGCCCTCTTTTGTGCTTCAAATCCTTGCACACTTCCCTCCCCTGTCCTCTCTTCTTGCAAATGCAACGTGGAACCCTTCGGTTCTAGATTTGCTCGGCGTCAGGAGGGTCTGAGAAAGCCGCCTTCCCCTCCTTGCCTTTCCTCCTTGTCTATGGAGACAGAAGGGTCTTGAGATCCAGAGCCAGAGACAGGAATTCGATAGGGTCTGATGGCTCCGCTGTGTCTTCTCTCCCTGATCCACACTCGCCCTCCTCTCCAGCGACCTGTCCAGTACTCTGGTCAGGGATCAAGGGAGACCATCTCAAGGAGGTGGCGCTGCTTGATTTTTCTACTGTCCGCAATCCTCCGCTCTCCCCTGGCAGGAAGATAACCCCTTTCCCTGGCATCCACAGCCTCAGCACCTGCTCTCTGCATCCCTGGGGTGCTGGCCAGTATTGAACAAGGGCTCGTCCCCCCTCCCCAAGCTCCCGCGGGTAGCAGTTGCCTGTTCAGGCGGTGGGATTACTTCTACCAGGGACCTACTTCAACAAAGCACCCTTGTAATGTCCCTATGCAGAGTAGCTGGGAGTTCTGTGGGCTGACCCAGAAGGTTTGTGGTTCTAGTGACTCAAGACCATAGGAAATAGTCCAATAATTAGGAAGCGAAGGATTTTGATTGCCTTTGTTGTAAAATCTAATTTGCTTAATTGTAGGTTTCTACAACGTATTTGAAAATAATGGCTGTGTTTGGCAGCTGGCTGACAAAATTCCTGAAAATGTACCAGGCCATCAGAACACGGCCATCCTACCTAGGGGTAGTCAGTGGGCCTGAGTGGCCCTGGGTTCGAGAGCTGCTCACCACTTCCTGGGAAGTGGCTCTTGGGGCGATAGGGCACTGATTCCTACTGGGGAGGGCAGTTCTTGCTTCTAGGTCTTTTAGGGGACTGGGATTGAGAAACAGCAGGAATGTTGCAACTGCAGGAACGAGGTGGGCCTGGGAGAGGGGTCAATTGTGGGGCTCCGTTCCTAACTCCAGACCCAACTGCTTCAAGATAAAGCCTAAGCAAGCACAAAGGAGCGCCCAGATACAGGCCCGGGTAGAAGTCAGCGATGTCCCCGGGGCACTGGGGGCATAGCCCAGGGCAAAACTTAAACCAAGACTCCAGCGCTGGCTTCTCCCGCCAGCCCACGCCTCCAGCCTCAGCGAACGCCACTCCTCCCCGCCAAGTGTTTCTCGGCTCGGGAGGCGGGACCGAGCTCTCCGGTGGCCCCTGGAGGCTCCAGGCCGAGAGCTCTGGGAGGCTGGTGGGGGTGGGGGTGGGAGCAGGGGAGGGGCGCGGACTGGGCAGTCCAAAGAGGAGGGGGCCTTTAATAGGCTCTCCAAGCGCCCGGTTTGCTGCGCTGCGAGTGGCTGCGGTTTCGAGAGGACGCCCGGCACCTCCCGCTAGCTCTCGCGGCTGCAAATTTCCGTCCTTGCACTTGACAGCGATCGCACTTAACGCTCCCCGAGCCGAGCGCGCTTT
The DNA here is from genome assembly GCF_964237555.1 of Oryctolagus cuniculus. Taxonomy (NCBI): domain Eukaryota; kingdom Metazoa; phylum Chordata; class Mammalia; order Lagomorpha; family Leporidae; genus Oryctolagus; species Oryctolagus cuniculus. The sequence continues at coordinate 124,289,030 of NC_091432.1, forward strand.
AGCTTGCAAAGGCACAGGTAGGAGGCGCGGGCTGTCCGGTGCACGCTCGCTGCTCGGGGAGGAGTCGTCCTCCTTGGCTCTCCTTTCTGGGAGCTGCCGCCAGTCCCGGGGCGTTGTGAATCCCGGGGCGTTGTGGGTTCCGGCGTGCGGGCTGCACGGAGACCGTGCCCGCGGCCGGGGAGCCGAGGCGAGCTCCTTCCCAGACAGCGCGGCGAGCGCTGCCCGGCGCCATGCTGCTGCTGGGCATCTTGACCCTGGCTCTGGCGGGGCGAGCCACTGGCGGCTCCCAGCCAGAGCGGGAGGTGGTCGTCCCCATCCGACTGGACCCGGACATCAACGGCCGCCACTACTACCGTCGGGGGCCCGAGGACCCCGGGGACCGGGGACTTATTTTTCAGATCACCGCTTTTCAGGAGGACTTTTACCTACACCTGACGCCGGATGCTCAGTTCCTGGCACCCACCTTCACCACCGAGCACCTGGGCGCCCCGCTCCGGGAGCTCACCGCGAACTCTGCGGACTTGCGGCGCTGTTTGTACTCCGGGGACGTGAACGCCGAGCCAGACTCGTTCGCCGCCGTGAGCCTGTGCGGGGGGCTTCGCGGAGCCTTTGGCTACCGAGGCGCCGAGTATGTCATCAGCCCGCTGCCCAACGCCAGCGCGCCCGCGGCGCAGCGCAACAGCCAGGGCGCACACCTCCTCCAGCGCCGGGGCGCCCCGGGCGGGCCTCCCGGAGACCGCACCTCGCGCTGTGGGGTGGGCTCCGGCTGGAACCCCGCCATCCTGCGGGCCCTGGACCCGTACAAGCCGCGGAGGACGGGCTCGGGGGGGAGTCGCAGCGGGCGCAGGTCCGGGCGCGCCAAGCGCTTCGTGTCCATCCCACGGTACGTGGAGACGCTGGTGGTGGCGGACGAGTCCATGGTCAAGTTCCACGGCGCGGACTTGGAGCACTATCTGCTGACGCTGCTGGCCACGGCGGCGCGACTCTACCGTCACCCCAGCATCCTCAACCCCATCAACATCGTTGTGGTCAAGGTGCTGCTCCTTGGGGACCGGGACAGCGGGCCCAAGGTCACGGGCAACGCCGCCCTGACGCTGCGCAACTTCTGCGCCTGGCAGAAGAAGCTGAACAAAGTGAGTGACAAGCACCCCGAGTACTGGGACACCGCCATCCTCTTCACCAGGCAGGTGAGTTGACCTGTCAGCTCTTCGCACCCAGATAGCCCCATTGTCCTAACTGTCGCTGCTCGTGGCGTTCTGAATTCCCTTGGTGCCACTCATTTCCCTGCTGACTTTGGAGCGTCCAGGGAGAGCCCTCTCAGGCTCAGCGGGAGCTCCAGCTCACGTGCATTTGGGTGGCTGGACAAGAGCCGGCTACTTCCGAAGGTGTTGGCTTGGTCGGCCAATCAGCGCCTCCTGGATCTGGCGCCAAGGGGCAGGAGCCCAGGAAGTCGCCGCCCCGGAGCCGCAGTTCGCGATCCAGGCCGATAGGAGGCGCTGTGAGGATAGCGTTGGAGAGGGCCGACTGGTCCGCCCTGGCTGTATGGGGGCGGGCGGGGGAGGGGGGCGTCTGAGTCCTTCCAGACACTCCCTCTGAGTATTCCATTCTCTGGCTGGAGAACTGGAAGGCGACCCAAGGCCCGCGCCCGTTACATTTCTCCCTGGTAACCCGTCCGTTATCCTTTCTCTGTCTTGGGTTTGGAAAGGCTGGAACGGAGTGGAGGGGGTCCTTGGGTTTCTTTTTTCTTTTTCTTTCTTTCTTTTTCTTTTTGGTGGGTTGCAGGGAAAGGCCAGACTCGAGAATGGGGAGCATTCTTCCTTTCTTATTGCCTCTCTTCCTACACCCGTCTCTTCTGGGCCTTGTTCAGGGGCTCCCAGACCACTCAGCGCAAGGCAGTTGAGGTTCGGCACCTGTTCGCGGCAGCGAAGTTCCACCGGGAGTTTCAAGTGGAGTTTGGCTTGGAACTTTTCCAGTGTTCTGGTGTGTTTTTGTTAGCAGAGGGTGACCTGTTTGCCCAGATGGATGCTATGGAGCGCCAGGCCAGGTTGCTTGTGCTCCGGCCTCACTAAAGCGCCTCTGACCCCACCAAGCGGCAAGGCTGCGGCTTCTGTCCTTGCTGGGCTGGAAGTGGTGGGAGCTCCGTGGGGGAGCAGCGGGAGACTCCAGCTGCAGAGCTGGAAGAATACTGCCTATGGGGATTGGAGCAGTGGCTCCAGACCAGGGGATGCGTATCTGCCGCTTGCAGGTCTCTACCTGATATTCTATCTCAAGTGAGCTGAACACTCAGAACACTGAGGTTTGCAATGTGTTGGAGTGAGTAGGCGCTGTGAAGATTTAAGGACTCTTGAACTTTCTCAGATACAGGAGGTTGGGTGGAAAAGAACCATCCAAGCGAACCGCTTCCTCTCATGTTGGGGCCGGGACTCCATCCATGCCGCGCTCCTGTTTTGTCATTATCATGGAGCCACAGCTTTCTGGGGGTGGTTACCTCTGGGCTTGTGCTCCCCGCTGTTTCCAAATGGCCACTCTGAGACTGGATTGGCGCACGCCGGCTGGAGCTGGCGTCCTCCACCGTAACCCATTTGGCACGGCTAGTCCCTCCCCGGAGCCACACTGTCTTCTTTCCCAGCCGCCTTCTCCTCCCACCACCTGGTTTCTCTGGGGAGGTCTTTGGCCCAAGTCTTGTTTCCTTGCACTCATTCGTCCAACTGAGGTCTGTGGAGCTGCCTCGGCCCAGCCCCTACAAGCAGGGCCTGAGTCATTGGGGGAGCTGTAGAGGAGGTGGCGCCCACCTCTGCACATAGACCAGCCCGGCTATCAGATGGCCGGGGAGGGAGAAAAGCGAAGCAAAGGCCAAGAACAGGACATCGTAATGGGCAAAGCAGCTGTTGTCGCATCCGCTACCCAGGAGGCCCCTGTGGCGGCCACTCAGCTGAATCGAATGAAACCATCTCCACGGCCTGACGGTTAAGGAACCAGCCCTGTGAAGAGGGCTCCAGCTGGGAATAGGGGCTGTGGCATCGGAAGATTCCCACCTCTTGAAGAAGCAGCAATTAAACAGCAAGTCGGCTTCTGTTTCTCAGCAGGGGCGGGGGGCCGTGTTGTCCTTGCATAATGGGTCCAAGATGCATGACCGCTTGGGCCCGAAGCAGCCGTGTGCAAGATGTGACTTTCAGAAGCTGCTTCTCCCGAGGCGCAGCGAGGGCAAAGCACAGAGTGGGGAGGCCGTGTTGGCAGGTCGGCCGTGGAGGTATGTGTGTTACGCATTAGTGTAAACATCTCTCCCTCCGCCCCTTCACCAGCACTGACTTCAGAGCCTGCCGCCTTCTCAGAATCTGAGGACCTTTTGATTTCTGAACTCTTCCGGGGGAAGGTACAGCACTGGATGAGAACATAAGTGAGCAGCTGCTCTTTCTAAAGGCAGTTGTGGTCTCCAGGGACCTCGGCTGTCCAGAAAGCAGAGCGTGTTGCTCATACAGCAAGCGCTTTGACAATCTGATGACTTGGTCGGTGCGAAGATCCAGAACAAGTTCACGGTCTGATTTTGCAGGGTGCTCAGGCTCCAGGCTCATAGCGGCAGGGGGAGGTCGGCACAGAATTGGAACCAGGATCTGCAGGGAATTCGAGCCAGAGCCTTTGCCATTTATTTCTGCGACCAGGGACATTTCCATGGCTTCTTGTTGCACAGGGCAGCAGGAGCCAGGGATGCCATGCTGAGGCATGGCTGGCCCGCATTTGCTGAGACTGCTCTGCCTTCAGGTCCTATGCCTCTGCTGTTTGGGTAACTCTTCATGGTAGAGTGGCTTCCCCTTAAGTATTCATACATTCTCTCTCTCTCGCTCTCTCTCTCGCTCTCTCTCTCTCTCTTTTATTTATTTGAGAGGCAGAGTTACAGACTTCCAGAGGGAGAGACAGAGAGAGATCTTCCTTGTGCTGGTTCATTCCCCAGATGGCCGCAATGGCGGGATCTGGGTCGATCTGAACCCAGGAGCCAGAAGCTTCTTCTGGGTCTCCCACGTGAGATCAGGGGCCCACACTGGGGCCATCCTCCACTGCTTTTCCATCCCATTAGCAGGAGGCTGGTTCTGAATGCAACAGCCAAGACTCAAACTGGTGCCCATTCGGGATGCCGGCACTGCAGGCAGAGGCTTAACCTACTAGGCCACAGTGCTGGCCGCTGTACATTCTCTTAGTACTTACTGATAATCTGCTGTTTCTAGATACTATCTCTGGCTATGGAGCTACAAATATTAATAAGACGTGGTCCCTGGCCTCTAGGGATTCACTGTGTGCCAGAGAGCCCACAGGACAGCAGCCTGCTCCAGTGCTGCGAGCTCAGTGCCACACAGGCCATGGGGCCATCTCTGGGTAGCAGGAGCTGAGGGCCAGGGCAGGAGACGCCTCAGGGCTGGGGAGCCGGTGGCCATAGCAGTGGGGGAGGGGAAGCTTGCTTTCTGCCTTGCCCCGGGCACCTCCTTCTCTGTCCATTTTGCTGTTTGTGACATTTCCTGCTTTGGAGTGTGGTGGCTTTGTTTCTTAGGATTTTTGTAGTTTTGCATTTTTTTTTTTGCTTGCTTTGTTCCTTCATTTATTTTATGTTTTCTGTTGTGTTCCATATCATTCTGTATCATTTACCATTCCCTTCTCTTTCCTTCTTTTTTTTTTTTCTTTTTGGGGATTATCCAGACAGCCTTTTAAAAAAAATTATTTGGAAAGCAGAGTTACAGAGAGAGAGAGAGAGAGAGAGAGAGAGAGAGGTCTTCCATCTGCTACTTCACTCCCCAAATGGCCGTAATGGCCGGTGCTGGGCCAGGCCGAAGCCAGAAGTCAGGAGCTTCTTCTAGGTCTCCCATTTGGGTGGTAGGGGTCCAGGTACTTGAACCATCCTCCACTGCTTTCCCAGGTGCAGGCAGAAGTGGAGCTTCCGGGACTCGAACCGGCGCCCATATGGGATGCCATGTTGCAGGTGGCAGCCTTACCCTCTATGCCAATGGCACTGGCCCTCTAGGCAGGCTTTTCCTTACACCTCTCTCCTCTCCTTTCTCTGCCCTCCTATTGTCTGCATTCCCACTCTGACCTTCTCCTCGCACAATGCTGACCTTGGTGCTTGTCTTCTTGGGTGGACCTTCAGTAGTGCCCTGTTTTAGTGCACTGTGCAGGGTGGAACAGCATTCTGGAACCTCATGTCAGACCAGTTTTTTCTACAATAGAGCTCTTAGCACAGGCAGTCAAACTTTGTGTTCAGATAGAAAAAAATGTGCGTGATAAAATGATACTATGCATTTTAGGAGTGTCTCCCAATATGATAGAAAAAGAAGCATGATTTTTCAGGACCCGTTTTGAAGTTGGGCCTTGGAAGACATGGGGGGAGAAGGGCCATCTGTAGACACTGCAGTTAACAGTTTGTCTTTCACGGTGCTCTGGTGGCTAAATAGAAATGCGGCACTGCTGCTTCTGGAGGTAGGAGAGGGAGATGAGGAACCAGTGAGACATGACCATTCCCTTCTTGTAGGGTATTGTTGCATCTTTCTTTCTTTACTTATTTGAAAGAGTTACACACAGAGAGGAGAGAGAGAGAGAGAGAGAGAGAGAGAGAGAGAGAGGTCTTCTATCCACTGGTTCACTCCCCAATTGGCTGCAATGGCCAGAGCTGGGCCAATCCAAAGCCAGGAGCCAGGAGCTTCTTCTGGGTCTCCCACATGGGTGCAGGGGCCCAAGGACTTGGGCCATCTTCCACTGCTTTCCCAGGCCATAGCAGAGAGCGATATTGGAAGTGGAGCAGCTGGGACTCAAACCAGTGCCCATATGGGATACCAGCACTGCAGTCGGTGACTCTACCCGCTACACCACAGCACTGGTCTCTGCTCCTTTCTTTAAAAAATATATATTTTTATGTATGTGTGCATATGCACACGCTGAGAGAGATGGAGAGAGGGAAATCCCCTACCCATTTGGTTTACTCCCCAAATGCCCACAATGGCCTGGGCTGGTCCAGGCTAAAGCCAAGAGCCAGGAACTCAATCCAGGCCTCCAGGAGGCCTGGGAACCCAAATCCTAGCACCTTCACCTGCTGCTCCCAGGGCGTGCATCAGCAGAGTCCAGTGCTAGAGCCAGGATCTGAACCCAGCCAATACGGGCTGCAGACATTTCAACCTTCAGTTTAACCACTATGCCAAATGCCTGCCCCACCTCTTCTTACTTACACCAAAGCAATGAGCCCTGTCTTCATGGCAGAAGATGGGGGAGGAAGTCGGAGGGCATGCTTTTCTCCCCCCACTGACATAGTCTGGGGTCTTCTCCTTCCACGGGTCTTGCTCCTCCTCTTCCTCTGAACTTCTCTGTAGTTGTCACCCTCCTTCTTCCCGCCTTGACACCTTGCCTCAGCCACACAGGCAACACAAAGAACCCAGGCTTGGAGTGGGACAGAGCTGAGTTTGAATCCGAGCACTTCAACTTCCTAGCAATGGACATAGAGTGAACAAGCTGTGTGAACTTCACTTTCCTCACCTGTGGGATAAAGACACTGAAGGTAACGGTGATGACTTGACACCTAACTTCAGGGCTGTTGCAGGATTTCTTGTAGTACAGGCACCCCCCTGCCCCCCATGACAGCCCCTGTACAATCTCCACCTTAGCGTTCAGTTGTGATCTGTTTCTTATTGTATACCAGTTGTCTACAGATTCCCTTGCCAGAATTTAAATTTGGGATTGTGCTGATTTAAACCAGTCTGTTCCATGGCCCTTGCAGGGATACCTAGCACTGGTCTGATGCCATCTTCTAGTGTTTGCGTGGAAATCCGATGCCAGCCGTGGCCAGTCCTGCCCATCAGGGACTGCCAAGTACCTCTCTGTGTCTTTGTAGCCTTCTGTGGGCTCCCGGGTGTCACCCTTCAGTAGGTACTCGTGGAGGGAAGGCACGCCCAGGGCTGGGTAGCTCACCTCCCTGGGATCCTGAATCCAACTCTGAGGCTTCCAGGCTGCAGGGCTGGGAGAAGGCATCTTGGGCTCTTCTGGCATTTCATCTTGGCGCCTTGCCATCAGGTTTTGCCCTGGAGAAAGGAGAGGCCCCAGAGAGGAGCGTGTTTAATCCTCTCTGGAGTCAGCAGACAGGGTGCGCAGCAGGGACGGGGGTCAGTGTGTCAGCGCAGGTGTGAGGCAAGGAGCCAGGCGTTTGCTCAGCCAGCGAGAACGTTTGCTCTGCTCCGAGAACGTTCTCAGCACTTAGAGCGGTTGTTGCCCTCTCCCCACTCCGTGCGCACCAGCCCTCGCTGAGCCCCAGGGAGGGGCAGGACGGGGTGGGCAATCCTTCCCTCCGGAGATGCCTCAGCCCTTTCATTCTTGGGGTGGACTTGTTCCAGGAGCGGTAGGGAGTCCTGGGAAGAGCTCAGCCCCGGGGCTTCACCACGGGGGATTCATGCCTCACTCTGGGGGTCTCCTCTCTGGGGCTGTGTGACCCTGGTGGCCCAGGCTAGTTACCATTCCTGAGTCTCTTCTGTAAGGGCGGGGGACACATAAAAAATGGCATCTCCCCCACTGCGCTCATGTGAGAACAACTGAGCTGAAGCAGGTGGAGTTGTTGGAACAGTTTCTGACACTTTGTAGCCACACAGCAATTGTTTGTCATTGCCATTAAATTTCGTAAGCACATTCTCTTGAAGTGATGATTTCTTTTTTTTTTTTTAAAGACATCTATTTTATTTATTTGAAAGACAGAATTACAGAGAGAGAGAGAGAGAGAGAGAGAGAGAGAGAGAAACAGACATCTTCCATCTGCTGTGTCGCTGCCCAAATGGCTGCAATGGCCAGGGTTGGATTAAATTAAAGCCAGGAGCTTTATTCAGGTCTCCCACGTGGGTGGCAGGACTCAAGCCCTTGGACCATCTTCTGCTGCTTTCCCAGGTACATTAGCAGGAAGCTGGATTGGAAGTAGAGCAGCCGGGACTCAAACTGGCACCCATAAGGGATGCCGGTGCTGAGGTGGCAGCTTTACCTGCTAGGCCATAATGCCAGCTCCTGAATTGACAATTTCTAGAGAAGATGTAGTCCTCCTGCAAACTTTCTGTTTGTCTTCCTCCTCACTGAGGCAATTCTTGTCGTTTGCTTACCCCCCGTCTCTTGTTATAATGCCATGTTGTATTTCTGGAGGGATTTAATGCCAGGGAAACTAAGTCTGCTAATACAAGTAATGAACCTGCCAGGGAGTGCTTTCTCCTTTAGTTTCACCACACAGCCTTGGTCACGTTGCCTGCATTCTGAATTTCTAGACTTTTTTTTTAAGATTGATTTATTTATTTGAAAGTCAGAGTTACAAAGAGAGGGAAGGAGAGGCAGAGAGAAAGAAAGAAAAAGAGAGAGAGAGAGACATAGAGAGGCAGAGAGAGAGAGAGAGAGACATCTTCTATCCACTGGTTCACTCCCCAGATGGCCACAATGGCTGGAGCTGTGCTGATCTGAAGCCAGGAGCCAGGAGCTTCTTCCAGGTCTCCCACGCAGGTGCAGGGGCCCAAGGACCTGGGCCATCCTCCACTGCTTTCCCAGGCCACAGCAGGGATCTGGATTGGAAGTGGAGCAGCCAGGACTTGAACCGGCGCCCATATGGGATGCTAGGCGGCGGCTTTACCCGCTATGCCACAGCGCTGCCCCTGAGTTCCTAGACTTTATTTCTTCCAGCTAAGCAAGGTCCTCCTACCCTTGGGCATGACAAACAGAAGCAGGTTTTGCTGGAGAAGGACATACGGTGATGTATGGCTGAGATTCTGACGGGGAATCAAAGCTAAACAGGCAGTATTATCACTAGTGCAGGTGCTTTGCCCCGGTCATTTTGGTATTCTAACTGGTGTGGAGTGATTTCGACCAAAGAACTCGCTGAACTTCATTGTACCAAAAGATGTGGACTCGCGATCCCATGCTTCACCAAGGAGGAGCCACATGGCCTTGGGTGTGTAGTCTCGACTCACGGAGCCTCAGTTTCCCCGTCTGCAAATTGGCTCTGCAGTTCTGTGACTGTGTTCCTTGAATGCTGAGCTGGAACCCTGACCATGAGCCCTGCTCTTGTGCTGGGCACTGTAGCAGAAGCAGGAAGTCAGTTGTAGAACAGCACATGTATCTTCTGCAACATTAGAATGAATCCATGTGCTTGGGTTTTAGGGGCCTCTGTCTCTCCCCACAGCCAAAAAGCATTGAGCATCTCAGTATGTACATGCGTGGGAAACCCGTGGAGGTGGGCTGTGGTCACGGGGGGAGGCAGCTGCTGGGGAACCGGGTGGGGGCGTGGAGGGAGCCAAACTGGGAACTGTGGGTTGAGCTGTTGTGTTCTCTTTCATTTATTTATTTACCTGGTGGGTCCGTCCTGAAGTTATTTTTGTAAGAAGAGACACTTAGGAAAGAGTGGTCTGGGGGTGTTGGGTTCTTGGCCAAGGTGGTTCTTCGGGCCACCGCTGGCAAAGCAGTTACCACTACCGTGAGGAATGGCAAAATCCAGCAATGGAGAGGTGGGTCGGGAACCGGCAGATGGAGGGAACCGGAGCAGTCTCTGCTTTGTGGAGACGGTGCCTGGGCTGCAGAGGTTAAGGCAATGCGAGTGCCTCTTGAGCTCATTCCAGAAAGCGGGAGACGTTCAGTGCCACACACGAGGCTCGGTGGAGGCCCCTGCACAAGTGCTTGTGGGTGTTCAAAGCACCAAGGCCCTCACTTGCTTCCCTGACTGAGCAGGGGCCAGGCAGAGCTGCTGACCCCCACACAGCTGTGCTTTCCCAGAGGCCACTGCGCGAGCAATTTGCCGGCTGCTCCCTCGTCCTCTTGTCTGATCCAGGGAAGCTTGACGGAAAGAACAGGTTGCTCCTGGCCAAGGAGGCCCTGCAGCTGCAGGTCTTTGCTTCTCCTGGCCAGCGAGGCGGCTTTGGCTTTGAGGCTCTCCCAGCCGCAGAGGCGGGCCGCTGGGCAGCCGAGGTCCTAGGCTGCGTCTCACCCCGGGGTCTGGCTGACTCTGAGGAGCGGGCTGGGGGGCTAGCACTCTGCGTGCTCTCAGGGTGGTCTGCACAATGGCCATCAGTGAGTGCTGCCAGCTCCACCGTGGGGGTCGGAAGACAAGAAGCTCCGTAGGATTCTTCCTCTTCTGAATGAAGGTCACTCCAAGTGCAAGGTGCTCAGGGGCCAATGCAGTGCTTGTCTGGGCTCCCCTGTGGGTTGCAACCATTGGGCCAGGATTTCCAGGGTGGCCACGTTTGCCAGGATCCTGTGCATTGCTGTCTAGGGACACATGGGCCCTGGCCCACCCCCTCCTTCACTATGCACCCCCCTTCCTCATTTGGCCCCCTTTTCCCTTCCATTCACAAACAGGTTCTTATTCTCCCAACTGCTGGTTGGGTGACCTCTCCCTCTGATGTTGACAGTGGTTGTTTGCTAGGATTCAAAACTCCAGGGAAGGAGCACCGTGTGGGAGGGTAAGCCTTTGAAGGCAGAAGGGGGCTGGGCAGGGAAGGGATTTTGAGGTGCCCCCCAGAAGTGGAATAGCGTGCTGTGCACACACAGGCAGCTGACCCCGCCATGCGCCCTGGGTTCAGTCTGGTCACTGCCATGGTTCTCTGGCCAGAGTAACTGTTAACTCATTAGGAGGTGTGACTCTCACCTGACCGTGAGAAGCCAAGTTTGACTGCTCAGGTGGTTAACTTCTGAGTGCTTTGGATTAAATTTTGCTGATTTTATGCACTATGTCCACTCTCCCTCGCATGCCCCTGGCTCCACTAACTCTGCTGCTGCACACACACACACACACACACACACACACACACACACACACACTGTCCTCTCTCAGGGGGGCTGAGAACAACTCTCTGTGTGTGTGTTTATGTGAACCCCTGGGCTCCCTGGGGACAGTGACACAGCTCATTCTCCTGAGCATTAACTCAAAGGTTGCCGGGCAATTGATGCAGTGGGCAGAACCCTGAGTGAGCCAGGGTGGCAGAGGGAAGAGGGGCTTGTTGGTCGTACAGACCCTCGCTGCTTGTTTCTGATCCATGGCTTGAGCCTCTGTGGCCTTTGGTGGGTGATTATGACAGTCAGGATGCCAGAGGGGTGTTGTGAGGGTTCTATAGGGTCGTACATGCAGAGGGCGTGCCTGGTGTCAGCGTTCCATAGATCGTGGGTGTGACCGGCTACGGTCATGATTTTGACAAAGAGTTCTAATAATAAGGAGGTATCTGCTTGCTGAGATGGCCGTGATCGGCTAAACGGTGTGTGTCGTGGTTTCTTGCAAATTGTAGACTGCCTGTGATGAGCGGAAGACGATGCCAGCATCGCTGATTCAATGCAGGGCTTCTTGAGAGGAGCAGAACATGTTCGAGGGTCTATCCTTTGCTCAGAGCTGCCCTGGATGGGGGACATGGCTTGCCCCCATCCCCACCTGTTGCCAGGGCCCTGGACCAGAAAGAACCGCTCTCTGTAAAGCAGTGGCTCTTGTGGTTGGATTTGCACCTTCTAATTTCCTCCCGTGGGACCTCCCCTCTGTGGGGGGTGTGCCCAGACATTTCTTGGTGGCCCCCAGGAGGCTCCTCCCTTCCTTAGCCTCAGAACTTAGGAGAGGGGGCCTGGCTGGGTGGGGGGTGCTGAGCCAGTGGTGAGGGCTGGGTTGGGGCTGGGCTGTGATACCCTTTCTTCCCCTTCTGTCACTGTCACTGTCTCTGGGCTGGCTCTGCTTCTCCATCCTGCCCCGGCTCTCCCCTGCAGGACCTGTGTGGCGCCACCACCTGTGACACGCTGGGCATGGCCGACGTGGGCACCATGTGCGATTCTAAGAGAAGCTGCTCGGTCATCGAGGATGATGGGCTGCCGTCAGCCTTCACCACGGCCCACGAGCTGGGTAAGGGAGCAAGCTCGCCAAGGAGTGGTTCTGGGTTTGTAGGGGGTGCTCTGGGGGTGGCGGTGGAGAGACATTTGTTTGTCTTTCCTCCCTGATGTTTTGAAGCCTTGGGGGGTCCTCCCCTAGGCCACCCTTAGGGGGCTTGGTTTTCCTTTTTCCTGATTGCCTCTGCCCAGTTGGCCAGTGCTGTGTTCTGAGTCCCTCTGCAGAGTGGCTCATCACTTGGACACTGCCAGGGGAAGGTGTTAAAGACACGGAAGCACGCTGCTGCCCGGAGTCCCCTGTCTAATGCAGGGGGCGGAGGGAGGGGACGTTTGCAAAGCGATCACGACCAGCCTGCAGATGGTTGACACAGCTTCTAAGCTCTCCCGTGGCCCCTGATCCTCCCTCAACCCTCTGAGCCTTTTCTGCCAGGCCCCGGCCTTCTGACCCCTGAGTCCTCTTGGCTGACTCCACAGGCCACGTGTTCAACATGCCCCATGACAATGTGAAAGTGTGCGAGGAGGTGTTTGGGAAGCTCCGAGCCAACCACATGATGTCCCCGACCCTCATCCAGATCGACCGTGCCAACCCGTGGTCAGCCTGCAGCGCGGCCATCATCACTGACTTCTTGGACAGTGGGCACGGTGAGCCAGGGCGGCAGAGGGAAGAGGGGCCTGTTGGTGGGGCGTGGCTGCTGTCACGGGGCTGGAGCCCACTGCCTCTCGGGACTGTCCTCTCTCCCTGAGCTGTGATAACCCTAGGAGCTGTGCTCTCACTTGGGTCTGCTCCAGCTGTGCCTTGGTTCATTCTCTCCCTATTGCTTAGATTCTAGGCTAGCTGTGCCTTGCCTTCCTCAGCTCGTCTTAACGAACGCTCTCGGCTCTCTGCAGGCGACTGCCTCCTGGACCAGCCCAGCAACCCCATCTCCCTGCCAGAGGACCTGCCGGGTACTGGCTACACCCTGAGCCAGCAGTGCGAGCTGGCCTTTGGCGTGGGCTCTAAGCCCTGTCCTTACATGCAATACTGCACCAAGCTATGGTGCACCGGCAAAGCCAAGGGCCAGATGGTGTGCCAGACCCGCCACTTCCCCTGGGCCGATGGCACCAGCTGCGGCGAGGGCAAGTTCTGCCTCAAGGGTGCTTGCGTGGAGAGACACAACCTCAACAAGTACAGGGTGAGTGCTGGAGCCTGTATCCCAGGGAATGCCAGGAGGAGGTAGGGGGCCTGAGGTCTCCACTCCCTTGGTGTCCACCTGGAGGCTGTCCCATCCCAGACTGGCTGTGAGCCATGTCTGTATTGCATCACTGTCCCGTGCCTCCATTCTGCTGTCTGTGGCGCTGTCCCCTGTATGACTCTGAGCATAGAGAGAGAAGCTATGGTGGGCCAGAGACACATGGGAAAAAAGCCTGGTGCAAGAGATGAAGTCCCAGCCCCGTGTCCTTGGGACCCAGAGCTGAACACCTGATAGCAGAGGAGGCTACCTTGCTGGCTCCCACCCTCTCCCACTGTTGCTGTGTCTCTCTTCCCCACTGGGGAAGCCAAGACTGCACAGGGGAGCAAGGCTCAGCCCTGAAATAAAGCAAAGCCCTGGGCAAGCTTCCGTCGTCTGCTGCATTCTGAGCCCAGCTTCACTTCCTCCTGTGTGATTGTTTTTAACCTGAAACCTACTTGAATGGAAGTTTTTCTCCCTGATAAATAGGATTAGAAATGAAACCAGAACAAATTCACAACCCCAGAGACTCCCTAAGTGTGATGAAAACTTGTTCTCTGGCACTTGTTTTGGGGGTAGAAGAGGGATTTGGATTTCCAGGCAGAAGTACGAAGCCCACCCTCCTCTTTGACCTTGGAGATGGCTGCCCCTCTTCCCTCCCAACCCCAGCTGGGGAAAAGACTTGCTACAGGGGTTAGGAGCAGGGAGTCACTTTCCTAAAACAGAACTCACAAAACTTTGCACGTTCAGCACCCTGTGATGGGTGTGGCACAGAATTATTTGAAACCTTGTTCTGTGTTCTCAGAAGGAATATTTAACTAAATCTTCCACTGCATGCAGGGAACTGTGGTGGTGAGAAAAAAGCAATGACAGTGAACATGGGCCATGCCGGTGACAGCTCCCAGCCTAGTGGATTAGGTAGGGTTAGGGGAGCTGGAAATGAGGCTAGAATCCAAGACACAGGGAGGCGTGGCTCTGGGTCACAGCAGATGTGGTAAAGAGACAGCATGGCTGAGAGGTTAAGGATGCCGCCAGGGGGCTGGAGAGCCTTGAGTAGGAGGTGGGCAGTGACGAGCACCTGGTGGAAGGAGCAGGATCTCCATGTGTGGGCCATGTGAGCCGGACTGATGAGCGGAGCCTTGGGTGGATGAAGTCTCTGTTGGACCCAGCTTTGCGAAGGTCATATGGGGCTAGAATGTAGTGGTCATGGCCACGAGGCTGGTGGGCTCAGACTATTAGTTCCCTGGGACAGGCGAGTCGTGGCCACCAGGCTGGTGGGCTCAGACTATTAGTTCCCTGGGACAGGCGAGTCGTGGCCAGCTCCTTCTCTTGGGCTGAACCTGGACGACAGAGACCAGTCCAGGATATTGGATGTAGGCTATGTGGTCTGAGAAGCACAAACCCCCATGTACCCTCCTGGGAGTCTGTCTTTCACCAGCAAAACCCATTCCCCCTCAACCTCAACCCGACGGTCCAGTCACCTCCCTGTTTTAACTGAAACCTGGCCCTTCACAGAGATCTTGGCCCAAATCAGCCAGGGTCACGACACAAAGCTTATCTTGGAGATGTCTGTGGCCTCTCAACTCTCTCAGTGGAGAGTCCTGCTCTACCCACCATCCCCTCCTCTGCTTTGTCTTCCAAACTTATGACCTGGAATGCAGGGGGGTGCACAGTGCGGCCCAGAGTCACCTCCTTTGGTTCCTTGGTCCACTCACTCCCTCAGCTGCCAAAACCCTTAGTTCACACTCTCACCTCCCCCGCCCATCACCAACTCTCTTCTTCATTTCCCCATTTGCTGATTTCTTCCTATTTCACTAAGAAAAAGATGAAGGAATGCAGCAATGAGAAGAGAGCTTCTACTATCTCCCACCACCACATCCACTTCCCCGCTGGCTTCTGAGACCACATACCCCGTCCTCCCCCTTGTCCAGTGGCTGGACTGTCCGAGCTCTGGCCAAGGCTGTGTGTGGAGCATTGCACTAGGATTCTCTCTCTCCCCTGTTGGTCACCCAGTGCCCCTCTCTCTCCTGCAGTATCTATTTCCCCTTCTCTTGAGCTGAATGGTTCCTACCAGGCTAGCTCTAATATCTCCAGTCTGAAAGAAAACTCCTTGTCCCCCTGTTTCCCCTCCATGCACCTTGGACTGTTTCTCTGACTCCTGTCACAGGAAGTTCCTCGAGGGAATTGTATACCTGTGCTTGCTCCACTCCCTGACTTCCGTTGTTCCCTGGGGCCCATTCCAATCAGGCTTTTCATGCCAACCATTCCTCCAAAACGAGTCCACCAATTGGTGTCATCCCAGGCCACTGGCAGACTGGCAGTGGTGATGCAGCCTGGCCCGGGAACCCAGGCGTCTCTATTGTCCTTCCATCAGTTCCTCCCCCTGGCTGCCCGCCCACAGCCACCTGGAGCAGCTTTCTCCTTTCATTTTCTAAATACCTTGCTGGAGTTTTCCAAGCCTCAGTCCTTACTTCTTCACTGTCCACACTCAGCCTCTCAGCTGATTCTTCTAGATCATGGCTTTCAATACCATTTACGGCTTGAACACGCCGGGATTTCTGACCTTGCTCCTGAACCATAGACTCATGGGTCTAATGAATCCCGATGTCTCTAATTGGACGCGCTTCCCACCTGTAAAACCGAGCTCCCGATCACAGCCCCTGAAGCTGCTTTGGCCACTGTGTCTCCCAGAGCTCATGACAAAGCCCTTTTTCTCCTTACATGTTTCATATCCCAAGTCTTAGCAATTCCTACTGCTACTATCTGCAGCACAGATCTGGAATGTCACCATTTCTGACTACTTCACCTGGATCCACGCCTGGGCTTGGGCTGCCCTGGGCTACTGCAGTCATTCCCCAACCTGTCTCCCTGCTTCTGATCTGGCTTCATAAGGCTTATTCCCGATGCAGCAGCCAGAGGAATCCTTTTAAAAACCCAAGTCAGATTATGCCACATCCCCCCTCCTCCACCGCCCCGGGAACCCTTCCAGAACTTTACCCTGGCTCAGGATCAGCTGACCCCGTCCCTGCCCTCATCTGCAGTGTCTCTCATCTCACTCACTGCACTCCAGTGGCGCTGAAGCACTCCAAGCACAACCCCCTCAGTGTCTTTGCACCTGCTCCCTCTGCATGGGACGCTTGCTCCCTACCCTCTGCTCTGCTCAGCTCACCCCCATGTTTCCCTCAGGCCTCTGCATGTGTGAGAGGCCTCTCTGATTCCCTATAATACGAGGGTACTTCAAATTGTTCGTGAAAAAAAAAGTAAATTTATTTTGGTGTGAAAAATTTTGAAATCCGTACATTTTCAAATATTCATAGAAAATACCAATTATGGAGAAACTATGTATGGATTCCTAATTTTTTTTTTTGCACCAATATTACAAGTGGTGGCTTAACCCACTGACCCACAATGCCGGCCCTGGTTGCACCAATATTAAACCAATCTTTTCATTCCTTTTCCCATGAACTTTTGGAATTCCCCTTGTATGGAGCAGGCCACCTCACCAAGGTGGTCCCCAGCTCCCTCACCCCCACCTGCTTTAAACCCCACCGGACACGACACTCTGTATGTCTGTCCCCGCCACCACCAGAGTGTCACTGCTTCAAGGCCAGGGACTTGCTGCACGTGGTGCCAGCCGTGTGGGAGGGACTCCACAAATACTTGATGAATGAATCAGTGGGTGACGCAGGGCAGGGGTGCATGAACATTGCTTTTGTGTGCATGTGGGGGAAGAAATGATTCCCGGTGAGAAGCAAACAGCCTTGTCTCTAAGGCCACGGGCAAGAGCACCGGAGAGGAGGAGACCCGGCCAGCGCTGCTGACCTGTGCGAGAGCAGTTTCCATGGTGTGATGGGGACATAGTGCAAGGCACCGAGGAGTGAGGTTGTGGAAAGAGGTCGTGAGGATGAATCTTGGAAGAGAGAGGATGGAGGGGGCGGGCGCTCGTTGGGGGAGAAAGTAGGGTTAATGGAGAGATTTTTTTTCAGACTGGAACAGACATGTTGATACAATAAAACAAGACGTATCTGGCAGGGGGACAGATAGAATAAGTGTTGTGAATGTATACATAAGTTACTGTATTTATATTCCGTGTGCCCAGTTCCCTATTAGCTCCATGTTGTTTCATCTCTGTGGACAGCGTGATAATCTTGGGCTGCACACGGTGCTGCTTCCTCCATGAACCCACTGAGAGATATTCAGGGGGTAAAAGCCTGTTCTATTACCCTAGGAAGAGCACACTGATGTCTATAAATTTTCTATCCTCTCTCCACCTTCACCAACAAATACCTGTTGCGCCATTCACCCTCAAGCCACATAGACTTTTAGGATTGCCTAATAAGTCCCTTATCTGTGTCTGCTTAACGCAAACATCAGAATTGCTTATAGTGAGACTTTCGACAGTGTGGCTGCTAATCCAAGTTGCGATCAGTTTGTTTTGCTGAGAGGTCTGAGTTATAGAACATCTACGAGCGAGAATGTCCAAATATGTATGTGTGGTGACACTGTTTCCTGGCAAGGCTGGGACGTGCCTTCAGTGCAGCGACTCCTCTGAGGGCACTGATGACAGATACAGGGAGAGCTGGGACTTCTGTGGCAGGGACAGGCGTGGTCCTTGCAAAATCTTCGTGCTTGTCATATCTTTCCGGTCATCCATCCCACCCCAGCCCTGGGTGTTATTGGCCCCACCTTTGGAAATGAAGCATCTATGGAGGTCTCACTACTGGCCCAAGCCAGGGGCCATTGTCACACTTGTCTGCCTCTCCCCATGACCTCTCTCTTCCTAGCAGCCTCCCTTATAACTGGGAAGAGATGACACTGCTCATGAATCGGTTGTAGTATAGGGAGGGCCCTGGGCGCACTGATCTTTTGATTACCATTTTTTTTTTATGATACCAGGTGGATTTCATCCCAGTGGGGTGGGGTGACAACTTGGAGGCGGTAGAAGTAACTTTTCGAAGGGGTTGGGTGGAATGTCTGGGCTCTCTCAGGAGTCTAACCTGCTCTTCCTCACAGGTGGACGGCTCCTGGGCCAAATGGGAGCCTTACGGGCCCTGCTCGCGCACCTGTGGCGGGGGTGTGCACCTGGCCCGCAGGCAGTGCAGCAACCCTGCCCCTGCCAATGGGGGCAAGTACTGCGAGGGAGTGAGGGTGAAATACCGATCTTGCAACCTGGAGCCCTGCCCCAGCTCAGGTGAGACAGGGAGGGCGGCAGTGGCCTGGGCCCCCCGGGAGAGGTGGCCTCCTTGTCCTTCCTTCCCTCTCCCCCACCCCCAATCCCGCCATCCACTCCAGCTCACTCATGGCCGTGGAGGGACTATAATCCAGATCCTACCACCCCCAGGTCAAAGCCTGGAGGTGAAGGGCTTGGTGCCCCTGGGTCCTTCCTCTGTGCACGCACATCTGACCAGGCGTTTCCTCTGGAGTCTTAGACAGGAAGGCGGAATGGCTCGAGGGAGTGAGAACCAGACATCCTCTTGTTTGAGTACTGACAAGTTCGTCTTCAAGAGCAGGAATCCAGGGGCTATGAACTTGGTGGAAAAACACTTAGATCTCTCTTTTTACTAATATGTATATATTATATATATATATTTTAAGATTTATTTATTTATTTATTTGAAAGTCAGAGTTACACTGAGAAGGAGAGGCAGAGAGAGAGAGAGAGAGAGAGAGAGAGGTCTTCCACCACTGGTTCACTCCCCAACTGGCTGCAATGGCTGGAGCTGCACCAATCCGAAGCCAGGAGCCAGGAGCTTCTTCTGGGTCTCCCACATGGGTGCAGGGGCCCAAGGACCTAGGCCATCCTCCATTGCTTTCCTAGGCCACAGCAGAGAGTTGGATGGGAAGTGGAGCAGCCAGGTCTTGAACCGGCGCCCATATAGGATGCTGGCACTGTAGGCGGCGGCTTTACCCACTAGCCACAGAGCCGTCCCCAGGAGTAAAACACAGTGTTTCTTTCAGTTAGGCAGTGAACTACAACTGTGGGAGAGGCACCTGTGACTGTGTCACCCGTGGAGATCATGGAGATTTTCATGGGACGTTTCAGTCGTTGAAGAATTCTCAAAATCACCCACTGTTAGGCTCATAGTTGATTCTCGTGGAACAACAGATATGTTTCAAAATGTACCGATGGTTGTATACCATTGCGATTGCGTTCATATAAACATAATTTCTTTTATGCATTGAATGCCATTATTCTGAAATAGTGTCAAGAGACTACAAAAGACATTTATGGTACTAGCTGTGGAGGGAGTTCGAGGCGAGGTCCCTGGACCTAGAGAAGGGCACCTTGCTAGGGATGCATTCTCCTCTGAGCCCCGGGGGCCTTGGTCCTTTGTGATGGGGAAGCTTAGCTTTGTGTTGGGCATCATACACCTGTGGGTGGGTGAGGGGAGGGGCTATTCAGAGCCCTGGGAGGCTGGGCACCCCCTGAAAGATGCTGTCCTTTGCACCCCCATGGCTCCTCTTCCCGCTTCCTATACGTGCTTTCTTTCTCTGCAGCCTCAGGCAAGAGCTTCCGGGAGGAGCAATGCGAGGCTTTCAATGGTTACAACCACAGTACCAACCGGGTCACCCTGGCGGTGGCCTGGGTGCCCAAGTACTCAGGCGTGTCTCCCCGGGATAAGTGCAAACTCATCTGCCGAGCTAACGGCACCGGCTACTTCTACGTGCTGGCCCCCAAGGTGAGTGAGCCGGGCAGGAGACCAGAGCATGGAGCAGGTCTTTGGGGGGTGGGGCGGGGGAAACATGGGCTGAGCTGTCCCCTTCTTCCTTTTCTCCCCCGTCCCCGGCTGTGACAGGTGGTGGACGGGACGCTGTGCACGCCTGACTCCACGTCGGTCTGCGTCCAAGGCAAATGCATCAAGGCTGGCTGCGACGGGAAGCTGGGCTCCAAGAAGAAGTTTGACAAGTGCGGGGTGTGTGGGGGTGACAATAAGAGCTGCAAGAGGGTGACAGGACTCTTCACCAAGCCCATGTGAGTTCTGGGCCCTGGAGGGAGAAGCCAGGGAGCAAGGGGGTGTGGGAAGCTTGGGTTAGATTGGGGCAAAAGCCAGATCCCAGCCAGACCCTTGCCATGGAGACAGCCCGTAGCCTTCTAGGGTTGACAATCATCCACTCATTCATTCATTCATTCAGCAGATAAAGACGAATGCTAAGGAGGCCCTGCTCAGCAGGAGCTGGCGTTCAGGGAGCTGGCAGAGTTGTCGGGTTCTGTCCAGCTCTCCAGGCTAGGACTGATCCGCATTCAAATCCAAGTTGCCCATTTTCCGGATGACTTTGGGCAAATGACTCCATTGCCAGGCTTCTAGACCTTGTCCGGGCCAGCAGGCATAAAGCTAATGAATTCCACCTGGGCTCTTGGGCGAAGCAGGGGGCTTCATCCAACTAAGCTGGGTAGCATAGTCCCTGACGCACAGGCAGCTCTCTGTGGCCGCTCATGTTGATAAAGAGGAGCTGCCACGCTGTCCCTGGGCCTGAGGTCTGGCCTGGAGTTGGGCTGGGCGGCCGCGACTGAGGCAGCCTTGCTTCCTGGGAAATGCCCGCCAGGAGAAGCCGAGGAAACATCTCTGGGTGACTCTCATCAAGGGCGGAGGCCGGGGCTCCCCGGTGTGGCTTGCTGAGAGCAGCAGGCTCGCTTTCAAAAGTCCTGGTCCATGTTCTGGAGGAGACGGGGCCGGGCAGAGCATCTGAGGTCCCAGTTCGGGGTGAGGAGCACACGGGCCCCCAGGTGCTGTTGATGGGAAGGCCCAGGTGGCTGTGCTGGAGCCTCATGTGTGTGCCCCTGGAAGCGTCACACGTTCTGCTGTGACCCCAGGTGGGGGACATGCAGGGAGGCGGCCCCGCCCCTTCTCTAGGAGCTGGGGGGCCCTGCCAGCTGTCAGGGCCTTGTCCTAGGCTGGCCTTGCTGTGGGTGACCACACCCCAGGCTTGCTCCACTGGTTCTATGGTAAATGCTCCTTTCACACACTGTTGGAGCTGGAGGGGATTCATCTGGCTTAACCCCCACATACAGGAACTCAGAGAAGCTGTGTGTGAAGCCTCCAGGCAGCTGGTGTTGGAGCCAGAGCTGACTCTCCGTCCCTGACTGCAAGGGCAGTGCCCTGTCATTGCGCAGAGCTCCCAGCCTAGTTGGGGCCCACACACTTACTTCCTTCCCTTCTCCTCCTCCTCCTCCTCTTCCTGGCTGGTATCTGTTGAATGCTGCCTTTGCCAGGCCCCATGCTACATGATCCTTCTTACCATGAGGGATGTGTGCCTGTGTGCTCCATTTTACAGACGAGGAAAACTGAGGCCTAGAGAAACTCAACGTGACTTGTCCAGGACCAACAGTTCAGCCATGGGCAGGGATGTATCTGCCTCCAGGACTTGTGCTTTCCCTCCCATGCTAGAATTCCCCCAAAGATAAAAATTTCCTGAAGCCCAGAGGTCATGGATGGGGCTGTGCATCCTATTCTGTTTAGGGTTCTCTGACCACGGTCTTGGGTGGGCGCTTGCAGCCAGTGTGTCTCTGTCGGGTCCAGGGTCCTGAGGCAGCCCGGTTGGTCTCTGAGCTTGGCTGCCATCCTCCAGACCCACTGTGGGGTTTGCAAAAGGTCGGTGAGGTCCTTCTGTGCAGGCATCTGTCTAACGCCCGATGCCCTTCCCACCCCCAGGCACGGCTACAATTTCGTGGTGGCCATCCCCGCAGGCGCCTCGAACATCGACATCCGGCAGCGTGGCTACAAGGGGCTGATTGGGGACGACAACTACCTGGCCCTGAAGAACAGCCAAGGCAAGTACCTGCTCAACGGCCACTTTGTGGTGTCGGCCGTGGAGCGGGACCTGGTGGTGAAGGGCAGCCTGCTGCGGTACAGTGGCACGGGCACGGCGGTGGAGAGCCTGCAGGCTTCCCGGCCCATCCTGGAGCCCCTGACCGTGGAGGTCCTCTCTGTGGGGAAGATGACGCCGCCCCGGGTCCGCTACTCCTTCTATCTGCCCAAAGAGCCGCGAGAGGACAAGTCCCCCCACCCCAAGGACCCCCGGGGTCCCTCCGTGCTGCACAACAGTGTCCTCAGCCTCTCCAACCAGGTGGAGCACCCGGACAACAGGCCCCCAGCACGCTGGGTGGCGGGCAGCTGGGGGCAGTGCTCCGTGAGCTGTGGCAGTGGCCTGCAGAAGCGGGCGGTGGACTGCCGGGGTCCCCTGGGGCTGCGCGGAGCCTCTGCCTGCGATGCCACCCATCGGCCAGCGGAGACGCGAGCCTGCGGAGAGCCCTGCCCGACCTGGGAGCTGGGTGCCTGGTCGCCCTGCTCCAAGAGCTGTGGCCGCGGCTTTAAGAGGCGTCCGCTCAAGTGTTTGAGCCACGGAGGTCGGCTGCTGGCCCGGGACCAGTGCAACCTGCGTCGCAAGCCCCAGGAACTGGACTTTTGCATCTTGAGGCCGTGCTGAGTGGGATTACTCCTGTGTCCCCCTCACTCTCCACCCCGCTGGTGTGCTGGGGTCAGGCCACTTGGAGCAGTGGGCAGAGGGCAGTGCGCCACAATGTCACCCGCATCCAGGAACAAGGACCAGGGGCTGGGGTGAGAGGTCCCTTCCTCCTCCCTGCACTGGGCAGGGGGATGCTAACTTACGCAAGTCTACCTCACACCCCGCTGTTCTGGGGCCCAGGTGCAGGCAAAGGCTGCGAGGTGCAGGGGCTGGGCAGAGGTGCCCCGGGCCGTTTCTGGATGGGCACCTCCCAGGCAGAACTTCGGGGACTTGGGTCCCCCTTCAGGGAGGCCCCAGGCTGCTGGCAGAGCCGTGACCCGGCAACCTGGCCCCCTCAGGTGACCCAGGGGCTCTGAGCCGTCTCTGAACAAGGCAGGGTTTCCATGGTGCTCTCAGCTCACACTCCTTTCCTGATTGACTGAGCAGCCAGGTGGGCAGAGACTGGGGGCACAGTGAAGCGAGGTGGAGTTGGGAGCCAGGCCACTCCATCTGGGAAGAGGCGAGTGCATGCCGGTGGTCCCGGCTGTCTCAGCTTCTGCTCTTGTCCCTTGTTGTGGAACCAGCCTCGCCTCCCTGGGCCTCCCAGGGTGGGAGACTAGCAAGAGTGCTTCTCCTTAGGGGCCCCCGAGGCATGGCAAGAAGAGGGAGAAAGGCCGCAGGGAGTCGGACACTCTAGAAAGATGCCGATGCATCTGAGGGGCGATGGCTTCTGTGGCGGAGACAGGGACTTGGAGGAGGGCTCTATCTAGATGACTCTGTTGCTTTGAGGGCCGGGTGGGTGTCTGCTGAGCTCTGAGCTCCGAGCTCCGGCGGGTGTTGCCCTGGAAGGGAGGAGGAGGAGGAAGGGGAGGAGGAGGCGGCGGCCCTGGTCCCAGTGGCTTCTTCCTCCCGAGAGGCAGTTGTCAATATGCTGCAGGCTCTGCATCTTCTCCAAGGACCTCAGGCATGGCCACATCCTTTGTCCACGGAGAGGCGGGTGCCTGGGTATTACCCTTTATCCCGGCAGTAGCTGCTGTGTGCGATGGACAGGTTATCCTGCACCCCCTGGCCTTGCTTCTCCAGCTGGGAAACGGGCTTCACTGTTTGCTACCTCAGACTGTGCTCTCTGGGAACCCACCCCGTCCCTTCCCCGGGACGGTGGTCACCTGGTGCTCCCACCTCACCCCACTGTCGCCTTCCTAGCCTGAGCTGCTCAGCTGTGGAGAGGAGCGTGATGTGTAGCTTCCTGTCCCCCGCAGCCCGGCCAGCTGTTGGGGCTCCAAATATGAAGATGGGGGTCTCTTTGTGCAGGTTCCTTGGGAGCAGGGCTCAAGAGTCACCAAGCATCCATGACCCAGGAGCCCTTGGCAACCACCAGGAGGACTAAAGACCAGGCTAAAGACCTGTCCGTGTTATACACACTCATCAGGGGAGTAGATGCCTGGGAGAGTCCTACAGCCCCAAGTGGGAAGATATTTTGGGGTTGGAGAGTCTTTGGCCAAGCAGGGTATTTGTTGAAAGTGCAGCCTCCCCAGTGTGTACACGGGCTGTTCTGCTTCTGCCTCCAGGACCTCGGCGGAGAGCTTCCTTGAGATAGAATCAAAGCATGTGAATTTCCTGGGGAGAGGGGTTCAGTTCTTTTACATCCTATTAGGTTTCCCCTAATGGTCAAAATCCACAAAGCAGCCAGCCAGCCATCCAGTAAAGCATCTGGCCTGATGTTCCAGCCTCGGCATGGTCCTGAGCTGGAGCCATTGGACAGGACGCCCTCAGCAGGTGTAGAGGGTGTTCAGCTCTCTGGAACAGAACTGCAGTCACCCAGGATTGGTGGGGGGAGGGGGGGAAGAGAGAGACAGAGAGAGAGGAACATTCCCCCTGCTTGTTCCAGTGAGCCTTGTAGGGCTGCTGGGGCAAACGGACCCCGAGGCTCCAGGCAGGCAGGGAGCCTGGTACCCTCCCCTGTGCTTGGTGGGGAGAGGGATTGCCGGGGCTGTGCAGAATGGGCAGGGTGCGGGAGCGGGTGGGGAGGGAGGGGCCGTGAGTGGGTGACTGCTCCCCAGGCAGAGTGCATTTGCCATCAGCCACCTTACAGATCATTTCAAGGAGCGGCAGATACAAGCCAGGTCACAGTGCTGTTTTTTGTCGTGTTTTTTTTTTTTTTTTTTTTTTTTTTTTCTCTTTTCTTTTTCCTTTGTGAAAGAAATATGACCAAGACAACTTGGGATGTTTGTCTTGTCTTTGAACCTTTTGGTAATCCAACCGTGCTCTCCAGGGCTGAGGAGAGACCTGACTAAAGCACAGGTTTTTCTTTTTTTTTTTTTTTTTGGGGGGGGGGATGGAATAACAAGTGGCAGTAGAATCTCAAGTCCCTGGAAAAAAAGAGGGACATCTGGGGGCCTCCGGCAACTTCTTCATTGGCGTGGAAATCAACATGGCTTCGGGCTTAGGCTTTGTGAGCCTCCCTTGCTCATCTCCTGCACTGCTTGGAGGCGTCCGACCCCAACCCTGGCGTCCAGACCTTGTCATGCTGCAGTCGGGGGACTGGATGGAGCGGAGGACAGCTCGTAGGACCTGCGTGCTCCTCGCCAGGGAGTTAGGTTGCAAAGCAGCCGCTACGCACCAGCCCGGAGAGAGGCCCCCTGTTTTGCATGGTTCTTTTGCATTCTGTGTACTGCAGGATGCTGGGAGGACCTGGGTACTGGTTGGGCTGTGTATACTGTGTATACAGGGGAGCTGGTGGTGACAACGGCCAGCTCCCAATAAAGTCATAAGTCTTTAAAATCTGCGTCCTGCCTCTGTGACTGCATCTCCTCCATGCCCACACTCCCCACATTTAGGGCACACATGCCTGGGGCCACCACGGGGCAAGGAGCTGTGGGGCAGCACAGCCCCAGTCCTGAGCGGCTCCCAGGTTAGCTGAGGAGGCAGAGGTCATCCACCAAGCCCAGGACAGAGTACAAGACTGAGCTGAGTGCACAGGAGAAATGAGGCAAAACTGAGCGTGGCTACCCGTGGGCAGGTGGTAGAGAGATCCGGGTTGTCCTGCAGGGGCTGGGAAACTCAGCGGAGACTAAAGGCGTGGGAGCAGCCCGGTTAGAGGGGACAGGAGCCTTCTAGCAGGTAGGGGCACCCTGTCCCCGGGGGGTGGGGTGAGGACTTCAAGACCACACCTCAGGGGGACAGGGACAAAGAGAGCCCACTGGGACCCAGGCACCTCTCTTGGGGGGTGCAGTGTGTGTGGGGGGGCGGGATCCTAGGTTTTCTAGGGAAAGTTTCATTCTATCTGGACAGTGTTTCCTTCTTGCTAGTTCTGTTTTGCTTTGAACATTCTAGCAACTATACAGGCAGGGGAGGGGGGACACATTCTAAAAGAACATTTGGAAACACCTGTGGGCCCCAGATCCGAGACTCTCCCTCGGACTCGCCTTTCTCGTCTGCAGCAGGAGAAAGGCGGAAGAGATACATATTTCCTTTGGGCACAGTCCGGGCTTCTGGGAACAGCTATGGGTTAGGCTTTGGTAGCTGGCTCTGGTTTCAGCTGGAGGTTCTGAGGTTCTGACACGGATGCATCTCCTTTGGACTTCCTGGCAGAGGAGTAACTTCCTCAGGACGTGGGGGCACTGTGCCTTGAAGCACATGGGACAAAGCAGCACTTGGAAAGTCCTGGAAGAAGGAGGGCCCAGAGAAGAGCCCGTGTGATGCTCTGAGCTGGCTGGTGTCCTGGCAGGCACCTGCAGGGGTCCAGGTTGATGGCTAAGCAGGAAGTCAACCAGTGTAAGATCTCTGTAAAATTGCCCCAAACACACTCACATTCCTGGGCTTGTTATTTTCGTCATCCTTTCTCGTCTCCAATGTAGCACCTGCCAGGAAATTTTTTTCTTTTTAAGATTTATTTATTTCTTTGAAAGAGTTGCACACAGAGAGAAGGAGAGGCAGAGAAAGAGAGACAGAGAGAGAGAGAGAGAGAGAGAGAGAGAGAGAGAGAGGTCTTCCTTCCATTGGTTCACTCCCCAGTTGGCCACAACGGCCAGAGCTGTGCCGATCTGAAGCCAGGAGCCAGGCGCTTCTTCTGGTCTCCCATGAGGGTGCATGTGCGCAAGGACTTGGGCCATCTTCCACTGCTTTCCCAGGCCATAGCAGAGAGCTGGATTGGAAATGGAGCAGCTGGGACTCGAACCGGCGCCCATATGGGATACTGGCAGTACAGGCGGCAGCTTTACCTGCTATGCCACAGTGCTGCCCCTCCCCCCTCCCTTTTAAGGAGAAGTTTCTGTGGGCTGGGTTGAGGGTCTGCAGGTGAGGGGCTGGGGGTAACAGTCACACCCAAGGCCTCTGGAAGCCCACAATTCTGATTGTGCATAAGCTTCCTGGAGAATGAACAAGCCATTTCCCGGCCGCTCCTCGGGAAGGGAAGGCATTCTTGCCCCAGTAGAGAAAAAGGCCTCCATAAAAAAAAAAAAAAAAAAAAAAAAGATCTTGACCGGCGGGTTGGCGGGTCGTGCTCGGCCTGCTCCCCGGCAGGCAGAGCTGGCACTGCCAAGGGCCGTGTGTGTGACCCGAAAGTCTTTCCGTTGCTCCCTGGCTCGTGCCCAGCGCTCGCTGGGTGAGTCAGCTCAGAAGCCTGCGGCCCCAGCAACAAATCCCAGCAGAGCAGAGCGTCTCCCTCCAACGTCTGCCGTGCCACCCGCCAGCCCGCGGCAGCTGTGAGGGCACTGCTGGGAGAGGCCCGCTGCTCTGGGTTTGGAAGGAGAGGGAGCCCAGGCCGGCTTCTCCCTCCCGCCGTGGGGGCACTCGGAGCCCTGGTGGCACGCCCTGCCCCCAGCGCCCAGGGGCAGCGCTTGCACTGTTCTGTGCTCCTGGTCAGTAACGTAAATCATGTTTCCAGCAGACCAGAGCGTTGTTAAGGAGGAGATAAGAGGCATTCCAGAGAAGGAACAGAACTGTGTGTCTCCGGAGGGGAACAGTTTGGGCAGCAGAGGCAAGCCAGAGGGAGATGAAGACAGAGGGAGCCCCCCCACGCGAGACTGAATTTGGGAAATTGGTAAAACACTGTCATGGTGAACGAGTGCACGCTGATGAGATCTTAGCAGCACCCCCTAAGTTGTGCAAATAATCCCCTCCTTCCCACCTCCCCTTCCCACCGTCCCCATCTTGGCCACAGTCGCAGGCAGTAGGCAGGGGCTTGGCCACTGCTGTGCCAGATCTTGGCAGGGGCGACCCATTACTGCTGCCATGGCCCACTGAGCAGGTGCGGTTTTTCTGTTGTTGAGGATTTTGAGAGAAGAGACTCTGGGAGTCCTAGGAAATCGTGGTCGGGAGGGCGGCACTGCCTCTGTGAGCTGGGTCTGCCCTGAGGCCGAGGAACCCGGCTCCCAGCGCAGGGCCTGGGGCGCGATCCCAAGGTCAGCGAGGGTTTCTGGGAGTGGGGGCTTCCCTGGGTTCGTGCAGCACACCAAGAGGTGAGGGGGTCTGCCTTCCAGGGACTCACAGGGACACTTGGGGGGTGGGGCACGGTTCCCTCTACACACACACACGATTCCCTCTGATTGTCACACTGATCCATCCAGGCTTGCTGCCCCTGGATTTCAGACTGTGAAGAGACTTGAGCAAGGATTCAAGTGCAAGTTTGCCTCCTTCCAGCTGCGCTCTGATGCACCCCAGGAGTCCTCGTCAGGGCCTCCATGAGACAGGGAGACTGTTTGCTGTTCCCTGCTTTTGCCCTGAAGGACTTCTTGGAATGACTTAGGAGCATGGTCTTGAGGCAACATGTGACTTCTAAAGAACCCAGAGACACAAGTGAACCTTGTGTGAGAGCCTTATAATCTCTCCTAATAGGAAGCCTCGTCCCTTGATGGGTTCCTTGGCCTGCTTCCCAGCTGAGCTTCTTCTGAAGCTTTTAGGGTTGGGATGCAATGCCTGCAATTGCCCTTGAATCACCAGATGAACCTCAAGTTCAGAGGAGTCCCAGAAACCTTGAATAGTTGGGGGTGAGACGGGCGTCAAATTCTGCCAGTGGCACTAAGCACCCAGCGTCAGCCCTAACACATCACCAAGAGAGTTACAGCTCCTCGTGGATCCATTCCTGGCTGCACCCTTCCCACTCTGCCAGATCCACTGTTTATCACCCCAGCCCTTCCGTTCGTCTCCTCCTAACCCTCTCTGTATTGCTAGGTCATGTGACTTTCCTTGGCTCTAGGCAGGTGCTTGCCTCCAAATGACTTTCTCAGCTTCACAGGGTGTCTGGGAGTCGTGTGTTGGACACAGGCAGTTCTAGTCTATTCATTTTACAGTCTGACATGTGACTCCACTGTGGGGTTAGGAATGAATGATATGAGCTTCTAGTATTTTGCTGCCAAAGTGATTCTGCTGTGAAAATTCCCGTGTCTGCCTTCCAGGGTCTGTGTGCATTACAGGAGAGTGTTGGAGTGGGATTTCTGGGCCATGGGATGTATGCCTCTTCAACTTTATCACTGGCTATTCCCAAATTGTTCGCTAACGTGGCTTTACCATGTTCAGCGAGTTGTCAATTGTCTTTCTTTTTTTTTCCTCCTCCGGGTTTGCCTTCTCTGTACCCTGATCCACCTTACTGTTGGAGAGATTTCACTTCATTCTCCCTCTCCCTTTCTGTCTCTTCTTCCCTCCCTCTCTCCCTCTTATCCTTTGATTCCAGCAGAAAATACAAGACACATTCAACGTAGGCTAACTTGAGGAGGGAGTTGAATAAATGTCAGTTTACCAAGGTGTAGGCAGGGGGTGGGAGAAAGCCCAGGAGCTTGTGTGGAGCCCCAGGCCAGTCTCCAAAAAATGTGAAGAGAAATGGATGAGAGCAGAGACTTGGCACGTTCTCTGTGGGCTGGGACATTTGTTTGGGAAACGCAGCTTGGATTGTTTTGTTTACAAAAGAGGACAATGATAGTACTTGCCTTTGCACAGCTGATGTGTGCATTCAGTGGGCTGTTGTTTTTAACAGAGCCTGGCATACAGTAAGTGCTCAGTAAGTGCCAGCTAGTAGTATTCTAACTGGGAGTTGAGTTACAGGGACTGAGCCATTCCCAAGGAGTTTTCATAGCTGTCATTTGCCCATCTGTGTTGAAATGGAAATGGGCTAAGGTTATTCATCTCAGAGTTGTTTTCCTGACTTTCAAAAACAAGATTTATTTATTTATTTGAAAGGTAGAGCAAGTACGAGAGGGAGAGAGAGAGAAAGGTCTCCTATTTCTGTTGGTTCACTCCCCAAACGGCTGCAACAGCCAGGTCTGGGCCAGGCCGAAGCCAGGAGCCCAGAGCTCCATCTGGGTCTCTCACCTGGGTGGCAGGGGACCAAGCACACGGGCCATCACCTGCTCTTCCCAGGCACATTAGCAGGAAGCTGGGTTGGGGACAAACCAGTGAGGGCTTGAACTGGCACTCGGATTTGGGATACCGCGTTGCAAGCCATGGCATAACCCACTGTGCCACAACTCCCAATCTTCCTCGGCAGTCTTTAAAATAGGAAATGTGGGGTCCCCAGTCTGGGGGCTTTTCTGGGGGTTCTGCCTGCTCTCCTTTCTCTAATGCATGAAGAGATGATAATGTCCCTACTTCCTGGATTTTGCTGACTTGCTTTTGGGAGATGAACATCCAAGGATCTGAGGACAAAATTTCTTTTCCTAAATTTTTCATTATGAAGAATATTGGCCATCAAAACCTGAAAGGAGGGGCAGGTGTTTGGTTTAGCAGTTATGACATTTTCCCCATCATTTCCTGGGTTTAAGTCTACCTTCCCACTTCCATCTTCCTGCTAACGCGCACCCTGGGAGGCAGCAGGTGATGGCTCAAGTGCTTAGGTCCCTGCCGCCCACGTGGGAGACCCAGATGGAGTCTGGGCCCCCGGCTGCTGGGGTATTTGGGAAGTGAACTAGGTTTGGAGCTTGCTCTGTCTGTCTCTGTCTACCTTTCCAACAGCATCACCACCACCACCAAAACTAGCCGACCACAAATCTGGGAAGGACTGAAGACCGTATATGTTCCATGTGGAGATCAAGGCTATTAATCATATTTGCTTTGTCTCTTTCGTAGAGACTTTGATGGGGAAATCAAGCAGCTTGGAGGTTGTGTACTGACACATTGCTCCCAAATACGTCAGCTTGTATTTCCTAAGAATAAGGCATTCAAGATCTGGAACTCTCCTTGATCCCAAGTAGCCTTACTTGTCCATTAGGGCACAATAAGTGCGTTCCTATTCCCGGGAGAGGCCTTTCGTATGTGGTCAGTTCCAAGCGGGCCATGGAAATTCAGCGACCCTTCCGTTTATTCCGCATCTGCCATCTGTGTATCTGCTGGGTGTCGGCTCCGAGCTGACAGAGAGGGGTCCTCTCTCCGCTTCCAAGGCTGCCTCTCGCTGGCTTCCTCTTCACTCTCGGTCCCACCCCTGCTTCCCGCGTGAGCTCTACTTTCTGCTCGGCCTTTCACAAGCTGATGCTCCTTGCAGCCCTGCCCTCAGCCCGTCTCAAACGCTTTCCTCTCATTGTTTCAGTTCAAAGCAGCCTACTCGTGGCTCCTGGATCTGCATATACCGAGCCCTCTCAGGCACCCGTGCTCACCCAGCCTCCCCTGGCACTGACCTCCAACCCCACAAAGGCTCACAAGACTCGGGTCCAGAGCATCTTTAAATTCCACCTGCTGCTGGCCCGTGCCGCGGCTCAGTAGGCTAATCCTCTGCCTTGCGGCGCCAGCACACCGGGTTCTAGTCCCGGTCGGGGCACTGGATTCTGTCCCGGTTGCCCCTCTTCCAGGCCAGCTCTCTGCTGTGGCCAGGGAGTGCAGTGGAGGATGGCCCAAGTGCTTTGGCCCTGCACCCCATGGGAGACCAGGAGAAGCACCTGGCTCCTGGCTTTGGATCAGCGTGGTGCGCCTGCCGCAGCGCGCCGGCTGTGGCAGCCATTGGAGGGTGAACCAACGGCAAAGGAAGACCTTTCTCTCTGTCTCTCTCTCTCACTGTCCACTCTGCCTGTCAAAAAATAAATAAATAAATTCCACCCGCTGCTTTCCTTTGCACTGTGCTGCCTTAGTGCAGGCAGCAGGCATCCTGTCCCACCTGGACGTCAATGGCCTGCACCTGTCATCCCTGATTCCAGACCCACTTCTTTCCAAGTTTTCCCCCAGGAAGGACTTTCAACCTTGGTACTAGGGGCCCCATCCTGGGTTCTCAAGGCGCTCTCTGTGTCCTCTGACACTGTTCACTCACACATGAAGGACGTTGAGGGTAGGCCCTAACTGTCCTTGTCTTTAGCAAGTGCTCAGCGCGCTGTAATGATACAGTTAGAGCAGCACCACCCAGTACAGCCGGATATGAGCATTGTGTCGGGGCTTTCCCTGTGCTATTGCACTTGTTGAGGACAGTGTTATGAATTGTATAATTGCCTCTTTGGGCATACGAGGAAGCTGAGGGCCGAAGATGTATGGGACCCTATACGTGCTCTAACTTATGAATGGCAGTCAGGACCGAGCTCCGTGTGAGTGAGTTGCACAGTGAAGTCACATGTCTTGCTCCTCAAGAGACCCTCATTTTGTTAGGGAGATGGGAACACACCAGTGATGATGGAAGCTTGAGACGGGCCACACAGAAGGGTGGGTAGGGATCTAGGGACTTATGGAAGATGCTGCTGTAACAGTCCGTTTGGAGCTGGGAAGACGGCACCAAGGAAGTGGTGCTTGAGGTGGGCCTTGAAGAAGGAAGGTGGTTCCTTGACGTGTGTCCGGTGTGTGCGATGGTAAGGGAGGTCAGGAGTGGGAACACTTGGTGGGGCAGAATACATCTAGGACAGAGGTGGGCTGGGCTGAGCCGACGTCTGATCATGAGGAGCCTTTACGCCACACTGAGGAGCTTCTGCTGTGCTTGGTGCTGTTTGTTGAGTGCAGCCATCCTCCCCGGCCCCCTCCAAGCTGCTAACAGGCAACAGAGAGCCATGGAGGGATTTTAAGTCAGATTTTTTTTAATATTTATTTATTTGAAAGCCGGAGCTACACACAGAGAGAGAAGGAGAGGCAGGGGCAGAGAGGGAGAGAGAGAGAGACAGAGAGAGAGAAGTCTTCCATCCACTGGTTCACTCCCGAGTTGGCTGCAACGGCCGGAGCTATGCTGATCCGAAGCCAGGAGCCAGGAGTTTCTTCCAGGTCTCCCACGTGGGTGCAGGGGCCGAAGGGCTTGGGCCATCTTCTACTGCTTTCCCAGGCCACAGGATAGAACTGGATTGGAAGTGGAGCAGCCGGGACTCAAACCGGTGTCCATATGGGATGCTGGCACTGCAGGCAGTGGCTTTACCCACTATGCCACAGTGCCGGCCCCTTAAATCAGATTTTTAAGTCAGGTCAGGTTTGCATAAGCTCACAACTCTGGTGGGCTGAGATGGGATGAGAAGGACCAAGGAAGGGACTCCTGAAGCCATCCAGATTTTAGGTCGCAGACGCCTGGAGTGGGCAGTGTCAGTGGGTCAGAGAGGAAGGCGTACGTCCTAAAAACCTGGAGGAGCAGTGTGAGGTGGGCTGAAGAGGCGGCTGCACACAGATCTCCCTGGTGAGAGAAGTTCTCAAAGATTGCTTTGCTTTGCAGAAGGAGTCTCAAGTCAAGGCCATTCCTCAACACATGACCGTGACCGTGCAACAAGGGGAAAGGAAAAGTGGATATGCCCTATTTCCTCCTAGGATTAAGCCCCTAAAATGGTGCTTCCAGAATCCAGGGGAATGGCATCACTGATGTTCTCCTTTGTTCACTTCTCACTTCCAACCACACCTTCCTACTCGCTGCCTTAGTTCCTGGCATCGCAGCTCCCTGCCTGGAATCTTACTCTTCTGTGGTGAGCTTGGCACCAAGAAAACATACAAGAAGACAGGGGAGATTGAAAGGAGAAAGGATGGAGCGATCAGAGAAAACAATAGAGATCACCCACATACACGGGTGAGAAAGCGACTGTGTGGTATTTCAGATGCATTTCAGCATAGGTCATATAAACAGATTTATTTTTTAATATACCCCCTGTATCTTTCAATTAACCATACATTGTGCATAATATATTTCAATCCTTGTATCTGAGGATGGGAATAACAGAAACACATGTTCACAGAGTAATATTAACTCCAGGGACAATATCACTGGGTTACGAGATATTATGACTGTACGTGTTTTGGCAACATATGTTACCCATAAGGAATCCTGTGGCTTTAATGCATAACACACTTTGGACTGGATTGCCTAGTGGATGGGAGTCGGGCTGGGAAAAATGAAGATCTTCTGAATGAGCAGGTTTATGTGTTCCATCTGGGCCCAGAAACCTTGAAGCAACCCGGCTCTATCTCCTTACTGTCCAGACTCCATCTGAAGTTAGAGTTCAGTAATTTAGGTCACTGCTTTTTGGTTCCCACCATCCTGGGGAAGTTGGGTTCATACACAGGGACTTTAAAAAGCTCATGGAAAATTGGAATTAAAAGAAACATTTTTTCTGGTGCAAAACCTTTTGGAAATCCATGCATAGTTTTTGTTTTTGTTTTTTTACAATATGTGTTTTCCATGAATGTTTTTGACTTTGCATGAGAGAGAGAGAGAGGGAGAGAGAGATTGAGAGAGAGATTTTGCATCCATTTGGTGGTTCATTCCCTAAATATCTGAAACAGCTTAGCCTGGGGCAGGCTGGAGCCAGAGGCCAGGACCTCAGTCCAGGTCTCCCACCTGGGTGGCAGGAATCCAACACTTGAGCCAGCACTGCCGCCTCTCAGGGTCCACATCACCAGGAATCCAGAGTCAGAAGCTGAGTCAGGTGCTGAGCTCAAGTCCTCTGACACGCAAAGCTGCTTTCTAACCAGAGGCTTGTGCCTGTCTCTCGGGGAACTTTGTGAAGCCCCTTGCACAGATCGCCATCAAGATGGTTTGCTAATTATCTGTGGAATGAAAAAGTGTCTCCTAGTGCCTATGGGTCCGGGCCACTATGTCTTGGCAATTCACTTTATTCTTGCTTCTTAAAAGCCACACTTTTTTTTAAAGGATTTATTTATTTATTTGAAAGAGTTACACACACAGAGAAGGAGAGGCAGAGAGAGAGAGAGAGAGAGAGAGAGAGAGAGAGAGAGGTCTTCCATCTGCTGGTTCACTCCCCAATTGGCCGCAATGGCTGGAGCAGTGCTGATCTGAAGCCAGGAGCCAGGAGCTTCTTCTGTGTCTCCCACGAGGGTGCAGGAGCCCAAGGACTTGGGCCATCCTCCACTGCCTTCCCAGGCCATAGTAGAGAGCTGGATCAGAAGTGGAGCAGCTGAGTCTCAAACCAGCGCCCACATGGGATGCTGGTACTGCAGGCAGCAGCTTTACCCACTATGCCACAGCACAGGCCCCATCCCCCTCACTTGGCTTTTAAAGTAGTTTTAGATGTCAGTGACCAGCAGAGTAATACATAAATATTTCTATTTCTTTGTGCTTATCATGTCCACACCTAGCAAACAAAGCCCATTTTTTTTTTGTCTTTTTTTTTTTTATCTTTTATTTAATGAATATAAATTTCCAAAGTACGACTCATGGGTTACAATGGCTTTCCCCCCCATACCGTCCCTCCCACCCACCACCCTCCCCTTTCCCACTCCCTCTCCCCTTCCATTCACATCAAGATTCATTTTCGATTATCTTAGTATACAGAAGATCAGCTTAGTATACCTTAAGTAAGGATTTCAACAGTTTGTTCCCACACAGAAACATAAAGTGAAAAATAATAGATGATTTTTTTTTAAATGATGATGAAATCAGATCAGACCTATTGTCATGTTTAATCCCAGTGAGAGTCAAGTTGGGAATTGATAATTTCTTTTTTTTTTTTTTTTTTACAGAAGATCAGTTTAGTGTACATT
This sequence comes from Oryctolagus cuniculus, assembly GCF_964237555.1. Classification (NCBI taxonomy): domain Eukaryota; kingdom Metazoa; phylum Chordata; class Mammalia; order Lagomorpha; family Leporidae; genus Oryctolagus; species Oryctolagus cuniculus. The sequence goes on from NC_091432.1 coordinate 124,324,390, forward strand.
AAGCAAAGATTTCAATCGTTTTCACCCCCATAGAAACACAAAGTGAAATATACTGTTTGAGTACTCGTTATAGCATTAAGCCTCAGTGTACAGCACATTAAGGACAGAGATCCTACATGAGGAGTAAGTGCACAGTGACTCCCGCTGTTGACCTTACAAATTGACACTCCTGTTTATGGCATCAGTAATCTCCCTATGCACCAGTCATGAGTTTCCAAGGCTATGGAAGCCCCTTGAGTTCTCCGACTCTTATCTTGTTTAGACAAGGTCATAGTCAAAGTGGAGGTTCTCTCCTCCCTTCAGAGAAAGGCACCTCCCTCTTTGAAGACCTGTTCCTTCCACTGGGATCTCACTCACAGAGATCTTTTGCCAGAGTGTCTTGGCTTTCCATGCCTGAAATACTCTCATGACAAAGCCCATTTTGAACTCTGCACTGCCGCCCAGTGGGTAGCTCCCATCACTGCATTCTCTTTGTGTTGGCCTTGGGGAAGGAAACCCAGGCTCCTCTTGGAAGATGGGGTGAGAATAAAGATGCTGTGGCTGACTGGGAAAGGTGTTCTGTATCCAGGCACCAAGTGTGCATCTGCTGTGCGTGTTCTATGTGTTCTCAGGTTATAAGGTTCGTTTGTCACCTGTTGGTTGCCCTCATAGCAACTCAGTCAGCTCCTTTTTACTATGACCCCCATTTTGCAGATTAGAAAACTGATGTTTGTAAAAGTTGGCAAGTGACAACTGGCTTGCAAGGATTTAGGGCTGGGAACAGTGAGAATGGTTTCTCCTGGGCCTCTGGTCGCAAAGGGGCTCTCAGCAGCTAAGTTTTGGTTTCAATCAGAGAAGAATGGGTTTAGTGGTGGCAGCCCTTTCAGTTCAGTTCAAAAACTATTCAGTGCATTGCATGCTTGGAGCCACAGGAGACAGGAGAGAAGCCCAAAGCATGGCACTTGTCTGCACTGGCCTGTGGTCCAGGGTAGGGGATTGGACGTCTACCTAGGAGATAGATGAATACTACAGCATAGCTGGGGAGTGTCATGGAGGAGGAGGAGTTGACACAGATGAAGAAAGCAGAAGCCAAATTTGGAGGCTGGAGGAGAGAGCGGAGAGGACCCGCGAATGGAGGGACTTGGAGGGGTGATCTCCTTGAGACAGGGCTGTATCCTTCCCTTTATTTTTTTTTAAGATTTTATTTATTTATTTGAAAGGCAGAGTTACAGAGAGAGAGAGGAGAGAGAGAAAGAGAGAGAGAGAGAGAGAGATATTCCATCCACTGGTTCACTCTCCAGATGGCCATAATGGCTGGAGCTGGGCCAGGCCAAAGCCAGGAGCCAGGAGCTTCTTCTAGGTCTCCCACATGGGTGCAGGGGCCCAAGGACTTGGGTCATCTGCTGCTGCTTTCCCAGATTCATTAGCAGGGAGCTGGATTGAAAGTGGAGCAGCTGGGATGGGAACCGGCACCCATGCAGAATGTCGTATTGCAGGTGGTGGCTTTACCCACTATGCCATGACGCTGGCTCCATTCCCTGTTCTTTTTCTCCTCCATCTCCCATTTCAATATTTGTTGTTCTCTCACTCTATCCCCTAACTATGGAATATGAGACATAAGGTCTGCTCTCTAAGAGCTTACAAACTAATGGTGATAACATTAGTGAATCTAGGCAAAGGCATGGGCAGAGCTGACTGAGGCTCTTGGTGATGAAGAAGGAGCTGGGAGCAGAGGCACTGAACCTGGGAGGAGTGGGGGAATGAGGAGAGGGAGAGGAAGCAGCCAGTGGAAGGCTCGACCTCTGCCTGGAGAGCTGGGACTTTGTACTGAGCTGGAGCAATGGAGACTCTGGTTTCTAAACATGGGAACAGCAGTCTGAAATCACATGGGGTTGATTAGTTCAGGTAAGGCAAGTGAGGGGAGGAGAGGGGATGTGGATTTCTGTGCTTTGTGCCTGTTGTGAGGCTCTGTGTTCATGTGTTGGACTCTTTGAAACCAACTTTGGAGGACTCTGCATCCCTGCCTCTCCTCCGCCTGTCCCCGCCCCGTGCTATTCCTGGTACAACTCAGCCCTGGCAACAGTGACCTATTTAGCAGTGGCAGCCATACTGATGGTCAGCGTGGCATTGCCCCCTAGGTCCGTTAGTGTGGCCTCTTCATGTGTAAGGAGTTGCTTGGGGGAACTGCGGAGACCTGAGCCCTCAGCCGAAAGCAGGGACTTGACTGCCCCACGTGGAGCTGGGGATTCTGACATTTCTCTGGAGTTAAGAATCATCCTGTCTTTTTTCAGCTTCCTTTTTGTGAAAAAGGTCAAATACAGTCCAGAAGACCGAACAGGCAAGGGAGAGCGGGAAGGCGATGTCTTTCCCTGTTCTAAAAGGGTAAGACGCGTGATGAATTGTTTCACCAACCATATGCGTGCAGAACTCCAAACCCCCAGGCGACACACACTCACTTATAAAACAGTCTTACTGCACACAGAGCTCCTCCTCGCTGGCTCTGACCTACAGACACTCACAAGAACACAAGGCTACCTGTAGGAGCATTCCGTTCAGCGTTGTTGGTAATCGGAAAGGAAGAAAGAAGAGAAATAATAGAGAGGAAGAAAGGACTTTGATACTTGCCCAAATGGGAATGGTTTAAAGCAATTAAGGCAGCTTTACGAAGCGGGGTTCTAGGGGCCGGTTAGAAAGCAGTGTGATAGAGCCGTGTATGAGTTTAGAGGGCTGCCGTAACAAGTACGCCCCCCCCCCGCCCCAGTCTGGGGGGCTTCACCCACAGAAGTCAATTTTCTCACAGTTTTGGACAAGTCCAAGGTCCAGGTGTCAGCAGAGGTGGTAGCTTCTGAGGTCTCTCTCCTGTCTTCTCCTGGGTGCTCACTGGGTTTTCCCTCTGTGTGTGCTGTCTTATCTCTTCTTTAAAGACACCAGTATATTGGATTAGAGCCCATTCCAATGACTGCATTTTAACTTAATTACCTCTTTAAAGACCCTGTCTCCAAAATTAGTCATGTTCTCAGGTGTTAGGGGTTAGGACAAATTTTTGGGACATGATTCAATTCACAATAAGCTACATGCACTCATGTGAAAAGGAGCCCAGAATTATGCAAGTCAAGATAGTAAGATAGTAAGTATGATACTATTTTTTAAAAAAGATTTATGTATTTATTTGAAAGTCAGAGTTACACAGAGAGAGGAGAGGGAGAGAAAGAGAGAGGGGGGGGGGTCTTCCATCCGATGGTTCACTCCCCAATTGGCTGCAACAGCTGGAGCTGTGCCAATCCGAAGCCAGGAACCAGGAGTTTCTTCCAGGTCTTCTACACAGGTTCAGGGACCCAAGGACTTGGGCCATCTTGTACTGCTTTCCTAGGCCATAGCAGAGAGCTGGACCAGGCCAGGGCATTAACCCACTGTGCCACAGCACCGGCTCCGTCTAATACTATTTCAAAAACAGTAGCTATGAGCAGGTAGCACATGCATACACACGGAACAAAAACATTTGGAAGGATCCATGCTGAACTTTGAACAGTGGAAATCTACGAGAGGGGTGGGCATTGTGACTACAGGGATGTGGCTGTGTGGGAGTGGGCTATGAAGGAACCCCCCCCCATTTGTTTACTATATGAATTTTATTTTATTTCATTTTTAAAAGATCCATTTATTTGAGAGGCAAAGTTACAGATAGAGAAAGGGAGAGACAGAGAGAGGGGTCTTCCACCTGCTGGTTCCCTCCCCAAATGGCTGCAACAGTGAGTTGGGCCGACCCGAAGCCAGGGGCCACGAGCTTCTTCCAGGTCTCCCACGCGGGTGCAGGGGCCCAAGTTGGGCCATCTTCCACTGCTTTCCCAGGCCATTAACAGAGAGCTGGATCGGAAGTGGAGCAGCCGGGACCCGAACCAGGGTCCATATGGGACGCCAGTACCGCAGGTGGAGGCTTAGCCCCCTACACCACAGTGCCGGCTCCCTGAATTTTAGTTTTAATAGGCTTTATTTTTGTTCTTAGCTTAGTGATGAAGAGCTCACACTTCAGAGTCAGATTGTTTGATTCTTAATTTGAGCATGGGTGTAATTCTTATGTCTGGAGCCACATTTGTAATGGGAAAAGTACTAAGATTTTTGTGATTGTCAGATTAGACATTGAATGTCATTCATTAGCCACAGTGCTTGGCAGTTAATAAGACTGTTGGATATTAACACCTTTTAAACTTTTTTTTTACTATGCTAATAAGGAAGAAAAGTTCTCCTTTGTAATGCTGGGTATGGACTTTTGATGTTCTTAATTAAATTGCTGCACTCAGTTCAACTGAACACGGAGTTGGGAGTCCACCACACATGAAACTCACAGTGTTGAAATCTGCAGAGGAACAATGGTAGCCGGAGCTACAGCTGCCTGTAAGTAACTCACCAATGGGCGAGACGACTTTGTCCATAAAATAACCCTGACCCAAGGGAGTATTGCGCCATGTAATAAGGTAGCATCTACAAAGAATTCAGTCTATGGCAGCGATGCTAGCTGTTACTATTTGCCTCTTTTTTTCTGCAACAAAATCTCCTAGCAGAATTAAATTTAGCAGGCAGCTCGGGCAGTATAGATTCTGGAGATCTTCCTTAAGGGAAGTGTCACGGAGCCATGGAGAGCCTGGCTCATTCCAGACATCCCTGGAAGCAGATAGGAATGCACTTGGACTTCCATCTCCAGGGAGGATTTGTTTCAGAGCCTCTCTTGGATGCCAAGATTTTCAGATGCTCAAGTCCCTCATGTAAAAATGACATAGAAGCTGCTTACAACCCACGCAATCCTCCTGGACACTTTCAGTCATCTCTAGATTACTTACAAAACCAACCACAAAGTAAATTATTGCTATACTGTTTTGTTTAGGGAATAATGATGAAAAAAATTGTACATGTTTAGTAGAGATCCATTTTTTTTTTTCAAATGAATTTGATCCACAGTTGGTTGAATCCTTGGGCGTGGAACTCATGGGTGTGGAGGACCAACTGTCCCTGTGACAGCTGCTCAGGGTGTTGTCTGTGAGCACCAGGAGGACTATCCGACAAATTTCCTCTTCAATATGCTTTTTTGATGACCAAGAACTTTTTTTTTTTTGACAGGCAGGGTGGACAGTGAGAGAGAGAGAGACAAAGGTTTTCCTTTTGCCATTGGTTCACCCTCTAATGGCCACTGCGGCCGGCGCACCGCGCTGATCCGATGGCAGGAGCCAGGTGCTTCTCCTGGTCTCCCATGGGGTGCAGGGCCCAAGCACTTGGGCCATCCTCCACTGCACTCCCTGGCCACAGCAGAGAGCTGGCCTGAAAGAGGGGCAACCGGGACAGAATCCGGCGCCCCGACCGGGACTAGAACCCGGTGTGCTGGCACCGCAGGCGGAGGATTAGCCTAGTGAGCCGCGGCGCCGGCCCAAGAACTTCTTTAAATTTAGTATTTTTTTTAGATTTATTTACTTTATTTATTTGAAAGGCAGAGTGAGAGAGACAGAGAGAAAAGATTTTCCATCCCTTGGTTCACTCTCCAAACAGGCTGGGGCAGGGCCAAGTTGAAACCAGGAGCCAGGAGCTCTATCCATGTCTCCCATGTGGGTGGCAGGAGTGCAAACACTGGGACCGTCTTCCGCTGCCTTCCCAGGCACATTAGCAGGGAGCTGGATTGGAAATAGAGCAGCCAGGACCTGAATCTCTGCTTTGATGTGGGATGCCGGCATCCTAGGCTGTGCCACAACACTGCCCCTAAATTAAGTTTTGCCACAGAGACAGGTTATAGCTTCGTAGATCATTACTCTGCCCTAGGAGCTTTCTCTGGCCAGATGGACTATTCCTGAAAGGTCTCTTCGGATTCCTGTCCTTGATCTCTGCGTCTGGGAATGCCGTTTGCCTTGTGGGGCCCTGTGAGCCAGTCCTTGGTCACCTACCCCAAGGTCATTATCTGTTGTAGCAACAGCGATGCTTAGCCCCTGGGGCTCTACTCTCTTGGTTTCAGGAACTCGCCTGGATTCTTCATCTTGGTGCTCAGGGCGCGTGTCTGCCCTGACCACATCGGCTCACTAGGTGCACACCACAGCCTGTGCGGGGCTACCGGCATGCAGTTCTTTTGCTTAATTATAAGAGACTGGCTTGGCAAGCTCATCTGGACAAGAAATAAAAGGCTAGGCCAGACATGGCAGAATACTTCACGTCTTTCTTCTTCTTTTTTTTTTTTCCCCATTCTTTCCTTTGGGGACATCATGTGGAATTTTTTTTTTGTGTGTGTGTGTGTGTGTGTGTGTGAGAGATGAGGAGTGAGGAATGTATGTTTATAGGCTTTGTGCCAGAGGTGCTGGAGTTGGAAAAAGTCTGGTGAGTGGGTTACAAGAAGGGGCCCCAGGAGTTGAGTGAACGGAAGCAAAGGGGGCTCCGAGGCACCCCTGTGGGTGGGGACCTCATAGTCCCTCTTTATTCTAAGGGGATCTGTTCCAAGGTCCCTGAAACTGTGGAGAGCATCCAACCCTATATATACTAGGTTTGGCCCTATATACAGAGCCATGATAAAGCTTAATTTATAAATCAGTCATAGTAAGACTCTAGCTGCAGCAACCAATAATAAAATAAAACTATATCAAATAATAAAATAAAAAACTATATCCAGTAGTAAAATAAAACTATATCAGTGTACTGTAATGAAAGTTTGTGCATTGGAGGTCATTATTAAGTAAAATAAGGTTACCTGAGGGCAAGCACTGATGCACCAAGATGGCTGATCTGATAACCAGGATGTCCTTACTGAGTAACTAGCAGGTTATCCAGCACACAAACCTGACACAGGTGTGTTTCACATCCGGGGCAGGGTAGGCTGTGATCCAGAGACTGCTATGGCTGAGGCACATTTCTCAACAGCTGGTGCGAGTCCACAAACAATGAACTCCAATACAAACAGACTGTTTTCCAAGGAAGGGATCTTGGTGGCCTGCTACTCAAGGAGGTGCCACCTCCATATTTCTGGATTTTTCCATTTAATGTTTTGGGAGCATAGTTGATGGTGGGGTCACAGAAACCATAGCAATAGGAATGGTCGCAGGTCAAGGAGGACCACTATTCTCATTCATAGAAACAAGCCATTGGGAAGCTCGCGTGAGAGCCTGGTGGGCTGGCATCATGTCAGGGGGGAGCCAGCCAGACAGGAGGAGAGCAGTGCAGAGAGAGAAGGCAGAGAGAGGCACAGTGACTTGAGCTCAGGCTCAGGAGCCAAAGATCTGGGCTCAAGCCCTAGCTTCCCTTTCTGGAGTGACTGTGTTTCCTTTCCTTATCTGTACCTGTCTCCAAGATTTGCTGAGGGCAATGAGATAGCCCAAGAGCAGTGCTCAGAACACGGTGCCCAGCTGTTCCAGGTGGGTAAGAGCAGACGGACAGGAGGAAGGAAGGTTTGAGGGAAGGGCGCTCCTGCTTTCCTTCTGAGTTCCCACACCTGTGTTACAGATTCTCGGTGGAGAACGTCTCTCCAGACAGGGTCCCTTCTCCAAGGCCACAGGGTGGGAGCGGGCACCACCAAGATCCCCTCCCTGGGAAACTGGCTTTTCCTGTGGTGGAGCTCATTGGCTGTAGACTCACAGGCCCAGCTGATGGGGAAATGTGCTTCAACCACAGCAGTCTTTGAATCCCCCTGCCCCCTTTCCCATCCTGTTGCCAGGCAGGCCTCCCCCCGAAGCAGAAAGCAGGGCCAGCGGCCGCTCCAGCTCTCTGGACAAGGCCTGGCCCCTGTTGGGCTCTCCTGTTGGAAATATGAAGTGTGACTTCCCTTGCCTGGGGAAGCCGGAGCCAACCCAAGGCTGAGCTTATCTCCTACTCAACACAGTGTTTGTTTTAGGAAAATCAAAGTGTGTTCTCTTTCTGCTTTCTTCAAAGGCCGAGAAAGAGCAATGCTGGCTGCTGCTTGGGGTGAGGGGACTGCCAAGTGCAGGGGTCAGATCCAAGCCTCCTTCATAGCCTCTCCTGGTCCCAGGCATATGCCTTTCTATGGCCAAACTTGGTGGAATGAGATTGCAGGGGCCCACCCAAATTTGGGGCTCTGCATTGTACAGTCTTTTTTTGAACTTGGCTCTGGGAGGAGCCGCCGTGGGTTTCCCACCCCCATCTCTCCCAGGTCACAACTGTAAGGCCACCACAAAATGCACCAAACACTGGAGTAAAAGAAAGGGTTTGTTGGAAAAAAACCAACAGACCAGAGGGAAGGGGCAAAGAATGAGAAAGAGAGAGAAGGAGAGTGTAAGAGAGAAAGAGACAGAGACAGAGGTCAGGAGATGGAGAGAGAGAGAGACAGAGAGAGAGAGAGAGAGAGAGCCATGTGTTCAGGAACAGGTCCTTTTAAAACTTTGCCAGGCAGTGGGCAGGGAAGTAGGAGCAGCGAATCCCATTAGGATGGGGGTGGGGCTGACACCTGTGGTTGGGCCATGTGGCCACCTGGCTTCCAGCAATGGCAGCGGGCGGGGGGGTGGGCTAGAGCCTAGGATGGTGTCAGGGTGTAGATCGTGCCATAGATAAGACGGTGCCATTTTACTAACATTCCCCCCGTTTGTTTTTTATAAAGCAGGAGTTGTATGGGATTACATTAGTTCCAAATGTCCAGGAGGGGTAGAGGGACGATGAACTGTCTTTAGAGCTACTTCCTGCTGACATGGGGTGACATGGGGTGCTGAAGGCCTTGGTTCGTTCTATTATCACCTGCTGTAAACACTTAAACAGACACTGTAGTATAAAAGACAGGGTAAGAATAGCAACCAGTGGTCCTAAGAGCGGCATTAACCAGGGAATGAGAGGATTTCGTAGAGGAGAGGAAGTGGGGGGGGTCCTCTGGACCCTTGTGAAGACTATTTGATGGACGTAATTTAAAGCTGATCCCAACAAAGACCAGGAGAAAATGCCACTCAACTTTTGCAGGTAGAGGGGTTTGTCTGTAGAGAAATTCTGAACAATCATACAACATTAAGTGGGGGAGAGGACCATCAGTACACGCAGGTCAGGAGTAGAGCCATTGATGTAAGAGTAGAGGCTATGATTACAAAGGAATGAGATCCCAAGTGGACTAGAACAAAGGACAGGCTCATTACTGGAAGACCTAAGAAAGGTGCTAAGCCAAATAGAAACTGACAGAAGGGGCCTGATAATAATCGGGTGGGTTTTAAGGCCTTGCCAGTTGTGAGGCCCAGACCTAAGGGCGGTGTGTTTATCTCTTCACATGGGGTACAACCTAAGGGCGGTGTGAACCTCCTTGGGGAAGGCACCCTGTTGATTTCCATTGCCTACCTGCCTGGGAGGAGAGCTGGCCAGGTGAAGGCAGGTGGCATCTCTAACAGGAAATTTACAGATCTGCCTGCAATGTTGCTGACCCTACTTGGCTGTCCCCTCCGTGGCAGTGGTTACTTGGAAGCCGGGTCAAGTGAAGAGTTTTTCAGCTTGGAGCCAGCAAGATCTGTTGCTCTGACCTGGGCGTCCTTCAACTCCAGGGCAGGTCCATTCCCAGTGATCCAACTTGTGGCTGGCAGAGCTGCCAGGGCTCTTCATAAGCTCACTTCTGGTGAAGCCCTAGATTTCCACGTTGAAAACCAATGCAGTGGACTGGCCTGCTGGGTCTCCTTGAGGGCAGATCACTGTACAGAATAATCACAAATAGGCCTGCCACCTATCTTCACATTGCTTCTGATGCCCAGCTTTCTCTTCCTCCTGGTTTTTGTTAAAGCAGACAAGAGGATGCAAGTCAAGGAGGTGCTCAAGTCCCATCTCTAATCTTTGTGGCCTCAACTAGAAGTCTATAGTTACAGGCATGTTCCAATAGTGGTCTTTCATGACATAGACATGCCCATGAGGAAAGCTATGTCTTCACTTCAAAACTTTCTCTTCCTTTGTTTGGTCTGGAAGGGAGGTTTTACCTGTTTACTGTGCCCATGGTGAAGTAAATCTAGCTGTGGAATCATAATTTAAGCTCTCCTTTGGCTATACTATTATTAGCAAACGTTAGGCATCCCTTTTAGAAGATCTAAAAATCAAACTGTGCATCTTTAGAGTCCTTCAGAATAGTCAGTTTCCCATCTTAAAGAGAACAGAGAAGTGAGGGAGCAAGTCCCAGATCGCTGACTGACAATAGCAATAGCAAACGAAAACTCAGCAGTGTCAACCATTAGATAACAACTTAGGAAAACATTTACCAGGAGGTCCAATGCCTTCTATAAATTTTAAGAATACATGTATTTGGAGACATCTCTTAAATATCTAACATGGTGTAGCTTGTTTAACCAGAAAATTTAAGCACAAGCATATAAAATGTTTTTAATTTCTACCAACAGATTTAAAATATCTGATACAGAGATTCAGGTCACATGAATTAAAATCTATCTTTGATTAATTTTAGCCATTTAAATTGATGAGCAATCATTTCTCTGTAAGCCAATTAAAACAAAGCTCTTAATAAATCTTCCCATGTAGACATACAATATGTATACACATATAAAATACAAGATAGAACAATAAAGCTGTTTCAGTAATAGCTTTTTAAAAAAGCTTTCCCTCCTTTTGTAAATTACCAATTGAATCGAATTACTTTCTGCTCTTAGTAACCTCAGTTAACCATACTTTCTCTCAGTTGGTACCTGTAATACATTATTGGCTTCATCTGTTTACAGAGCTGTCCCAAAGTACTGAATACAATAGATGTGGCTGGAAAATGTCCATCAGAACCTATAGAAAACTGTGGATTACAAAAGACTTTAAATAGCCATGCTTAAAATTATAAACTCATTAACCAACAAGAGGCACTTGCTTACCTCACACAGCATTTTCAAAAGCACCTGTAGGGTTTTACAGAACATTAAACCCTGTAGACCTCTGGGCTTTTCTCACTAAGATAGCCATCACATCTAGTAATACAAGAACATTAGACTTTTTAACTTTCAGCCATTTGTATCAGTAGCATTTTATATTATAAAAACTTAAAATTTAGCACCACTTCACATCTTGACAGTACTTCTAATATAATCCAAATAGCCTGATTAGTTGGTGTCTCTACAAGATGAGAGTCATATATCCTTTGATTTTTCCAGTTGAACCCACTGGAAAAACCAAAGTTCAAATTTACTGGAAATTTCAGAGTCTAAATTCTTTCAAACTTTGATTTTTGATTTTTTTTTTAAATGACTGGGAAGAAGCACCTGGCTCCTGGCTTCAGATCAGTGCAGCTCTGACCATTGCGGCCATTTAGGGAGTGAACCAATGGACGGAAGACCTTTCTCTTTGTCTCTCCCCCTCATTGTCTGTAACTCTACCTCTCAAATAAATAAATAAAATATCTTTTTAAAAAAACGATCACGATGTTAGTTATATTGTAACAGTCGTATAATGAAACAGGGCCCCCTTGATGTCAAGCTGGGTCTCACTGTGCATGTGCCACAGAGGGGATTTTTCTGGGTTGGCTGAATTCCCATTTTATCAGGGCATGTTGGCTGCAGGCTCCACCACTAAATGGGTGGACGTGGGTGGGTCTGAGTGGAGAGTGCTCAGTTCTTCCCCCGGAGGAGGGTCCTGGGGCCCTCCCTCAGTCACTCATGTCTAATTTTCCACCTAACAACTGCTTGAACCATCACTCCTACCTCCCAGAGTGCACCAGCAGGAGGCTGGAGCTGGGAACTGGAGCTGGCTTATTGCTCCCAGGCACGCCGGTAAGGGATGTGAGTGTCTTAACAGGCATCTTATCCACTAGGCTTAGACATCTGTCCTCATATTTGCTTTAGCTATTACCCCCATTTTATAGAGGATGAATTAATATAGAGGGGAAGGAATTATTTTCTAATCACCGGGTTAGATTATTTGACTGATGTAATCACCCATCTGTCCTCACGTGTTGAAAGTTGGTCCTGGGGCCTGCGCTGTGGTGTAGCGGGTAGAGCTGCTGTCTGCAGTGCTGGCACCCAATATGGGCGCTGGTTTGAGTCCTGGTTGCTCCTCTTCTGATCCAGCTCTCTGCTATGGCCTGGGAAAGCAGTGGCAGATGACCCAAGTCCTTAGGCCGCTGCAATCATGTGGGAGACCCAGAAGAAACTCCTGGCTCCTGGCTTCAGATTGGTGCAGCTCCAGTCATTGCGGCCAACTGGGGAGTGAATCAGCGGATGGAAGATCTCTCTCTCTCTGCCTCTCTGTAACTCTGCCTTTCAAATAAATAAATACATCTTTTTTAAAACATGTATTTATTTATTTGAAAGTCAGATTGCACACAGAGAGAGGAGAGCATCTTCTGCTGCTTTCCTAGGCACGTTAGCAGGGAGCTGGATTGGAAGTGGAGCTGCTGGGACTCTAACTGGCACCCATAGAGGATGCCAGCCTTGCAGGTGGTGGCTTAACTTTGCTATACGACAACGCTGGGCCTGAGTGGTACTTTTTTGTTTGTAAAGGACAAAAATTATATTGAGCTAACTTAAGGTCAAATGGAGAAACTATGGGAATCACTGAAGTATCTCTGCTATTTTAAGGAAGGGTTGAAGAACCAGTGAGGGCTGGCCGACATTTGGTGTTGTCAGTGTTTCATTTGCCATTCTAACAGGGGTGTAGCGGTATCTCCCTCTTGTGTTTGTGTTTCTCTGATGATGTATGCTGTGTAGCACTTTTTCACATGCTTATTTGCTATCTATATTTTAAGTGGTGAAGTGTCCTTTCAGGCCTTTGGCTATTTTTATCAGGTTTTTCATTTTCTTAATATTGTATTTTTTAAAAACAATTTATTTATTTAATTGAAAGGCAGAGTTACAGAGAGCAGAGGCAGAAAGAGAGAGAGAGGTCTTCCATCCGCTGGTTCACTCTCCAGATGGCTGCAATGGCTGGAGTTGCGCTGATCCGAAGCCAGGAGCCAGGAGCTTCTTCCAGGTCTCCCACAGGGCTGCCAGGGCCCAAGGATTTGGGGCATCTTCTACTGCTTTCCCAGGCCATAGCAGAGAGCTGGATCAGAAGTGAAACAGCCGGGATTCGAACTGGAGCCCATATGGGATGCCGGTGCGGCAGGCGGCGGCTTTACCCGCTACACTACAGCACTCGCCCCTTTAATACTGTATTTTAAGGGTTCTTTGTATATTTGGGTCACAGTCCTCCATCTTATATATCTATTTTTCAAATACTTCTCCCAGTCTTTGACTTCTCATTTTCTTGACAGTATGCTTCACAGAACAAGAAGTTTTTAGTTTTAGTGAAGTCCAGCTTATCAGTTATTTCTTTCAATGATCGTGCTGTTGGTATTGTGCCTAAAAAGCCGTCTCCAAGGCCAGCGTCATGGCACAGCTGGTTAGGCCGCCACTTGTGATGCTGGTATCACTTATTGAAGCACTGGTTTGAGTCCTGGCTGCTCTGCTTCTGATCCAGCTGTCAGCTAGTGTGTCTGGGAAAGATGCAGAAGGTGGCCCAATGTTTGGGTGCCTGTTGCACACAAGGGAGACCTGGGTGGGGTTCCAGACTCCTGGCTGCGGCCTGGCTGCGTGCTGGCTGTGGCAGGCGTTTGGGGAGTGAACCAGCAAGTGGAAGATCTCTTTCCCCTCTCTCTCCATCACTCTGTCTTTCAAATAAGTAAAAAAAACCCCTTTAGAACAAAATAAAAAGTCATCATCCTACCAAAGGCCACCTAGCTTTCCTCCTATGTACTGTTGGGGACTGGTTTTGCATTTTACTCCTAGATCTGGGACTGATTTTGAGTTTTTTTTTTTTTTGGACAGGCAGAGTGGACAGTGAGAGAGAGAGACAGAGAGAAATGATTTTGAGTTAATTCTATCAAGGACACCAAGTCTGCATCTAGATTCTTTGCTATTTACTCTTTTGTATGTGGATGGCCAGCTGGTCCAGTATCATTTATTACAAAGAATGTTTTGTTCCATTGTACTGCCTTTCCTGTGTTGCCAAAGAGAACTTGGGTATATTTGTGAGTCTATTTCTTGGCTCTCTATTCTGTCTCAATGATCTATTTGTCTATTTTTCATCAGATTCACACTATCTTATTATTAGAGCTTTTTAGTGAAGGTATGTAGTCAGTCCTCTGACTTTGTTCTTCTCTTTCAATATTGGGTTGGCTATTCTGGGTCTTTGTTTCTCCATATAAACTTTAGAATATGTCTGTTGATATCTACAAGATAGCTTGCTGGAGTTTTTATAAACTAGTATTGTGCCGAATCTAAGTTCAAGTTAGGAAGAACTGAAATCCTGACAATTTTGAGTCTTTTTATCCATGAACATGGATAACTATTTATTTAATTCTTTGATGCTTTTCATCAAAGTTTTATAATTTTCTTCCGATGGCTGTTATGCATATTTTTAGATTAATAGCTGGGTATTTTGTTACTTTGGATGCTAATATAAATGGTATTGGGTTTTTAATTTCAAATTTCTCTTGCTTATTGTTAGTATATAGGAAAGCGATCAACTTTTGTATACCCTGCAACCTACCATAATCACTTATTAGTTCCAGGAGTGTTTTTGGTTAACTCTTTTGGGTTTTCTACTTTATCTGTGAGCAGAAACAATTTTAGTTCTTCGTTCACAGTTGGAATACTCTTTCTTCCCTCCCCTCCCCTCCCCTTCCCTCCCCTCCCCTCCCCTTCCCTCCCCTCCCCTCCCTTCCTCTCCCCAAGAGCCCCATGCTCTTGTTCTTTGATCTACTCTTCTTTAACTGACTTTTGTATTTTAATCTATTTGAGAGATGGGAGGGGTGGAGGTAAGAGAGAGAGAGAGAGATAGAGCGAGAGAGCGCACTCCTACTCCCTGATTCACTTCCCAAAGGCCTGCAATGGTGGGGCTGAAGTGGGAACTGGGAACACAATCCAGATCTGCACTTCAGCTGGAGGCTGGAAAGGAAGCAGGGGCAGGACTTGACCGGGCACTTGGTTGGCTACGGCATGCAGATGTCCAGGTGGTGAATTAACGGCTGGCTGGGCCAAGCACTTGCTTTTTTTTTTTTTTTTTTTTTTTTTTTTACAGGCAGAGTGGACAGAGAGAGAGAAAGGTCTTCCTTTGCCGTTGGTTCACCCTCCAATGGCTGCTGCGGCTGGCACACTGCGCTGATCCGATGGCAGGAGCCAGGTGCTTCTCCTGGTCTCCCATGGGGTGCAGGGCCCAAGCACTTGGGCCATCCTCCACTGCACTCCCTGGCCACAGCAGAGAGCTGGCCTGGAAGAGGGGCAACTGGGACAGAATCTGGCGCCCCGACCGGGACTAGAACCCTGTGTGCCGGCACCGCAGGCGGAGGATTAGCCTAGTGAGTCGCGGCGCCGGCTAGCACTATAACAGTGTACAGTGTTGTACATTGGCGCTTATTTCTCTCAATGCTTTATCCCACTGTGCACCCTTCTTCCTTGCATGGTTTCTAAGGAGAAGTGGGGGCTTACAATCCTTACCTTTGCTCTTTTATAGACAGGTTTTTCCTCCTTGATATTCTGCAGTTGGAACATGATAGCCCTGGGTGTAGTTTTATCCTCATCAATGTCCTCTAAGCTTCACGGACCTGTGGTTTTGTCATTAGTTTGGGGAACTTCTCAGTTATCCCTCTGATTATTTCTGTTCTCTTTTTCTTCTCTGTCTGGTGTCCCAGTGCACATATGCTACAATTTTTGTTGACTCACCATTCTGGATGGTGCCTTTTTCTTTAGTCTTCTGTTCGCTTTTCAGTTTTGGATGTTTCTTTTGAGATATTGTCAAGCTCAGAGACTGTTTCTCCAGCCATGTTGAGCCTGTTAATGAGCCCATCACTGATACTTCTCATTTCTGTTATTTTTGATTTTTAGCATTTAAAATTCGTTCTTAGAATCTTTATCTCTGTTTACATTATACATATGTTGTTTATCCTGTCTATCCATTAGAAAAGTAATATAGAAACGATAAGTGTTTCAAATTGTTGGTCTGATAATTCCAACATCCTTGGCACATCTGGGTCTGGTTCTGATGCTTGCTCTATCTTTTATTTTTTTTTTAAAGTTTTTATCTATTATTTATTTGCAAGGCAGAACAACAGAGAGCAAGGGACACAAACACACACACACACATACACACACACGCACACCTTTCATGCACTGGTTCAAACCCTAAATGGCCACAGGAGCCAGGGTTGTGCCAGGCTGAAGCCAAAAGCCAGGAACTCCATTTAGGTCTCACATACGATAGGGGCCCGAGTGCTTGGGTCTTCTGCTGCTTTCCCAGGTGCATTGGGGGGGCACTGGACAAGAAGTACAGAAACCAGGACTCGGCGTTCTGCTATGGGATGCTGGTGTTGCAATCAGAGCCTTCAACTCTGAGCCTCAATGTTAGCGCTTGCATTGTCTTTTCAAGTTGTGCTTTTTGCCTTTTAGTATAGCTTGCAATTATTTTTCCTGTGCTTTTTATTCTGCCAGTACCACACAGCATTTACTATTGTAGCGATATAATACATTCTGACACTGAGTAGATGATTTCCTCTTATTGTTTTTATTTTTAAAAATTTGTTTTAGCTATTCTACTTCCTTTGCCTTTCCAATAAGCTTTAGAATCATCTTGCTGGTATCCACAAAAATGCTTAACAGTATTTTGATGAGAATTATGTTAAAACTTCATATAAATTCGAAGTGAGTTAATATATTTACAATATATCTTACAATCGTTGAGCATGGTATATCTCTTCATTTACTTAGGTAATTTTCCTTCCAACATTTTGTAGCTTTTAGCACAAAAACTATATATATTTTGTTATATTTATTTATTTTAGAGATTTATTTTATTTATTTGAAAGATGGAGTTACAGAAAGAGGTAGAGACAGAGAGACAGGTCTTCATCTGCTGGTTCACCCCCGAGATGGCCGCAACAACTGGAGCTGCGCCGATCCAAAGTCAGGAGCCAGGATCTTCTGGGTCTCCCACGTGGGTGCAGGGGCCCAAGGACTTGGGCCATCTTCTACTGCTTTCCCAGGCCATAGCAGAGAACTGGATGGGAAGTGGAGCAGCCAGGACTCGAACCAGTGCCCATATGGGATGCCGGTGCTTCAGGCCAGGGCTTTAACCCACTGCACCACAGCGCCAGCCCCTTTGTTATATTTAGACCTAATAATTTTTTTCCAGCTCTTGTAAATAACATTTTTTTCTTCACTTTTGGTATCTAGGTACTCATTACTGTATATGGAAATATAAAAAAATTGTAACCTGACTTTATTCATTAATTATAGAAAATTTTAAAACATAGGTTACTTGTAATTTTCAATGTATATAATAATGTCATCTGCAAATAGTTTTATTTCTTCATTCTGTACCTGTCTGCTTTTTATTTCCTGTTCCTGTCTCATCGCATTGGCTAGAATTTTCAATAGTGTGTTGGGTAGGAGTAGTGTACACGCCTATCTTCCTCCTGGATTGGCAGGATGGGGTAGGTAGGGTTAATTCTTCACCATTATGTGTGAGTTAGCCGTAGGCTTTTTGTAGATGTTCTCTGTTAAGTTGAAGAAGTTTATCACTCTTCCTTATTTTCTGAGAGTTTTTATCATGATTGTATAATGGAGTTTTGCCAAATGCTTTTCCTTTTGTATTGACTGATACGACCAAGAATTTTTTATTCTTTAGCCTGTTAACATGGCAGATGTCATCGGTTGACTGTGAATTCAATCAGCTTTATGTAGCTGAAATAAACCCTACTCGGTCATGTGTATCTATTTTACGTATTGCTGAAGTCTGTTTGTGAATATTTTGTTAAGGATTTCAGTATAAATATCATGAGAGAGATGTATGTGATTTTTTTCTGTACTATATTTTCATGGTTTCCACATCAAGTAAGGTTATTTTATTAAGTGAATTGAGAAGTATTTTCTGTTTCTCTGGGAGAGATTACACAGAATTAGTGTTGGGCGGGTGGCTCTGTGGCACAGTGGGTTAAACTTCTGCCTCCAGTGTCTGCATCCCATATGGGCATTGGTTTGAGTCCCGGCTGCTCCTCTTCAGATCCAGCTCTCTACTAATGACTTGGGAAAGCAGCAGGAGATGGCCGAACTGCTTTGGCCCTGCACCCACATGGGAGACCTGGAAGAAGCTCCTGGCTCCTGGCTTCAGATCAACCCAGCTCTGGCCATGGGCCCATCTGGGAAGTGAATCAGCGAATGGAAGACTTTTCTTTCTGTCTCTGTTTCTCTCTTTCTCTCTATAGCTCTACCTCTCAAATAAATAAATAAATAAATAAATAAAATCTTTTAAAAAATGGTTCTGGAACAATTAAAAAAAGAATTACTGTTAATTCTTTTTTAAATGTTTGGTAAAAATCTCCCATAAAACCACCTTTACCTGAAGATTTCATTTTTTAGAATTTTAAAACCCCCAAATTAATAGTTTTAATAGTTATAGGATTGTTCAAACTACTTATTTTTTATTGAGTGAGTTGTGGTGATTTTGTGACCTTTTTTAAGGAATTGGCCTATTTCATCTCAATTGTTAGATTTATATAAACAGACTTCTCTATAGTATTTTCTTTTTTTATATATCTGTTAAGGCTGTAATGAATCTTCTGTCTCATTCTTTCTATTCTTAATTCATATCTTTTCTCCTTCTGTATCAGTCTTTCTTACAAAAAGGTTTTGTTTATTTGAAAGGCAGAGTTACAGAGAGAGGGGGAGATCTTCCATCTGCTGGTTCACTCCCCAAATGTCTGCAACAGTCAAGCCTGGCCAGGTTGAAGCCAGGAACCTGAAACTCCATCAGAGTCTTCCATATGGGTAGCAGGGGACCAAAGACTTGGCCATCATGTGCTGCTTTCCCAAGCTCATTAGTAGGGAGCTAGATCAGAAGTGGAACAGCTGGGACTTGAACCAGTGCTCATATGGGATGCTGGAGTTGCAGGTGGCAGCTTAACTGGCTGAGCCACAGTGCAAGACCCATATATCAATCTTTTTATAAAAAAGTTTGTGTTTGGGGCTGGCGCTGTGGAGTAGTGGGTAAAGCTGCTGCCTGTGGTGCCAGCATCCTATATGGGCACCGATTCTTGTCCTGGCTGCTCCACTTCCAATCCAGCTCTCTGCTATGGCCTGGGAAAGCAGTGGAAGATGGCCTAAGGCCTTGGGCCCCTGTACCCACGTGGGAGACCTGGAAGAAGCTCCTGGCTCCTGGCTTTGGATCAGCTAAACTCCGGCCATTGGGGCCAACTGGGGAGTGAACCAGTGTATGGAAGACCTCTCTCTTTCTCTCTGCCTCACCTTCTCTCTCTGTGAAATTTTGCCTTTCAAATAAATAAATAAATCTTTCAAAAAATTGTTATTTTATTGATCTTTATAAACAACCAGTTTTCATTTCATTGACTTTATTATTTTTCACTTTTTAATTTCACTGATATCTGTTCTTCATTATTTTCTTTCTTTTTCTCCTTGGGGATTCTTTCACTCTTCTTTTTCTAGATTCTTGACACAGGAACTTAGTTTATTGATCCAAGACGTACTTTTTTCTAATATCTAATTTAGTTTTATAAATTTCCCTCGAAGCACTGCTTTAATTTACTGCGCTTTTATTTTCCTTCAGTTCAATGTCTTTATCTGCTTTCTTTTGAGACTTCCTCGTTGGTCTATGGATTGTTTAGGATTATATTTTTATGAGCATTTTCTATTATATTTCTATTATTGAGCTTTAGTTTGATTCTGTTATGGTTGGAGAAAACAGTCTATATGATTTCAATGTTTAAAAATTTGCCGAGGTTTGTTTTATTGCCCAGGATATCTTGCCATATGTTCTGTGGACAATTGTAAAGAATGTGTATTCTGCTTTGGTTGAGTGGGGTGTTCTACAAATGTCAGTTAGATTGTAGTGTCCATGTCATTTTAACTGTTGAGAGAGGGTTATTGATGTCCCCAACTATAATTTTGAATTTTTATACTTGTTCTTTCTATTCTACCAGCTTTTTCTTCACATATTTTGCAGCTCTGTTGTTCGGTGCATTCGTATTTAGAATTGCTATATGCCTTGGTGGATTAACTCTCTTTCTTTATATAATGTCCCTCAATCTCTATAATAGACTTTTGTTTTTTTTTTTTGCTCAAATGTCTACTTTATCTGATGGTAAAATACCCACTTTTGCTTGCTTTTGATTGATGTTTGCAAGATGTATCTTTTCCCATCCTTCTATTTAAAATCTGCCTATCCTGTATTTAACAGGATGTATAAACAGATACAGTTGGGTCATATTTTAAATCCATTTTGCCAATATCTGTTTTTTTCACTGTATGTTTAAAAATTTACATTTACTGTAGTTATTGATATAGTCCAGTTTAATTGGCCATTTTTTTAAAAATTATTTTTCTCTTATCTGCCTTCTTGTGGATTACCTGAACAATATTTTAGAATTCCATTCTGATTCAACCATAATGCTTTGGAGTATAATTCTTAGTACAGCATTCTTAGAGGTTGCTCTGGCATTGCGTGCTATACACACAAACTTGGTGTACTGATGTGATTCCTTGTCCAGTTGAGTGAGGAAACTTTACCTCCCTTAACACTCCATTCATCGGGGCCGGCACTGTGGCATAGCGGGTAAAGCCACTGCCTGCAGTGCTGGCATCTCATATGGGCACTGGTTCGAGACCTGGCTGCTCCACTTCCAATCAAGCTTTCTGCTATGGCCTGGGAAAGCAGTTAGAAGATGGCCCAAGTCCTTGGGCCCCTGCACCTGCATGGGAGACCCGGAAGAAGCTCCTGGCTCCTGGTTTCGGATCAGTGCAGCTCTGGCCGTTGCGGCCAACTAGGGAGTGAAACAGCGCATGGAAGACCTCTCTCTCTCTTTCTCTGCCTCTCCCTCTCTCTCTGCGTAACTGTGACTTTCAAGTAAAATAAATAAATCATCCCAGAATTTTATAGCCAATAAAAATATCCTCTTAAAATGAAGGGAAAATTAAGACATCCTAGGGTGAAAGTCAGAGTTTGTCACCAGCAAGCCTATCATAAAATAATATCTGAATATTTAAAAAAACCACTTGATTCATTTTAATATAATTGTGCTGAGTATTTTCTTACATAAATTTAGGATTATATAGTATTAAAATTTTTGCTTCAACCATCAAACATTGTTTACGAAAGTCGACAGGAAAAGATCCTACGTTGTATTTCTCAACTTTTTACTCTGTTTACTGCTTTTCCTTCATTGTGATGCAAGATTTCTTTATCATTTCCTTTCTGCTTGGAGAATTTCCTTCAGATATTATTTTATGATAGGCTTGTTGGTGACAAACTCTGACTTTCACCCTAGGATGTCTTAATTTTCCCTTCATTTTAAGAGGATATTTTTATTGGCTATAAAATTCTGGGATGATAATTCTTTTCTTTCAGCACTTGAAAAATGTATTGCCGCTTACTCATTGTTTTCATGATATCTGGTGAGAAGTCCACTGTCAAATTGTTTTCCCCTTACACAAAGTGTCGTTTCTGTCTAGTGAAACTTCCGTGTTTTTAGAAATTTTTCTATGATGTGTTAGTGTGGATAGCTTTGTGTTTATTCGATTCGCTCAGGCACTTAAGTATGTGTGTTTCTGTCTTTTGCTAAATGTGGGAAGTTTTCATCCATGATTTCTTCAGTTCTTTTCTAGTCCTGCCATCTGTCTCCTTTCTCCCTTTGGCACTTTGCTAGATGGAATGTTAGTCTTCGTTGTTGCTACAATCCCACAAGTCCCTAACCTTCTGTCTGTTTTTTTTTTTTTTTTAATCTGTTGTTAATCTTGCATAGTCTCTATTGTTTTATCTTCTTCTACACTGACTGTTTTCTGTGTCCTCTCTAATTGCTATTGAGCTCATCCACTGAGTTACTGCATTTTTCAGTTTTAAAGTTTCCATTTGGCTCTGTATCCTTTTCTTTGCTTAGACTCTCTGCTTCTTTCTTTATTTTTTTCATTTGTTGAAAGCGTGTTCATAAATTGGTCATTGAAACATTTTCATGATGGTTACTTTACAACCCCTGTCAGATAATTCTAGAATCTCTGCACCATTGGTGTTAGTGTCTACAGATTTTCTCTTTTCATTCAAGCTATTTTCCTGTTTTTTGACATGCTGGGTGCGTTTTCAACAGAAACCTGTACATTTTGAGTATCATAAGTCTCTCTCTATTTGACCATTTTGTTTGAGCTGTTCTTCCCTTTGATACCACGTCAACAGGGGAGGGCCATACACCACCAGGGAGAGTGTGTGTATCTGCCCAAGGAGGATGAAAATTCCAGCCCCCACTGGGCCTCCTACAACAGCCCTGCAGCCGTGGGGGTCCATGTCAGCCCCGAGGGTGGTGGGGCAGCTCTCGCTGGTGCAAGGGTCATACCCTTTTCTGTGACGTTTGGCTGGAGGAGGGCAGTCACTGTCTGAAAGCTTTCTGTCTTACAGGGCAGGCCTTTGCCGGGGGTTTGCCTGTCTTTTTGTCTGTTGGTCGTTTTCAGTTCCAGGGAGTTTGCTGCTGTGTTGTCCTTGGGTCCCCAAAGCATTAGATGTTCTGCCTTCTTTCCACTGTTCAGGGATTCTGGCTATACTTAGTGAGAGGAATAGGGGCATATATCTAGTCCATTTCCTGGGGTGAAAATTCAGCTCTCCTCCTGAACCCTCACAAGTGCTGCTACTAGTCTAAATCGGGGATTGAGATCCTGGAGAGGATCAACTTTTGCAATTTGTTAATTTAATACTCCCTGGTATGACTTTGTAGCCAGGAACTGTGCAGGCTGCTTTACCAGTGTCATCCCATATAATTGTCACAAGCACCATTTTTATAGGCACTGCTGTTATCTTGAATTGACACATCAGGAGAGTGGGCTGTTGTGAGTGGTTTCCAAGGTTTGTATAGGTGGTGAGGGCAGGGCTGGGCTCTGGACTCGCACCTGACTCAAAACCCAAGGTTGTAACTACTGTGCTGTGCTGTCTGGAAGGCCTGGCAGGCTGCTGTCTGGTGGGTGGGCTGTTGACTGAAGTAGCTATGTGGTTTGGCCGTCATCCTACTTGCTGTGATCACTGGTGCCCATGAGGATGCACCTGAGTCTGCCTCGTGCCAGGGGACAATGCTAAGAAAGCCCTGTTGGGCTGAGGAATTCAGGGCCATCTCTCTCTCTTTTCCAGTCTCCAAACCCAGACAGCCGTTTTCTCTGGAAGGGGTCAGTTCCATCTGCCCACCTCATGGAACTTGGACTTGCTGGAAAGTTCTGACCAGCTTATCTGAACGTGTGCCCGACTTAGTCTGCAGCCCCAAGTCTCGCTCCATCCAAGGAGCTCTCTAGCTGGGCCCATGAGTGTCTGTGGAGGAGGGTTTTTCCCTTGCTGAGTTCTTAGCCCAGGAGGCCTGGTTTAAAAACAAACATCAAACATTTGTCTTGGCCCCTGACCAACTCCACCAATCTGACACTGTCTTGAAAGTACAGTTGCGACTGCAAAGTATGTGGTAAAGAAAAATAAAAGGAACACCTTTCATGGTCCACAATGCTGTCCCTGGCTGGAGCTGAGAGCCCCCGGTGTCCGTGTTGCCTGGGTGGGGAATGCCCTGTCTAGGTTGGTGTCTTGGCACTGGTGGGGGTCGAAGGTCCAACTCTTCTCTTGGACCATACCTTGGGCCTGTTCTTGCACCCTAACCACAGAGTTCAGAATGTCTACATCATCAAGAAATTTAGCCAAACGCAAACAAACACAGGCGTGCCCCCTGATTCCCACACCCACGTTTTGGAATCTGTGGTGAACCCATAGTCCGAAAGGATGGTGTTGAACTTGGGACGATGAAGAGCAAGCGCTCTGGAATTAGAGACGTGCTCCAACCTCCAACCTCGGCTTCTCCGCTTGCAATTATGTGTCATCTGGAAGGTTCCTTAACCACTTTGAGTTTCGGCTTCCTTGGCTGTGAAGATAACAACACTTGGTTCTCAGGGTGGTTGTTCTGAGAATGATGTGAGGCAATGCAGCGGAAATGCCTGGTACACAGTAAGCACTTCAAGATCCCCTTTAGAAATACAGAGCCAGTAGTGTTGGTCTATGGTCTGTCTAGCTGGCTAGCTAGGATCCATCTGCCTACCTACCCGTCATCTACATATGAGGAGGTGTATTAGGAAAATTGCCCCATGCAACTATAGAGACCAAGGAGTCCTACAGCCAGCTGTCTGTAATCTGGAGAACCAAGAAAGCTGGAGGTGTAATTCAGGCTGAGCCCGAAAGGCCCGAGAAACCGTGAAGATGAAGTTCAAGTTCAAGGACAGGAGATGGAGGCTCTAGCTCAGGAAGACAGAGAGCAAGTTTGCCCTTCCTCTGCCTTTTTGTTCCGCTGGGGACCGTCATGGGTTGGATGATGCCCACGTGTGTCAGTGAGGTTGGATCTTCTTAGTCTACCACCTGCAATGCTAATCGCTTCTGGAAACACCTTCATAGACACACCCAGAAACAATGTCTTATCAGCTATCTGGGCATCTCTTAGCCCAGGCAAGCTGACACATAACATGACCCCTCCCAGCCTCTGTATTCTGTACTTGGACTGCATATAGTTCAGTGCATGATTGAAATGCCACTTAATATTTTTTGCATTATCTCTTTGCCCCTTTATTCACTGAGGGCAATGTTGCCTGCTCTAGGAAGAAATTTATCACGCACATCTTACCAACACGTTAGGTACCTAACAGCCTCACTTTTTTATCTAAAGATTTATTTTATTTATTTGAAAGACAGAGTTACAGAGAGAGATAGAGATGGAGAGGTCTTGCATCTGCTGATTCACTCCACAGTTGGCTGCAGTGTCCAGAGCTGGGCTGATCTGAAACCAGGAGCCAGGAGCTTCTTCCGGGTCTCCCACGTGGGTGCAGGGGCCCAAGGACTTGGGCCATCCTCTACTGTTTTCCCAGGCCATAACAGAGAGCTGGATCAGAAGAGGAGTAGCAGGGACTCGAACCAGCGCCTATATGGGATGCTGGTGCTTCAGGCCAGGGCTTTAACCCGCTGCACCACAGCGCCTCACTTTTGAAACTGCAATGTCTTGTTAAAGATACTAATCACTTGGCGCTAGCATTGTGGTGCCGTGGGTTAAACAGCTGCTTGCAACACCTGCATCCCATGTTGGAATGACGGTTCAATTTCCAATCTAGTCCCTACTAACGTGCCTGGGAAAGCCACAGTGATGGCCCAAGTGCCTGGGCTCCTGCCACCCATGTGGGAGACAGGGATGGAGTTCTTGGCTCCTGGCTTTGGTGTGGCCCGGATTTGGGAGAATGAATCAGTGGATGGAAGATCTTCTCTTTCTCTGTCTTTCCCTCTCTGTCGCTCTGCCTTTCAAACAAACAAATAAATAAATCTTTAAAAATATTAATCATAATTCTGCACTAGATTTAATGTTAAATCCTCTACCACCCACCCCCGCCCCTTGGCCCGGGTGGAGCCATAAGTAGGATGTCCCCGGAGCTGGCAGAGGGAGAGATGTGAGCAGCAAAATGAGAGCAGGCAGCGAGGGGAGAGGACAAAAGGAAGGCTTTAGTGGCTTTATGGTCGTTTGGGCGCTCTGGTGGGTTCTCCAGAGATTCCCACCACGCTCCCTTCTGCAGATCCTTTGACAACGTGGCTGGTATTTTTCAATCTCCAAGAGCCCTAGAAAAGGAAACACACACAGTCTTATTTCCCTTTGGAAAACAAAGCATTGAGGGGGCCGACGCTGTGGCATGGTGGGTGAAGCCGCCACCTGCACTTCTGGCATCCCATATGGACGCTGGTTCGAGACCCAGCTGTTCCACTTCTGATCCAGCTTTCTGATGTGGCCTGGGAAAGCAGTGGAAAATGGCCCAAGTCCTTAGGACACCGCACCCACATGGGAGACCTGGAGGAAGCTCCTGGTTCCTGGCTTCGAATTGGCCCAGTTCCCGCCATTGCAGTCAACTGGGGAGTGAACCAGCAGATGGAAGACCTCTCTCTCTCTCTCTCTCTCTGCCTCTCCTTCTCTCTCTGTGTAACCCTTTCAAATAAATAAACAAATCTTTAAAAAGAAAAGAAAACATTGAGTCCTTGGGGCTGTTTCTTGAGGGGTTTGCCCAAAGTGCAGGCTTATTTGGTGAAAACAGAAACCACAAAATGTGCGACGCCAGACGCCCACCCAGAGCTGACTGGTGGAGGTGGGAAATGCTGGGTTAGCAAGCCACGCCCACTGAGCCCCACTCTGAGGGCAGCCCATGCGGGGCGCAGGGCTGTGTGCATTGCAAGCAGTGTTTGGCTGTCTCTGCCTCAGTCCACACATGAGGGTGGCTCCAGCAGGGTGGCTGCTGGCAGAAGCCTTGTATCTTCTCTGGCGCCTGGTGACTGGACTCAGACCCTTAGGCCGAGTCTGACGGAGTTTCCAAGACAGCCCCAGCCGGCTGCTCTCTCCTTGGCTCTCTCACTACCCGTGAGCAGCTATGCACCCCTCCCCTGATTTCTTCCCAGCCATGTCCACTGGGGCCGTGTGCAACATTACACCGGGGTCTCCTCTGCCTTCCAGCAGCAAGCAACACAACACAGGGTGCCCGAGGGATCTCCTGCAAGTGCCTCCTCCTAGGACTTGGAGCTGGAAGCTGAATCTCCTCTTGAATCTTTCCCAGTGACTCTGTTCTCTTCTTCCTCATTGATAAAGGGTCCCAGCATGGTGCCACTTGCCCTGGAGCAACCACTGTGTGAGGGCTACTCACAGGGACTGGCCTTGTACTCACAGCGGTATCAATCTTTGTGACGTAGGTTTCCCTGCCGAAACATCAACCATTGTTTTATACGTCTAATAGGGCCAGCATTTGAATCCTTCTAATTTAAGTTCTACTCCCTATATTTGCCTACTTCCTATTACCATAAGGTATTACTCAGGCTGAACTGAACATCTCCTGAAGAAAAGGGGTTTACTGAGTTCACAGATCTGGAGGTTCAAGGGCATGGAGCCAGCCAGCATTGGCTTGGCTCTGGTGAGGGCCTTCTGGTGGTGGAAGACATCATGGCAGGAGCCCATGCAAGGAGGAGAAACCACATGGTGCCTCAGGAAGCCAGAGCCGGGGGAAAGGGCTCAGCTTGCTCTTTTATAGTGAGGGGACTCATCAGGAGTCTCCTGAGAATTGCGCTAATCTCTTCCCAGGACAGCGTCCCATGACCTAATCACCACTCACTGAGCTCCTGCTCAGTGCCTCAACAGTGCCGCACTGGGCACCAAGCCTCCAGCACAGGAACAGGGGGAGGATACACGCCAGCCGTATCCAGGCCATAGTACTCTCCTCCCTGCCAAGCCCTGGAGAACTTTCTCCCTCCTTGCCCTCCTGAAAATGATCTGGGACGTGGGTTTCCCACTCGTCCCCACTCTGAGGCTTACCTTGTTCATGGCTTTGGAGAACTGGTGTGGAGCCAATAGCACCGACCTTCAGTACTGAACGCCAGATTCAGTAGGGTGTTCTCCCAGATGGAGACTCGGGTTCCACTGAGGTCCACTGTGGGCAGGGGTGGGCAGGGGTGGGGCTGAGCTCCGGGCACCCTGCAGTGTGGCTCAGTGGGACAGGGGCCAGGGCTCAGTGCTGGCTCCTCTGCCCCACAGAGCCTCAGCACAGAGGACGGCAGTGTATCTGGCATCTGGACCGCATCAGACCTGGGGGAGGCTGCAGATGTGATGGTGGAGAAGGTCCTTCTCCAGGCTGCTGGGCCTGGGTTTCCCCAAGCGTCCTGGACTTTTCAGATCATCTCCTATCCTGGCTCCCTGCCTTGCCTACTGTTCTTACTATTTGGAGCCTGCTAGGGAAGCACCTTGGTGGCAATGGTGAAGGGAAGGGACAATAAGGAATGGGCATCGTTCCCTTTTCCGGACTCTGAAGCAGCTGGCTGGGGCCTTGGCTGCTCCCCTTCTGTTCTAGCTCAGGATATCTCTGGTCATGAAATCTGGCTGCAGCCAAAGCTCTGAGCTGGCCCAGGAGGAGCCCTGCCTGTCCTTCCTCGTCTGGGCGGATGCCCGTGTGCTGGCTTGGTTGGAGCACACACCTAGTTCTCACGCTGGGGCTCAGGCCAAGTGGCCTCAGCTCTCTTGTAGCCTCCACATGGCTCTAGCTGGTGATTTATGGCTTCCCATTAACTCTATTAAACAGCTCTGCTCCCAGGAGCTTCGGCTCTGTGGTAGGGCAAGCTGTGATGCTTGCAAGGACATATGGTGCAGCTCTTCTGGGGACAGATCAGGCTCACCGAGAGGCATGTGCCTGGACTTCTGCTGCCTGAGAAAGCCAGGCTTCCTTCTGTCTCATCAGGGAGCAGAGAGACCTTCTCCTTGCCTCCAGCCATCACCCTGCAGTGTAGCTGGGTCTTGGAGCTTCCAGCACCTGCCCTGCTATTCTATACTGATGGAGGATGGAGGGAACCCTACATGTGGACCAACCTGGCACCACCAGGCTGGTGAAAACAGATTGCTGGGCCCCAACCCCAGGATTTCTGGCCCATTAGGACTCCGGTAGGGCCAATAAGTAGCATTTTTAACAAGTTCTCAGGTGATGTTGATGCTGTTGGTCTGAAGCCTCTTCAAGAACCACTGGTCTTGACCAGTCTGGGAAGTGGGCACCTCTCTGGCAGCCCCAGGGCTGACCTGGAGGGTTGACTGGTTTCAATCAACCCAGGCCGGGCCGATGAAAGATTCGGGTGAGAAAGAGTTGAGCTGCTGATTCCAGAGCAGAGCTTGCAGGGATTCAATCTGCAAGTTCTTCTCAGAGTGGGCTTAAGGCCAAGTGCATGGCTGATTTAACTGCGAATCAGCCCCTGACCCATCCCAGAACCCGCACAGCCAGAGTCTGGGTGGAGAGCCTGCTGACCTTGGTTTGGGGCCAATGGCCAGGCTGCCTGTTCTTTTCTCTGGGTCTCTGTGGATGAGTGTGATGTGCTCAGGAAGTTTCCAGAGAAAAGTCCACTTTGCAGATGTGGAGCCATCTGTTGGGAAGGCTGTTTTCTGGAGGGGCTGGGGGACCCCACCATCAGCTCTTCAAGGCCACTGCTGGAGGCTCCCAGCCTTTCGACACCTCTTCTCCATCTTCCTCCATCACCTCCAGGTCTCAGAATGAACGAAGGCACTGATTCTTTCTCACCACCATGAAGAAGGATGAGGCTCAGAACACCTGCTCCAAATCCAATCTTGCATGCTTCTAAACAGGACCTGGGGTGCTTGACAAGGTGGCTGAGTCTGCTACCCGTGGGTCTTGTTCAGATCTTGGGCTCACAGGGGCCGGCATGATCTTTGTCCCTGTTTAGCCAAGTGCAGGGTGTAGTGCAGGCTCGGAGCTGAACAGGTGAGGCAGTGGTTAGAAGCACCAGTGTTCGTGCGAGTGAGAGGAGAGGGAATCCAGGCCACTGGGCTGCTCATCTTTCAACAGAGTGGGAAGAGAAGGGTACACTGTCTGGCTGCCGGACAGTGAGCCAGCTCACTGAAATCTCACAGCACCCGGAAGGCTGTCCCTGAGAAAGATGGCCATCTTGCAAAGTGACACTGTGCTCAGAAATCGATGCTGGAAAGAGCCCCTGCAAAACAGCCTGGGGAGGCCGCCTGAGGACGCCCCTCTGCCCACCTTCCCTGCTTTCCCAATGTGGTCTCTCCTCACCCAGCCCTTGCTGGGAGAGCTCTGATAACTTTTCTTTCTCCAGCTGTCACTCCCAGGATGTGGCATTTATGGCCAGCATGGAGGTTCATGAGTTTTTTTTTTTTTTTTTTTTGCCGGTGGAGGGCAGGGAAAGGGACAAAGACTAGTTCTGTGTAGTTGCCCTTGGGTATTACAGAGCAAAAGAAATGACAGAGGAGAAATCCGTAACTCAGCCAAGCTCTCCACTTGCCCAGGCAGCTGTTAGCTGGCAGGACTGGGATTCGATTCCAGGAACCCTTGGCTCTGGGGTGTAGACTCCATTAGCTCTGCTGCCTCACAGAATCTCCTCCTCTGAGCTGTCTCCTGATGCTCTCCTTAGAGTTAGCAAAATGTGCAGGGTTTCAGGGGGACCACTGTGCCTTTTTTTTTTTTTTTTTTTGACAGGCAGAGTTAGACAGTGAGAGAGAGAGACAGAGAGAAAGGTCTTCCTTTTCTGTTGGTTCACCCCCCAAATGGCCACTATGGCCAACGCATTGCAGCTGGCGCGCTGCGCTGATCTGAAGCCAGGAGCCAGGTGCTTCCTCCTGGTCTCCCATGGGGTGCAGGGCCCAAGGACTTGGGCCATCCTCCACTGCACTCCCGGGCCACAGCAGAGAGCTGGCCTGGAAGAGGGGCAACCGGGACAGAATCCAGGCCCCAGTCGGGACTAGAACCCGGGGTGCCGGCACCACAGGTGGAGGATTAGCCTAGTGAGCCATGGCGCCGGCCCCATTGTGCCTTTGTATACAATTTGCCTGCACCTGTCCAAATGTTTAGAATCAGCTCTCTCTACACGCAGGTCCAGATTTAACTATGCATGATAGGGGTAAGAATGAATTCTTACTCACTGTGGGGGAAATTGGGCATGGGGGTGAATATTCAATTTGAAAAATTCAGTCCCTGAAGTGGTCCCATGAAGGGGGAACTGGTAGAAGGGAACAGGTGATGCCTGCCAAGAATCTGGGGTCCCTGCTGGAGGGCAGGCCAGCATTCCGGAGAAGAGCTTGTTAAACAAAGTCTGTGAGCTTATGGATTTGGGTGGGCACCTGCTCCAAGCCCAACAGACCAAACCAATATAGGATTTAATAACAGTAACAGTTGCAGAAGGCTCTGGAGCCAGTTAGGGACTGAAGCTACAAACAATTAACCAGTTAAGCTGTAAGTAATTGACTGGTTGGTTGAGTAAGCTGTAGGCAATTAAGTTGTTTTCTGTCAGATGGCGTTGTTGGTTGGAGCTCTCGGAACCTCCTGTCACTCCGGATGCTGCTGGATTCGAGAACCATCTTTGTTTTTGCTCAAATAAACCCTACCAAGTTTGTAAGGATTTTTCCTTCTAACAGGGTGGAGGTAGAGGTGAGGAGGAAGAGGACCGGCTGGGATCCGCTGGGCACCTCTGGATCTGCCAGTTACTGCATAGAATCTCCGATCTTGGTGGAGCCTGAGCTCCACTTCCTCTTCTGAACTTGCAAGTCTGACTTCCGGCCAACTCTAACCCGGAACTATGCAGGGAAGGGGATGCTGGGAGACTTGGCGTGCAGCCAAGCTGTCAGTAGAACAACTGTAACAAGCTTTTCATTGCTAGGTTAGTAGCCAGCGTTTGCAGTCCTCTCCTGCCTGCCTTCATTGGCTATGGTTACACCAGAGAAGAGAAAGAACAGAACTCCCTGGGGCTCCTAAAAAGAAAAAAAATCTCTGGGAGAATTTCTCTACCTATAAGTGAAATCAGCTGATTTTCCCTTAAAAGGCAAGGTCTTAGAGCGGCCATTTAGCCCAGCAGCTGGGACACTAGTTAAGAACTCTGTGTCCCACGTTGCAGTACCTGGGTGCAATTCCTGGCTCCCTAATTCTAGCTTCCCACAGTGCAGACCGTGGGAGGAAGCAAGTGTTAGCTCAAGTAACTGGGTTCCTGCCTGCAACGTGGGAGACACGGCTTGAGTTCCTGGCTCCCAGCTGCAGCGCCCTGGCTGTTGTGGGCATTTGGGGGAGTGAACCAGTAGACGGAAGTTCTCTCTCTCTGCCCCCTCCACCCCCAATTAAAGGTCCTCATGTGTAGCCCTGCAAAGACTTTGCCCTGAGCCCTCTAACTAGCAGGATCAAATGCCCTTGGCTGCCAGCTCCAGCTCGTGTCTGCTGCCCAAACACAGGTACTCACTTGCCTCCTTCTTAGGAGTTTGCTGGTTTGGATGACCAAGGTCACTCACACAGCCACTTGAGCTCAACCTTGGGCTTGCACTTGAGGGCTGATGAGGGTGGCAGAGCCCAGGGCAGAGGAACTGTAGCCCCGCCCCCATCCTGCCTCTGTCACACCAGGGACCACTGCGGGGATGAGTGGGGAGAGAAGCAGAATCACTTTTGCTCACAGGAGGATGCCTGTCCTGTGTGTGTCCTTCCAAGGCCCCCTGGTGCTCAGGTTTGTTGTTTGATCTGCCGAGGGAGGTGCTGGCTGTGGCTCATGTGGCTCAGAGCCTGCCAGCAGCTCAATTTCCCCACAGCTTACAGGCTGAGGGCTCCTCCAGTCCATTTCACAGTGTATTGCAGTGGGGGTGGAGGCAGGGGGCCGGGATGGGGAGTGGTGTCTCAAGGAATCCCAGTCTACAGTGGGTTAAACTCCTTCCAGCAGGAGGCTGCCCTCTGGGTCCTCTGCAATGCCTCAGTCTGGCAGGGTGCAGAGATGTCAGTTGGCTCTTCTTGGGGGTGGGGGGTGGGGGGCCGGGCAGGGCCACGGGCTGATCTGGAGGGGAATGAGCTAAGTGTTGGAGAGTGGTGGCTTCTCTGTGGACAGTGCCTCTTCCACGCAGGCTTTCCGTGGTGGACCTCCTTCTGCACGGGTTGTGCCCCCCAGGCTGAGCTCTGGCCTCCCTTCCCGGCTGTATGACTTGAGATCACCTGTTGTCATCGCTTCTCTGAGACAGGCGCGGCTCCTCTACATAAAAAGGGCCACGTAATCACCCTGCAGACTGACTTGAGGTGGAAGTTAGCTAACTCCCTGCAGACAGCTGTGTGCACACGGCTCACTTACCCTTGCTTCCTCGCAGCTCAAGGCCATTGCTTAACTCAGCTTTGGCTTAGCAGCTGGGCGGAGTGTCACCCAACACTTTCTTGGAGAACCATGGTCTGTGGGAGTCAGTGGTTAATTAAAAGTCAAGACTTTTTTGTTAAGATTTATTTTATTTTACTTGAAAGTCACAGTTACACAGAAAGAGGAGAGGCAGAGAGAGAGAGAGAGAGAGAGAGAGAGAGAGAGAGGTCTTCCATCTGCTGGTTCACAGATGGCCACAACGGCCAAGCTGTGCTGATCCAAAGCCAGAAGCCAGGAGCTTCTTCTAGGTCTCCATGCAGGTGCAGGGGCCCAAGGACTTGGGCCATCTTCTACTGCTTTCCCAAGCCATAGCAGAAAGCTGGACCATAAGTGGAGCAACGGGTCTCGAACCGGCGCCCACATGGGATGCTGGCACTGCAGGCGGTGAGGCAGTGGCTTTACCCACTACGACACAGCACCAGCCGCAAAGTCAAGACTTTTAACATTGCTTTCTTTCTGAACATGAATGAGTGAAGGAAGAGGCATTGTTAAAAGTGCTATATGCCAGCCGGCGCCGCGGCTCACTAGGCTAATCCTCTGCCTTGCGGCGCCAGCACCCCAGGTTCTAGTCCTGGTTGGGGCGCCGGATTCTGTCCCGGTTGCCCCTCTTCCAGGCCAGCTCTCTGCTGTGGCCCGGGAGTGCAGTGGAGGATGGCCCAAGTACTTGGGCCCTGCACCCCATGGGAGACCAGGATAAGTACCTGGCTCCTGCCATCGGATCAGCGCGGTGTGCTGGTCGCAGTGCGCTGGCTGCGGCGGCCATTGGAGGGTGAACCAACGGCAAAGGAAGACCTTTCTCTCTGTCTCTCTCTCTCTCACTGTCCACTCTGCCTGTCAAAAAAAAAATGCTATATGCCATTGGGGAAACCATCAAGGTGAATGTCGTTTCTCGTCCTATAGAAACGACAAAGGTTGGGCCCACGTAAAAGCCCGGGGTTAAGGGAAATGCAAGGCTGCGTTTGGGGACGGAGGTGGGGACAGAGCCTTGGGTGGGTGAGTGGAGCTCTCTGAGCCCCACCTTCCCCTCTGTGTCACTGGGATGGCACTGCCTGCCTCCCAGGATGCTTTGAGGCACTGTTGAAATAAATCAGTGGACGAGGTGCCTGACGTCAATCATTCAGTGGCCGTGCTGGTCTCTGTTCCCAGCCACACGCTGCTGTTCCTTGATATCCAGTGAGCATTTCCTGCTCGTTTGCAGGTCAGGTCTGCTCTAGGTAGCGCTCTGTCCCCTGCCATGCCTCTTGTCCTCAGGTCGTCCTGTCCCAACACTTTCGGGTCCTGTTGGAGTCCTAGTTCCCCACCATGACTCCTGAGAGTTTGTTCTCCTTTCTTCCCTGTTCAGGATTAACCCTGGGCTTTCCTGAGGGCACATGACAGAAGCTCGTGGATAGGAAACCTTTCTTTCCAATCCCCTTCTGGTCCCCGGTGGGGTGGGTCGCGCATGCGGTGATGTCCGGTGGCATCTGGCAGAATGTCACACGCAGCCCCTGCCTTAGCACAGAGCTTTTGCGGGAAGCCTGGGGGCAGCCGAGTGTTTATTCCACAGCTTCCCTCGATTTCCCAACAATCTACGCAAGATTGCGTCTGTCCTACCCTCCACCCTCATTTCTCAGTGTGGAGTTCTGGGGTTGCTGAAAACCCAAAAGGAGGAAGTGACCCCAGGGTCTGAGGGGACAGCAGACATCTGCAAGGCAGCGTTTAGGAACTGGACACTGCACGCACCGACAACCTTGCCAGACACAACGTTTGCCCCAGAGCAAAGACCGGCAGGCCGCCCTGACCACGTCTGCCTTTCACCTTGGCCTGGGGGCTTCTTTCCAGCCAGGAACAGCAAGCCATGACTTGGGAGGAACAGCCTTTGTGAGCGGGTGCATGAGCGTGAGTGTGTGGAGAGGGGTGGGGTGGCGTGGAAGCAAGTGGGCCCAAACTTCACCCACTTAAGTTTGGTTTTTTAATGGAAGTGGAGCTGGGGGAACATTCATTTCCAGCTCTGACATTCTTCTCCTTCCAACTAAAGTTTACTTGCAAGTTTGTATAAAAATAATAAACCAAAGTGGAGCTTGTTTGGGTGAACTGGAGGCTGGGACAGGAGAGGCCCATGGAAACCCACCATGTCCTAGTAGCCCAGACCCCATGCTCCTTGACCAACAAAGAGAAGTAGTAGTTTTGTCCTCTCCACCAACCTCCGGCCCTAGAAGAAAGTACCTACTTTGTATGGGACCTGGCACTTGGTGCAGGTGGAATTTTGCATCTTTCTACGCAGTTATGTAACCCCAAGGCCTTAATTCTGGCTTTTGGCTCATTCTCTCTCCTGTCTGTAGCACAAAGCTGCCTGGCAGCTTGGAGGTTCTGCACACTGGGTAAGTGACTGTGTTAAGTACTGCTGGGTACTTAGTTGCATTAGTTTTGTCCACACATGGAGGAGGCAGCAGGATACCCCGAGAGGGGCTGTTGTGTGTACGGGGTCCGTGAGATGTGGCTGTGTGGCTGTCTGTGTGGGGGCCTGGCTGGGGGCTGAGCCCATTCCTTTTCCATGTGGTCTCTCTGGCCTCGCGGTCCACAGCAGGCTTGCGTTTGGAGTCACTCTAGCTCTTGACAGCTTCCAGCCGAGCTGGTGATGGTGATGGCTGTGGGAATGGCACCAGCCTGCCTGGCCTGGGAGTGGGCAGTGGGCTGTGTGGGAAAGGAGGGCCGCCAGGGGTGGGGCATCATGGGACAGCGCGGGTGTAGCCTGGGAGGGGCCAGGGAGGCAGGCGGACGTGGGAGTCTTGGGGGAGCCGTGAAGAGGGTTTGAACACTGGGATAAGGCATGTCTCCAGCACTTGGCTCTCGTTATCTCTGAAAATTAAAGCCAGGCCTCTCCTGGAACGTTCCGCTTGGGAGTCTGCTGGGAAATTGAAAAGACTGGAGGGCGTGGGTGGTGAGTCGCACTTCTCTGCCTCAGTTGACAGAGGACTCTCTGTGTGCATAGAGCTCATGTTTTTTTTTTTGTGTGTGTGGCAAAATAGACTTAACTTTCAATTCCATTTTTCCATGAACTTGTTGAACTACTCTTGTACATGCTGGGTTGGGCGATGTGGCATTAGGTATTTGTTCACTAGTTAGTTATCGAGTGCCTGTTGTGTCCCAAATCCTGGGTAAGCCAGGCTATGGAAAACAGAGGGGCTCTCAGTCTAGTGGTAAATGCAGACAAATAAACAGATGTGATGTGACATTATTCATGCTGAAAAACAGTACTCATGTACTATAACTATATGTAAGCAGAGACTACGTGGAGATGGATAATAACACATAAATACCTTTGAAATTCCACAATAGCCAATATTCCCATCTATCTCTGTTCCTCTCCAGGTACTTTGCCACAGTACTTTGCCTCTGCTGACTCAGCTCATCCTTGCACTAACTCGCTTTCAGGAAAGAGCATCAGTGGACTGGAACCCAGATAGCCTTCCTCCAGAGCCTGTCTCTTAAATACCCCACCATGCACCCTCTCGGAGGAGGTAGCTACGTGGTGCAAGAGGAGACTAGAAGTATACGAATAGTTAGCCCTGTGCCAAGGAGTCAGAAGCAGCAGCCTCACAGAGCATGGGCTGCGTCTGGGTGGGGTGGCAGCTGTCCCCAGTGAGGAATCGGAACCGCCCAGGGCACCGATGTCAAGGAGCACAAGACACCTCATCTGAGCTTAGCTCAGAGCAGGTGGCAGAAGCTGCAGTGCCTGCTGGGCCACCTCATCCTTCCCATCCCACAACACAGAGGGCAGTGTCAGGGCCCCGACACGGGCAGTCCAGGCTCCAGGCACTCCTGATGACAGTAGCACGGAATCCAGCAAGTGGGGGGAGGGCGGGAGGCAGGGCGGAGCGGGAGCGGGCGGGGGATGGGAGCCAGCCTATTTCCCAGCAGTGATATGGTCCCAGCGGTCAAGCTGTCTGCCAGCAGGGTCAGCACAGGCATGGAGAGGGGAGAGCGGGGAGTGCCTGCGACATTGCTTAACCTCCGGCACGTGGGGTTTGGTGGCCTGGGTCAGCGGCTCCCTCTGGCTTATTGAGCGTCCTCCTCCTGTGAGCCTCGCTCTCTGGTCCATCTCTCCAGCTCGTGGGGCGGTGTGCAGGCAGAGGGATGATGGTCTCGCAGATCTGCTCTCGCTTCTCCAGCCAAACAGATGCTTCGGACAAATAAACAGAGCAGCAAGTCTCGAAGAGGTTGTGTCAGGCTCGGTTGAGACATGAAAGCTGTGGATATGCTTAAAGGGATCCACGCGTGGGCCGGTCCTATAACTGACTGTGCGCGAAGGCCGGGGTTCGCAGCTCACCCCTGAGGACCGTCTCTGTTGTTTGTTGAATGACTTTCCAATGAAGAGTTACTCCCAACCCCGCACCGTGTTGGATTCACAATTGCGCTGGGTTGGTCTAGCTTAACAAGTCCACTCAGGGCAGGCTGAGGTTGAACTGATTCCGTGATTCTAGGGCTTACTTCCCATAGGAGAAAAGACTTGAAGCTGTTGGACACAATTCTGAGGTCAGGGGCGGGGGGCCCGGGGAACTGCTCCTTTGCTATGCTTGGGGTGGGGATGAGCTGGGCTCGGGAACCAAACAGAACTGGGTTTCTGAACACTGCCCCCACTGGTAGATCCTCAGAGTGTTTTCCTACCTACTCTGAGCCTTAGCTTCCCTCCTGCTGGTCTGGATCGCACACCTAGTAGCTCTTCAAGTGTGTGAGGACTCGCGGGTGAGCCTTCAACCACTGTAGCCTGTCTTCCCTGTGCCTCTTCCTTGTGTCTCCTCTGGTGGGAAAACCTCATCCAACTGACCCCTTTCTTCTCCCATTAATGGTTGCCTCTTTTCCGAATAACTCAAATTCCCAACCAGTCCCCCAGGAGACTGGGCACTTGGCTACTGCACAAGTCCCACCTGCACATGCTGGTAAGTGTCCGAGGGGTTGAATGAGATAATTCTTACACAGAGCTTAGCAGAGCGTCTGGCTTGCTGACCTGTTTAGCAAGTGTTAGCTCTGACCATTGTTGCGAAGTGGACTTCATAACACAAAGGATTCACGAAATCTTAAAGCTGAAAGGGACCTTTATGATCAGTGTTCTCCATTTCCTCTTTTGGAAGAAGAGGCCAGAGGTGCGGGAAGTTCAGATCTGGGAGTAGATCCTAGCACCAACGGATCTATTGGTTGTGCGGAGCTGTGGTGAGTGCTTACTATGTGCAAAGTAATATTACATCAAGTGTTGGTGTATGAAGGTGAGAAGGACACAGAGCGCACCGTTACAGAGCTGGTAATCTGTTTGGGGAGACAGTGTCACACAGGGTGCAGTGCTTTGAGAGCAGGTGCAATCAGAGAAGGATGCACGGGGCATTGGAGGTATAGAGCAGGAACCCCCAATATGCCTTGAAGGGTCAGTGAGTGCTCCCTGAAATTGGTGGTGCCTGAGCTACGCTAAAAGAGACGAAGAAGTGGAGCTTGTCGGGTATGGAGCCGTGGTGGATAGCTCAGCTATTTATGACAAACCACATGGTGTATTCAGAGAACTAAGCAGCTTCTAACTCCTGCGCTTAGATTCCATAGCAGTAGATACAGAGTTTAGAAAAAGCAAGAAACATTAGGGCTGGTGTGGTGCGACTGGTTAGGCCCCTGCTTGCGACACTGCATCCCATGTCAGGGTGCTGGTTGGGGTCCTGTGCTCTGCTTCTGATCCAGCTTCCTGATATGCACCTGAGAAGGCAGCAGAAGATTGTCCAAGTACATGGACCCCTACCACCCACGTGGGAAACCAGGGTGGAGTTCCAGGCTCCTGGTGCTGGCCTGGCTCAGACCTGGCTGTTGCGGTCACTGAAGAGTGAACAAGCAGATGGATGTCAACCCCCAACCCTGTCATGTGTGCGTATCTCTGTTGCTCTGCCTTTCAGATAATTAAAAAAAAGCAGGAAAAATTAATTGGTAGAATGAAATTTCATAATATGTACTTTCCCTAAACTTTTTGAAGATTCCTTGGATGCAAGTATTACGTATTTTTGCAGAAACATACATTTACTTAATTCCATTTTCCATGAGCTTTTGGAAGTATCCTCATATCTGGGGCACAGGGAGTGGATGGGGTGACGGGTGGAGACTGCAAGGAAGCATTGGAAGCTCCTGCCTTTCTCAGATCCTGCCCTGTGGGGGTATAAAAGAACACTTGCATCTCCCACACATCTGTGAACATTTGCCGAAAAAGTATTAGGATGAAGGCCATCAGGAAGCAGGACATGGAGCAGAACTAGGTCATCCCTGAGTGTGTCATCTCCCAGAGGACAGGATGCTGACATGAGCAGAGTCCCCGGGGGCCTGTGCGGGCAACGCAAATGTCATCGTTTTCCCAGTCACTGCCCCGAGAGCACACGGCAAGTCCCGAGGAAAGGGGTTCTCGGCACTTCAGGGGTTACATGGTCACATCACAGCAGGCAGAGAGTTTTTTTCTGATGCATTTCCAGTTATTGTTTATAAATAAAAGAAACTTCAGCAGGAAATTACTGGAAAAGTCTTTGGGAGCTCTTGCAGACTACAGAAGCTGAGTGCCCCAGGCTTGGGTAGAAACCAAAGAAGAGAAGGCTCAGCCCAGGTCCTACCATGGCACTGCAGCTTGGGATGTTGCTTCTTAGAGGTTCCTGCCCTTAGAAACACGTCCTCCCGAGGGTGGCCGGGGGAGGCCTCCGCCTGAGCCTTGGCTTAGCTGTGGGAGCCTGGGATGTGGCATACTAAGTCCTGTCCCCTACTCTGGCTGCCAAGGAAGGAGAGAAGAGAACCAATGTGTTTCCTTTGGTTTCCCTAAGAAAGGGAGCCTGTCTCCCACCTATTCGGAGTTTCCTCCCCCAGTGTAAGAGAGTTGAAAGACTGAGTGGCCTCCAATGGCCAACGACTACCATGTGGATTGATCTTCTAATCTCAGTTCTCAAAGACGTCTGCTCCTCAAAGCTACTCATCTTTGGTTTTGTAGCAATTCTGAGACCTGAGAGACAAAGGAGCAGCCGTCTTCTAGCCTCTTCTTCAGTATCTTCCACCTCCTTTCCTGAAAACCAGTAGCATTTCTTTTTGAGTGAAAAGAGATAGAACTGTTTATCTGTAAACAGAGTCCGCACATCCTCCGAGGGATTTCGGCTGTCAGCCTCTTCTTGTCCTGTGTTGTGCACATCAGATGCAGTGACGTGGGCAGGAGGGACAATGGCCCGTTGTCAACCTCTTGTCCAGCATCCCACTTGCTTTCAAAGGGAATTAGTCCTACTCTGTCATGGGTGAGGTTAAGTTCAAACACTCATGGCCATTTAGACCAGTCTTTCCTCTTTTCTCCTTTTAATGTGCACCTTAGAAACAGTTTTATGGAAGTGAACTGTGCTGTGGTTCGGGTATGTTTGAGTGCATTTCCCTTTAAACGTTCATGTGTTGGGAGTCTGGGCCCCGGTGTGGTGGTCCTGAGAAGCAGTGGAGACTTTAAGAGGTGGAGTCTAGAGCAGGTTGGTAGGTTATTTGGAGGGCGTGTCTTTGGAAGGGATTAATATGTTCTCACGGGATCCTGTTTGGTTCTCACAAGGATGAGATGTTAGAAAAGAGTGATCCTGGCCTCCAAATTTCTCTCTGGCTTCCTGTCTCACTACGTGATCTCTTCCAGACATACTCCTGCCCTTGTGACATCATCCATCATTGGCTGAGCGGATGTGGCCACCCGATCTTGGACTGTCAGCCTCTAGATCAATGAGCCAAATGTCTTTTCTTCATAAAGTTTCCACCTCAGATATTCTGTGATAGCAACAGAAAACACACCGAGACAAATTGATGTGCATATGATAAATTGCACATACTGAATGGGTACATCTTGATGAGCTTGCGTCTCGGCCATTACCACAGTCATGGTAATAGATGTATCCATCACCTCACAAAGTTTTCTTGTGTCCTCCCCTCTTACCCCTTCTTATAAAGGGGTAAGCATGTCTGCCCTTTTAACAATTTTTTAAAATTGTTTTTAAAAAATTAAAAAAATTAAATTTAAATTAAAAGGACTTCCTGTGTGTGAGAGAGGAAGACACAGACAACACACTTACACATACTCATGCAAAGAGAGAGAAAGTGAACAATCTTTCATCTGCTGATTCACTCCCCTGAACAGCCAGGGCTTGTCCAGGCTGAAGACAGGAGCGTGGAACTCCATCGAGTCTCCCACGTGGGTGTCAGGGGACCAACTTGAACCATCGTTTGATGCCTCCCAAGTGCAGTAGTGGGAAGTAGGATTGACCGTGGAGGAGTTAGGAGTCTAAGTGGCACTCTAATATGGATTGCAGGTATCTCAAGTGGCAGCTCAACCCACTGTGCCACAATGCTCACTCCCACTCATAAGAAAAATTTAAGAGCATAATACAATATTGTTGACTAAGAGTGCTGTGCTATCTGGCAGACCCCTAGAACTAATTAACCTTGTATAACTGTAACTTTATATTCACTAGGGTAGCACGCCTGATTTCTCCTTGGGCCCTAGTGACCACCATTCTATTCTTTGCTTCTAAAAGTTTGATGATTTTTGATCCCTGGTATAAGTAGAATGAAGAAGTATTCATCTTTTTTTTTTTTCAAAGTCAGAATTACAGAGACTGAGGGAGACACACACACACACAGAGAGAGAGAGAGAGAGAGAGAGCGCGTCCATCTGCTGGTTTACTCCCCAAATGACCAAAATGACCAGGGCTGGGCCAGGCCAAAGCCAGGAACCAGGAGCTTCATCTGGGTCTCCCACTTGAGTGCAGGGCCCAAGCACTCGGGCCATCCTATTTTGCCCTCCCAGGCACATTAGCATGGAGCTGGATTGGAAGTGGAGCAGCCGGGACTTGAACCGGTTGCCCATACTGGATGCCAGTACTGCAGAGGACAGCTTAACCTGCTGTGCCACAGCACTGGCCCCAGAAATAGTCATATTATTTCACTTGCATACTGTCCCCCAGGTTCATCCATGTGGTTGAACATGGTAGGATTTCCTTTTTAAAAGGAAATATCTAAAATTCCATATGTACATACGTATGTATCTAAATACGCACCATCTTTTCTTTATCCGTTCATCTGCTGATGGACATTTGAGTTGCTATTCTTAGTAGTGCTGCAGTGAGCATGGGAGAGCAGCTATCTTTTCAAGATCCTATTTTCTCTTCTTTTGGCTCTAGATCAAGAAGTAGGATTGCAAATTAAAAAAAGGTTGTTCTTTTCTTGGTCCTTCGATGCATCTGATTCGGGTTGCCTATGGATGCCTGTGTATACAGCTACCCTAGAGAGTCAGAGTGGATGATTGGGACCTTGGATGGTGATGCTGGATAGGTTTTGAGCCTCTTTGGGATTCAATCAATGCTTGTATGGATGGAAGAAGAAAATGTGGCTCTGGCCCCGATTCAGACTAAGAAAAGGACAAGTTTTGGATTAAAGCACTCAAGGGTCCAAGGAAGGGATGGCTCACCCCATTTGCTTTGATTCCTTCTCGTTCTTGCTCTTGGATCTTTGGCCAGTGCACTGCTTCCTAATCCTGCCACTGGAGGGTAAGAGAAGGAAGAGGGAGCAAGAGTCCTTCCACTGCCTTTCCATCTTACTGAATTCTCCACGAAAAGTTTTCGTGGGTGTGGCTAAGGGTGTGGCAAGTCAAGACAAAATGAGGGGCTGGTGCTGTGGTATACTGGGTAAAGTCACTGCCTGCAGTGCCGGCATCTCCTATGAGCACCAGCTCAAGTCCTGGCTGCTCCACTTCCCATCCAGCTCTCTGCTATGACCTGAGAAAACAGTAGAAGATGCCCAAGTCTTTGGGCCCCTGCACCCATGTGGGAGACCTGGAAGTAACTCCTGGCTCCTGGCTTAGGATTGGCACAGCTCTGGCCAGTGCAGCCAATTGGGGAGTGAACCAGCGGATGGAAGACCTCTCCCTCTCTCTCTCTGTCTCTGCCTCTCCTTCTCTCTCTGTGTAACTCTGACTTTCAAATAAATAAACAAATATTTTTTTTAAAAAAGATTTCTTTCTTTTCCATGTGATGCTTTATTGAGATTTAGGAACATTTCCAGAGCCTGCATGAGCTTGGGATCTCCAGGAAACCCCATAGACCGGAGGCTTCTTCAACAGAACCTATGACTTCCAAAACCAGACAGGAGGCCATTCCTCAGGTGGGCCAAATTTCTCCAAAAGTCAAAGACGACTCCGACTCCCAGGATCTTCATGGAGTCCATGTACCTCATAGGGGTTGGAAGAGGAGGGAGGGGTAGCACTTTTGCAAATCCCATTTCCGGGGTGAGTCCGTCTGGCAGAGTAGAATTTGGGCAGCATGGCTTAAGTTCCTTGATCACTAGGATATCACACTACAGGACACTGAAAACCAAACTGTAGCTAAACTTCAGGCCAAGGCTTGGTGGGTTCTGTAGAGCCAACGGTCCAAGGCCTAATGGCCACATGTGGCCTGAATGTCGCAAGCAGATGGCATCACTGAGTAATTATTCATAATCTCTAAGTCCAATGTTCCTCCTTTCTCTTCCTCTCCTCCTCCTGGGCACAGCGACCCAGAATCACATTCCTTCATTATCACACTCCTTCCCTAGCCTGCAAGGCCCCACACAGGACGCTGGGCCGTGTGAGAGCTCTCCCAGCTGGTGGCAACGTGGCTCTCAGATGGAATCGGACTGGTTCCAGAGTTTCTCTCTTGGGAAGAGCAAGCATCAGAAGAGAGAGAGAGAGAGAGAGAGAGAGAGAGAGAGTCAGAGGCAGGAGGACAAACACAGCAATCCTGGTGTGCAGGAGACGGAGTCAGGTGAATGGAGACTCCCAGCCTGCCCCAGAGACTAGCTAGCAGGAGGGAGAGATGAAGGCTAAGTGTCACCTGTGATTTCTAAGAGATAAAGGACTATGTCCAGCTGACCTCTCACTGAGGCACACTCAGGGTCATTTCTTACAGCCCAACTGGCCGTGGCTCTGATGGGGGCTCTACCAGGCAGCATAATGGTCACCTATCGCCACCCCCTGAACAGGGGTTGGGTGCAGAGTGGTTTTACTGGAAGAGGGTGTTGGGTCAACTGGGTAATATGGCTGGCATCCCTGTTAGGTGTGAGAAAGTTTAGTAAGGGGTAGAGCCGGCTGTATGTAGACACACACACAGATGTGCGTGAGGGCACCTGAGTGTGTATTTGTTGTGTTCCCATGGTTGTTCCATGTGGACGCTTGAGTTTGAGGCTGGGAGAAGGGTGGGTGGGGAGGGGCTGAGGAGTGCAGTGGCTTCAGCAGGCCTGGGGAGGCCTTGGGGACGTGGGTGGCAGGAGAGCTGCTTTTTTTTATGAATGAATGAAGTTTGACAATTCATTGTCAGGCTAAATGAAAAGGATGAAAACTAAATGTTTTAATGCGGAAGAAATAATTTTATTTTCCCCCTTCTCTTTTTTCTTATTCTTTTGCTATAACAATTTTTCCAAACTTCCTCTATTACAACAACAACAAAACAACTCCTTAAATGGGTTCAAGGTGCGGGATGCACAGCAGGCTCTGTGGGGAGGCCGGCTGTGGAGAGCGGCGTGGACTGGTGCTGGGACCCCGCTCCCCAGC
The DNA here is from genome assembly GCF_964237555.1 of Oryctolagus cuniculus. Taxonomy (NCBI): domain Eukaryota; kingdom Metazoa; phylum Chordata; class Mammalia; order Lagomorpha; family Leporidae; genus Oryctolagus; species Oryctolagus cuniculus. The sequence goes on from NC_091432.1 coordinate 124,368,596, forward strand.
GGCCTGCCTCTGCCCCTGTGCACAGGGCCAGGTCCCTGCCCACTCATTTACTCTTTATCTTCAGATTTTTTTTTTTTTTTTGCATTTTCTTCCTTTTTAATTGTGTCCGATGGAGTTGGCACGTCTGAGGCTTGTGAGGACAGGTTGCACCATCCTGTTACTTCTGCCTACCTAATCCCAGGATTCCTGGCATGCTGTCCCTTCCTGTCTTCTGTCCCCAAGTCATCCTGCCTCCTGTCCCCAAGTCATCCTGCCTCCACCGACATCATGCCTTATGGTCCTTTGACTGTGTGTGGGTCACTCTGCCCACTGCTTTGGCATTGGTGTGGCTGGCACTGTGTGAGAGAGGAGCAGCAGGACAGGGACACATTCTAAGCAACACCCTTTGCCAACCAGATCCCCGTTTGTCCTCATGCATCCTGCAATTTGCAGACCCTGAGTTACCCGGCGAGGAAGCTGCTTGTACAGGGGCTTTAACGAACCTGTAACGAGTGTGATTGAGTTCTCGCTTGATTCTTTGAATCCTTATTTCCTCTTCTTACCCAATTTTAGCCACCCAGTGGGCAGTTGAATCGAAAACCTTTATAGCTAGAGGGACCCCTGAAGAGCACTGGCATTCAAGGGTCTCAAGCATGGCCGGGGGGAGCCCCCTCGGAAGTTCTGCACTTCAATTACAGCGACTGCAAGTCAGGAACCCCTCTGGTGTATTTCCTGCACCCTCCACGTTTTCTTTTTTCAGGTTTACTTTATTTATTTGAAAGACAGAGTTACAGAGAGAGGTAGAGACAGAGAAAGAGAGAGAGAGAGGTGTTCCATCTGCTGGTTCACTCTCCAAATATCGGCAACAGCTAGAGCTGTGCTGATCCAAAGGCAGGAGCCAGGAGTTCTTCCAGGTCTTCCACACAGATGCAGGGCACCAAGGACTTGGGCCATCTTTCCCTGCTTTCCCAGGCCATAGCAGAGAGCTGTTTCAGAAGTGGAATAGCCGGGACTTGAACCTGCGGCACCCAGATGGCGTGCCGGCACTGCAGACTGGGGCTTCAACCCACTGCGCCACAGTGCCGGCCCCACCTTCCACATTTAATAGGTGAGTAAAAAGAGTGAGGCAAGAGAGGGAAAGGAAAGAAAATGCCTTCAACCATGAACTCCACTCATCTGACAGTAATAATCCGATACTTAAAAAGTCCACATCAAACAAAGCCCCCGCACTTTCATGTATAAGTGACATTTATCAAGACAAGAATTGGAAATGCTTTCCATAACCTTGGAGGGAACCTTCTGAAGTTTTTAATAAGAACACTTCTGAAAAGATGGGGGAAGATTAGTGTCACTGTATATGAGTGCAACGTGGGGCAAGCTTTTCTATCTTAAGGATGTTACGTGGTGGGTGACACAGTGACGGGACATGATATCAGTGTGACAGCTGCTGATTAGACTTCCTCCAGGTTAGACACAGGGGCTTTTCTTTGGGTGTTGGAAAAACGCGTGAAAGAAGAATTCGGTAGGTACCTGGTGGTGTGTTTCCACCATCGGTACTCTTCAGCTGAAAATTCTTTGCTTGCTCCAATGCTAAGCTGACCGATCTTGGTTGGCCACCAAAGGCCTGGAGAGCCATAATTAAAGCAAAATCAAAGTCAGAAAATCCAACTTGAAGCTCATTTGTGCCACTTTGCCGTGAACACATTTATCAAGCATCTTAGCTTGGCCCAAATAGTCCCTTGCTCAGAGATGGCTTGAAACAATCATTCAGAATCCTTTAGGGGCCGGCGCTGGTGTGCAGCAGGTTAACGCCCTGGCCTGAAGCACTGGCATCCCATATGGGCACCGGTGCTAGTCCCGGCTGCTCCGCTTCCGATCCAGCTCCCTACTATGTCCTGGGAAAGCAGTAGAAGATGGCCCAAGTCCTTGGGCCCCTGCAACCACGTGGGAGACCTGGAGGTAACCCCTGGATCATGGCTTTGGATCTGCAAAGTCCTGGCTAAATTAGGGAGTGAACCATCGGATGGAAGACCTCTCTCTCTCTCTCTCTCTGCCTCTCCTCTCTCTGTGTAACTCTGACTCTCAATAATAAATAATTTTTTTTTTAAAAAAAGAATCCTTTAAATTGTAGACCTCTCAGAGCGCAAAATCACCATTCCATTCATCTTCCATCTGTCTATTCTACTTTCCTCCAATTCCAACTTAGGCCATTTGTCCTGCTATCCCAGAATACCACAGACCGGGTAATTTATCAGGAACACAAGTGCATTGGCTCATGGTTCTGGAGGCTGGGAAATCCAAGATCAAAAGGCAGGCACCCAATGAGGGCCTTTTTGGGCTATAACACAGCAGAGGCGCCACATAGCAGAAGGGCAAAGACAGGGCGAGAGAGGCAAGGCAGAGCAGAGGACAGTCACCCTCCCCCCCTTTTTAAATAAAGATTTATTTATTTATTTATTTGAAAGTCAGAGTTAGACACAGAGAAGGAGTGATGAGAGAGAGATCGAGATCTTCCACCTGCTGGTTCACTCCCCAAATAGCCAAAATGGCTGGGCCTTGGCCAGGTCAAATCCAGGAACACGGAACTCCAGGGCTCCTATATGGGTGGCAGGCAACCAAGGATTTGGGCCATCTTCTGCTGCTTTCCTGGGTGCATTAGCAGGGAGCTGGATCAGAGGTGGAGCAGCTGGGGCTTGAACTGGTGCTCCTATGGGATGCTGGAGTCACAGGCTGTGGCCTAACCTGCTGCGCCACATTGCTGGCCCCAGGCTCACCTTTTTATAAGGAACCCACTCTTGGAGCCAGCACTGTGGCGCAGTGGGGGTGAACCAGCGGATAGAAGACCTCTCTCTCTCTGGCTCTACCTCTCCTGGTAACGCTGACTTTCAAATAAATAAAATAATTCTTAAAAAAAAAAAAAAAAAAAGGAACCCACTCTTGCCCAAGGTAACAGAATTAGTTCATTCATGAAGTTAGAGCCCTTGTGGCCTTGTCACCTCTTAGAGAGAGAGAGAGAGAGAGAGAGAGAATGCAAACACATGAATGAGGAGAGAAAGAGGGAGGCAAGGGAAAGGGAGTGGGGTTAAGTGAGAGTCTTTGGGTGCCTCCATCCTTGCCTCAGATTGGAGCTGCTCCTCTGTGACAGGCTGTTCATGTTAAAACTGTCTGGTAGAATTTTTACAAACCATAGTCACTGATGCATGTAGACTTTATTTTATGTCATGGTTTTTATTTATCAATGAAATTATTTTTCTTTATAACTTCCTTGTGGTATTAAATGCACTTAGACATATATTATGTATAATACATATGTTATATACAATAACATATTTATGACTATGTAAATACAGAAAATTGTCCCAGCTGGAATAGGTCAGGTTGAAGAAAGAGTAGAGGGGTTCAAGGCTCTGCGAGCTGGGCTTTCCTCGGTCTTTGAGATACCTTCAGGCAACTTTAGGACATCAGGAGACACAGGATGGAAACCATTGCTCCGGACAAAATAGGTTTGTATGTGCAAGGCGACGTGTCAGTGGAGTCCCAACACCTCACTTCCTCCAGGGTGGCTTCTGCGCTTTGGCAGGGCAGACAACTCCATACAGACGGCGTGGAAGAAGTGTTTCAGCGAGACGGTGGAGCTGCAGTCCATCCTTCCTTTCTTCCTTCCTTCCTTCCTCCCTCTCTCTCTCTCTCTCTCTTTTTTTTTTTTTTTTTAAGATTTTACTTGTTTCCTTGAAAGTCAGAGTTACAGAGAGGCAGAGAGAGAGAGAGAGGTCTTCCAACTGCTGGTTCACTCCCCAGATAGCAGCAATGGCCAGAGCTGCGCCTATCTGAAGCCAGGAGCCAGAAGATTCTTCCGGGTCTCCCACACGGGTGCAGGGGCCCAGGCACTTGGGCCATCTTCTACTGCTTTCCCAGGCCACAGCAGAGAACTGGATCGGAAGTGGAGCAGCCAGGACTCGAACTGGCGCCCATATGGGATGCCGGCACTGCAGGCGGTGGCTTTACCCGCTATACCACAGCGCCGGCCCCCAAGTTGCATTTCTAATCAAGGAGCTTAGCTGCAGCCCTTGAGAAGAAAGGGGGCAGACTGGCCGTGCTGTTGAGGGTCATCAGATGACGGGCACCTGTCCATGGGGAAGCGCACTGTGAGAAATGGAAAGAAAACCGAGAAGTCAGGTCAGACACAGGCCCTGTACCAGGCTAGAGGGAGCTCCTGTGTATCCTCAGGAAAGGTGTCTCGGGGGTCTGTTCAGAGGGGCAGGTGAGAACCCTCAGAAGCACATTTGCTGGCACAAGTTAGGGATCTGTCCATTCCATCACTAACTCCTGCCCTGGCTCATACTGTTATCCCCATAGGGCACACCTGCTGCAGGCAGGCAGTGTACACCCCAACGCCATGGACTGCGGGCTCCCCTCCACAGCTGGCCTCCTTCTCTTTGCTCAGTGGCTCTATTTGTAGGAAGAGAGTGGGGTTTCCTGAACGATCCCGGGTCAGGCACAGGGAGGAGATTTCCAGGAAAGCAGTGGGATTCCACAAAGTGGAAGCAGAGGCGTGCATTCGGTTCCTGCCATTGGCCGCTGAGTCCTGAGGCTTTCAACTCTACTGTGACTGTGATTTTCATAATTAAACCACCTAAAGGGGGCTTCATGGATCATCCCATGTGCCTGTGCAGTCTAGGACAGTCACTGAGCACTGCGGATGGCCACTCCCTTACGGACGGCTCTGGAAGGTGTGCGCCCTCTGAAGACGCTCGTGTTTGCTTGCACCATCTGCTTTCCCACCTGTCTCTCCAGAACGCGCGTGGGCCTTTTTCAGACTCTCGGTTGGGGTGGAGGTGAGTGAGGACTGTGGTTTAGGCACAAACTTTTCCTTTTTCTTTTTTATTTTTTGACAGGCAGAGTGGACAGTGAGAGAGAGAGACAGAGAGAAAGGTCTTCCTTTGCCGTTGGTTCACCCGCCAATGGCCGCTGCGGCCGGCGCACCGCGCTGATCCGATGGCAGGAGCCAGGAGCCAGGTGCTTCTCCTGGTCTCCCATGGGGTGCAGGGCCCAAGCACTTGGGCCATCCTCCACTGCACTCCCGGGCCACAGCAGAGAGCTGGCCTGGAAGAGGGGTAACCGGGACAGAATCCGGTGTCCCAACCGGGACTAGAACCTGGTGTGCCGGCGCCGCAAGGCGGAGGATTAGCTTAGTGAGCCATGGCGCCAGCTAAACTTTTCCTTTTTCTCTGTGGGAAACCAAAAGGCTTGTGCTGTGATGATCCCTGGCTCGGATGTGGGTGTGCGTCTGTGTGTGTGTGTGTATGTGTGTGTGTCTGCATAGGACCGGGGTGGGGGGAGCCTCTGTGGCACATTAATTAATTCTAACGACAAATATTTACGGTACATCACACAGCCAAGCGATGCTGTAACTGATTGAGATGATCTGATATGCTAACGAAGAGTGGGCTTGAAAATGAAATGAGTTTAAAATGCGGTGAGCAACCTACGGTTCCGGGGGGGCACAATGCCAGGCATTCTTCTTGCGGAACTGGTTCACGAGGTCCGCCTTGGCCACCTTGCCTCTGCTCCGTGGCAGGGGGAAGCGACGCAGTTCCTGGCTGTGCGCCAGTGTTTGTAATCCCCATAGCAGGCTCCCATGTCTTCTGGGTGGGCCTGCGTCTTTTCTTCCATAGTTGTCCCTCAGTGCAAAGCACTCCTGCACTGTGCTCAGAGAACACACCCAGGAGGCTGTTCAGAGGGGGTAGGCAGGCTGGGGGAAGCCCTCAGCCCTAATTTGTTCCGCTTCCCTTCAGCCCTTCAACACGAATTCATTTGTTTGTATTTGGTATAATAATAATAATAATAAAAGCTCTCTCCTTATTGTCTATCCTTGCTTGCCCGGGACTTGGCATGAAAGGTGTCATTGTTTTAGTCGGTGACCTCCAAAGGAATAAACCATTGGAACATGGCAACAATAGCAAAGATTCTCTGTGGTGTGGCTTTCAGATGGTTTGACTTTTGAATCTGGGTGTCCGTTTTGCTTGCATTGAATGTGCACTGGATTTGGGGTGGGTATCAGGGGGCTGGAGGTATTTTTAAAATTCCTTTTGGCTGTAATGAAAACCAGCTGCCTCTCCAACCAGTGTACGACTTTTCCCATAGAAAGCCTCATAGACAGACGAAAGGGACAGGGGTTTCCCGTGCTTTGGCTCTTCCTAATTCACCCTCGCACAACAGCCCTTCAGCCCTTGATCCTGCATTCACCGAAGCCTAGGCTCCCTCTGTGTTTGTGGCACCTGTCGGCACTTTTTGCTGGGCAGGGGCAAACGTGGGACCTCACCCCTGCTCACACATGGTGGCTATCCTCCTGAGAAGTGTAGTCTTACTTGGTTTGAGCCTGGGCTGAGAGCCGGCTCCTCTGACTGCTGCACACAACTCCCAGTCCAGGTCCCAACTGGGCACGTTGCCTTGGCTGTGGGGAGAACCTGTCTTCTCACACGCCATTCCCTTAGGGCATCTATCTCCTGTGGCATTTCCTCGAGGAGTGGCACTGAGCTAAGTCCTTCCTGGAGCCTGGAGGCTGATGGGCAGGAGTGCTGGGAGCTGGCTGAGCCGAGAGCAGGCCTGCAGAAAGTACAGCTGGCCACCAGAGAATGTGCAGAAATGATTTGCTAGGTGTTGCCTTCACCTTGAACGGGTAGTGCACGAGGACGAGGCTAAGCGCTTTCCTTCTGTAACAGAATGCTTTTGGCAAGACACTTCCCAGTTATTAAAAACAGGGCAACGAGGTGAGCTATACATGCAAACCACCATAGCAAATCCTGGAGGAAAAAGTCAGGACAACAAGACAGAAAATGCTAGAAATAGGTGAAGAGAAGAACCAAGGAGCGCTGAGATGGGGGGGAAGGGAGAGGAGAGACAGAGTCTGAGGGGTGAGGCAGGCTCCCCGCCCCCACCCGGAAGCAGGAGGAAGATGGGCGAGCGTTTCACAGGGAGATTGGATTTGTAGGTCCATGGAAGAAACAACAGCAAGAATGAGAGAGGAGCTCAGGGATCTTTAGGTCATTGGACACCCCTGAAGCTGTGGATAATGTATTTCAGAACGATTTGGGCAAATTTCCGCAGAACCAATCCGGAGAACATGATACAGTGTGTGTGAGCTCCTCGCGGAGGGACCCGTTCTGTAGGGCCGGAGGAATCGGCCGCGCGGGGCCGGGGCAGCCATCTCCGGTTTCCATGCAGCCTCTCTCTTTTCTGGTTCCCACAACACTTGTCTGTTTTCAAGTACAGCTAGCCCATGATATGATTCAGCATGCCGAATTGTTTCTATTACTCACTAGTGGTTTCCAGTGTGTTTTCTCACTCCTCGTGAGAATGTGAGGTTTCTAGGGAGCAGAGAGCACATTGGATTATTTTTATTATTATTCTGGTATTATTCACAGTCTCACAGGGGGTAGCAAATGGCAGTGGGCAAATGCGGACTCCAGAGAGGAGAACCAGCCAGACCACCTCCAGCCCTCTCTCCTTCCTCGGGCTAATTGCATGCTTACCTGTGTGCCATGCACTGTGCTAGCCATGGAGACGAGCCGTAAACCCACAGACAAGCAAGCTCTGGTGAGGCTTGTATGTTGGTGGGAGACAAAATGAAGATGAACACACTGTTCCAGCCGGCAGCCCACACTGTAAAGGGGAATGCAGGAGGGACGCTAAGGCTGTGTCTGTGGCGTACAGGGGAGGCTCTTGTTGGACAAGATGCAAGGAGCAGTGTTTTAAGTGTTAGAGTTATTCAAGTAGAGACCCGAATGACGCGGTAAACTCTCCAGGGGAGGAGTTGCAGACGTAGGGAGCAGTGAGAGCCAGAGGAGACAGGTTGGCCAGGGTGCTTGGAGAACGGAGGAGGCCGGTGGGCTGGGATGGAGTCAGGAGGGGTGGAGGAGAACCGCGAGGGAACCAGAGACTGGTTTACAGCTTCTTGCAGCCACGGTACATAAGCACATGGGATTCTATTCTGGGAGACGTGTGAGCTTCTGAATGGAGCACAGACAAAAGCCATTGCAATGGGTGAGGTGGGAACAGGTGTTGGGGTGGTAGCGGATGACCGGGAAGGAGTGGTCGGATTCTGGATCTTTCTGGAAGATGGAGCTGACTGTATGCACCCAAGACTTGCTCTGAGGAATGACGGAAGTCGGGGAGTTAGGGGTGACTCTAGATCGTTGGCCTTTGCAAAAGGTGTGTGTGTAAGTTGAGTTTTTATGACGAGAGACAAGTTGCTGAACAAGGAAGGCCCTCAAATGAGCCTAGGCCTCACTTCTGGAGTGAGGAATGACGCACACCTGCACGCTGGTGGACAACCTTTGCTGTAGGTCCAGACAAGAGTGGACTGGGCGGCAGACTGACGGTGAATGATTTATTCCTTTTACAGGCATTCATAGAGCTTCTGGTACTGGCATGGTTCTAGCTGCTGTTTTAGAATTTTTGCCTCGTTTATTGTATTGAAACTGGAACTCATTCTGAGTTTAAAAAAATCTGATTTGGTGGACAGTCCTTTTTAAAGAGACTTTTATCTTTCAGGGCAATTTTAGATTCATAGAAACATTGACAAGTGGTTACCGACGTTTTCTGTGTATTCCTGGTCCTCACACAAGCACGGCGTTCCTCACCAGAGGGACCCATTTCTTACAGTTGAAGGGCCTGCACCAATTCATCCTATCACCCGAAGTTCATGGCCAACGCTGGGGTTCAGTCTTGGGCTTGTGCATTTGATGGCTTTGGGCAAATGTGTAATGATGCGTCCCCACCATAGAGTACCACTGACATCATTGAATTTCACTCCCTTAGAAGTCCTTTATGCTTTGTCCACTCCTCCCTCCCTCTTCTCTCCTTCCCTGTGAGCTTGGAAGCTGCTGATCTTTTCGCTGTCTCCATAGTTTTGTTTTTTCCAGAATGTCATAGAGTTGGGATCGTACTGTGTGTACCCTTTCCAGACTGGCTTCTTGACTTGGCAGTAAGGTTCCTCTGTGTCTTTTCATGGCTTGATTGCTCATTTATTGTAGTGCTGAATAATATTCCATTGTCTGAATGGACCTCAGATAGTGTATCTGTGTTACTACTGAAAGAGGTGTTGGTTGCTTCCAAGTTTTGGCAACACAGTTGCTATAAACATCATGTGCAGGTTTCTGTTTGGGTCTAAATTTTCAACTCGGTGCGGGTAAATCCCAAGCACTGTGACTGCTGGATTGTGTGGTAAAACCATGTTAATTTTTCAAGGAAACTGCCAACTTCCTTCCAAGGCAGCTGTACCATTTGACGTTCCCGCCAGCACCAAATGAGAGTTCTCCTGTTCCACACCTTGATGGCATTTAACGTTGTCAGGGTTCTGGATTTCCCACCACTGCTAATGGTGTGCAGCAGTATCTCGCTCTTAATTTGCAATTCTTTGATACAACATTAAGCATCTTCTTATATATTTATTTGACATTTATATACATTCTTTGGTGAGATGGCTATTTGGCTCTTTTGCCCATTTTTAGTTGGGTTGTGTAATTTCTTATTGTTGAGTTGTAAGACTTTTTATATATGTGGGATAACAGATATATCTTTTTTTAACTTTTATTTAATTAATATAGATTTCCAAAGTACAGCTTATGGATTACATTGGCTTCCCCCTCCCCCCCGAAGATTTCCCTCCCACCCGCAGCCCTCCCCTTTCCCGCTCTCTCTCCCCTTCCATTCTTATCAAGATTCATTTTCAATTTTCTATATATACAGAAGATCAGTTTAGTATACATTAAGTAAAGATTTCAACAGTTTGCACCCACATAGAAACACAAAGTGAAAAATACTGTTTGAGTACTTGTTATAGCATTAAATCTCAATGTACAGCACATTAAGGACAGAGATCCTACATGAGGAGTAAGTGCACAGTGACTCCTGTTGTTGACTTTACAAATTGACACTCCTGTTTATGGCATCAGTAATCTCCCTATGCTCCAGTCATGAGTTTCCAAGGCTATGGAAGCCTTTTGAGTTCTCCGACTCTTATCTTATTTAGACAAGGACAGATATATCTTTTAGAAATATTTTTTCCCAGTCTTTTCTTTTTCTTCTTTTTTTTTAAAAAAATGATTTTCTTATTTATTTGAAAGGTAGAGTTACAGACAGAGAGAGGGAGAGACAGAGAAGTCTTCCATCCACTGGTTCACTCCCCAAATGGCCATAATGGCCAGAGCTGGGCTGATCTGAAGTCAGGAGCCAGGAGCTTCTTCCAGGTCTCCCATGTGAGTGCAGGGGCCCAAGGACTTGGGCCATCTTCCACTGCTTTCTCAGGCCATAGCAGAGAGCTGGATCAGAAGAGGTGCAACTAGGGCTCAAACCGGCGCTCACATGGGATGCTGGCACTGCAGGCAGAGGTTTAGCCTACTGCTTAGCACCATAGTGCTGGCCCTGTCTTCTCTTTCTTTTGTAGAGTTGTGTTTCTTTTTTAAAGACTTATTTAACTGGGGCCAGCGATGTGGTGCAGTGGGTTAAAGCCATGGTCTGCAGCGTCGGCATCCCATATGGTTGCCGGTTTGAGTCCTGGCTGCTCCTCTTCTGATCCAGCTCTCTTCTGTGGCCTGGGAAAGCAGTAGAAGATGGCCCAAGTCCTTGGGCCCTGCACACACGTGGGAAACCCGGAAGAAGCTCCTGGCTCCTGGCTTTGGATCAGCTCAGCTCTGGCCATTGTGTTCATCTGGGGAGTGAACCAGCGGATGGAAGACCTCTCTCTCTCTCTCTGGCTCTGCCTCTCTCTGTAACTTTGTCTTTCAAATAAAGGACACAGAGGAGAGACAGAGAGATAAAGATTTTTCCATCTGCTGGTTCACTCCCCAAATCACCACAGTGGCTGGAGCTGGGCCAGGTCAAATCCAGGAGCCAAGAACTCCATCCAGGTCTCCCATGTGAGTGGCCCCTGCCCCAAATAGTTGGACATCTGCTGCTTTTCCAGACTCGTTAGCGGGGGGCTGGATTGGAATTGGAGCAGCAGGGACTTGAACTGGGGTCCTGGTTTGTGATACTGGTGTCACAGGCGGTGGCTTAGCCCTCTGTGCCACAACACCAGCTAATGAGCGGAAGCTTTTAATTTTTATGAAGTGTAGCTTATCCATTATTTCATGGGTTGTGTCCTTGGTGTTATATTTAAAAGTCATTGCTAAGCCCGAGGTCACCTGGATTTTCTCCTTTGTTATATTTTAGGAGTTTTATAGTTTCCCATTTGGTCAATGCAGTTGATTTATTTTTGGTTAGTACAATTTAAAAGCTTTTTATGACTTCTGAAACTCCCTATTCATTTTTCCCAAGGTCCTCACTTCTCACCTCTTCTTTAATATCCTGTCTCATTCAGGTAAAAAGCACAGATTATGTCACAACTCCCAGCCACTGTAAATTATTATCACAATTGTAGGGACTCGGCTTGACATGGCCACAGCCATCTTGGTCATCCGGCCATCTTGTCCTCTAGGTAACTCTGACGGTCATGCCAAGCCTTGTGGGATAAACAATGTCATTAAGATAACCCGCTGGGCTTGTCTTGCCAGTCCAGACTCTAGAATATCTCTTATCTAGTACCTGGAATGTTAATATTTATTTTTAAAAATTAATCTATTTTCATTTTATTTGGAATGCAAAGAGAGAATGAGACACATAGAGAGAGAGAGATCTCTCATCTGCTGGTTCACTCACCAAAGGCTCGCAACATCTAGGACGCGGCCAGGCTACAGCCAGGAGCCAGGAACTCAATCCAGGTCTCCCACATGGGTGGCAGGACCCCAACTACTTGAGCCATCATTTGATGCCTCCCAGGATGCACCTTAGCAGGAAGCTAGAACTGGAGCACAGCCAGGACGCAAACCCAGGCAGGACGCAAACCCAGGCACTCTAATACGGGATGAGAACAAGCCGAAGAGCATGTTGGCTGCCGCACCACTCACTCCCCGCGATGAATATTTCTTCAGGAAGTCCAGATGCACGTAGCTTCTCCATGGGCACTTTGTCCACAAAGCTCTTTTCCTGCCACTGTACAATGTGGAGATCCATAGGTCTTGGGGTTGCCTGAGACCACGCTACTGTCCACAAGTCCCCCCAACTAATTATACTCTGTGTCACCTTGGATTTGTGCTCCCTCTTCAATCTTGTGACACCTCTGACTTTGGCAGCTGGTTCTCATATCCTGGACTTTCCTGAAACGCCAACAGATGTAAAAGGAGAACACTTCACGCTAATTAAGTCTTCTGGAAGATTCTGAGAGGCCCAGGCCAATGGGCCGGTACTTATTTCTTTGGTTGCTTTACTCATATCTGCACACCTTCTCTTGAGTGGCCTCAGCTTTCAATGTTACTGTGTCTGCCACCCATACCCCTTCCCACCCTAACCTCACTCTTGCCTTCTCTCTCATCGGGGTCAGATATAAACCGAGATGGAGCTGGCTTTTGAGTGATTTTGGCCAAGACTTCTTTATCAAAAATCAAGTCAACTTTGTCTGAAAATATTGGCAAAGCTCTGGCAATGACAACCGTTGAGCTGACTGTTGTATTCGTCCCAGCGCAGAACTGTGAAGAAGCTGAAAGCGATAGTCACATGAAAGCCTCCCATCCACTCGCACCTGCATTCGGAGCTAAGCCTGAGTGACTTCAGCGTCATTTGGATCTGGTTTGCATCTAGGGATGTCGATATCTTTCAAAATCCTGTGCTGACTCCATAAGCCCAAGAAATTTTGACTTTCCTTCCCAATTCTCTTCATTTTTGGCTTTGCTTTTGTTACGTGTTTAAAATTCCAAAGGTTTAACTTTGGCTCTTGTGGATACATTGCCCGGGTATATAATATGACCTTGAGGAGCCAGACACCTATTAGCGAAACCATGGAAAACTCCTGAAGAACAGGAAGTTCTCCCTTCTGAAGGTTTGAGAGGCGCTAGCCGGTGACCGTGACTGTGGCAGAAGCTAGCACGTGCTTGGCCTGAAGGTTGGGGTTGAAGAGGAATTGTGGTGTCAGCCAAGATGGGGCAGTAATGGGGCATGACAACAGGCCATTGGAGAAGGATGGCACTGGCACCATGGGTACCCACTGTGAACAGTAAAGTGGAATTTACCAAACAGAAATTGCCAACAAGCCTGTACCCCTAGAAACCACCAAATAACCTCTAACTAGACTTCACCAATCAGAGTGATGCTCAACTCATCAGTTATTCCTTGCTCAAATAAACTCTGCTACATTTACTTATAATTATTATTTTTAACGTTGATGTTTTAATTTTATGCTGTTTAAGCTTTCTATTTATTTGAAAGTCGGAGGTAAAAGAGAGACAGAGAGCTCCCATCTGCTTGTTCACTCTCCTAAAGCCCACCATAGCTAGGGCTGGGCTAGGCTGAAGCTGGGAGCTGGAACTCCAACCAGGTCTCCCAGATGGGTGGCAGGGACCAGACGACTTGAGCCATCACCTGCTACCTCCCACAGTGCACATGAGCAGGAAGCTGGTTGGGAGGGAAGCCAGGATTCAAACCCAAACACTCCAGTATGGGTTGTGAACGTCTCAAGCAGGTCTTAACTGCTATCCTAAATGCCTGCCCAACTCCGCTGCAGTTAATTTTTCTAAAGTTTTTCTTTTAATGGGGGGGGGGAGGGATGGGAGAACACTACTCTTTCCAGCAAGCAGTATAGGGAAAAAGCTATTAATAACATTGCTAAAGATTATTAAAAAAACAAAGCACACGTGATTAACTTGTTGGCAGATGCACAAGAATTTGCATGCAGAGCCGAGGTTATGGCGTGGTGGAAATTGCTCAACAATCACACGAAAGCAGGTACGGGAATCCTGCTTGGGGAATGCAAATGGAGAGGCAGAGGCTGCGAGGAAGGAATGCGGCAGGTCTTCCAGAAGGTCTTTGTGGTCAGTCGGTAGACGGCTTCCATTGTCACCATCTGGCACGTAAAGAATTTACCCCAAAGATTCTGATCCAGTTGAGTGGGGTTCAGCCTAGTGCTCTGTTTTTCAAAACTGGTGTCCTTCCCTCATTACCTGGTGAGGCTGTTAAGTCCTTGGCAAACGGTAGCTCCTGGGTCTTATTTATTTTATAGCTTATGGTGAAGAAAGGGTTTTTTAAAAAAAAGATTTATTTTATTTATTTGAAAGACAGCGTTGCAGAGAGAGAGAGAGAGAGAGAGAGAGAGGCACAGGAAGGAGAGACAGAGAGAGAGGAGACGTTCTGTCCGCTGGTTCACTCCCCAGATGGCCACAACAGCTGGAGCTGAGCTGATCCAAAGCCAGGAGCCAGGAGCTTCTTCAGGGTCTCCCACATAGGTGTAGGGGCCCAAGGACTTGGATCATCCTCCCTTGCTTTCCCAGGTACATCAGCAGGGAGCTGGTTTGGAAGTGGAGCAGCCGGGACTCAAACTGGCGCCTGTATGGGATGCTGGCACTGCAGGCTGCAGCTTTACCTCTTTACCTGCATTGCCACAGTGCCGACCCCAAAGAAGTTTTTTATAAAGATTTTATTTATTTATTTGAGACGTAGAGCTACAGACAGTGAGAGGGAGAGACAGAGAGAAAGGTCTTCCATCCCGTGGTTCACTCCCCAGATGGCCAGAGCTGCGCCAATCTGAAGCCAGGAGCCAGGTGCTTCTTCCTGGTCTCCAATATGGGTGCAGAGGCCCAAGCACTTGGGCCATCCTCTGCTGCTTTCCCAGGCCATAGCAGAGAGCTGGATTGGAAGAGGAGCAGCTGGGACTAGAACCAGCACCCATATGGGATGCTGGCACTGCAGGTGGAGGATTAACCTACTGCACCACAGCACTGGCCCCAAGAATGGTTTTTTAAACCATTCTGAATGAAACCAACGAACAGCAAAAAACAAACAAACAAACAAAAAAAAAAACAGGGCAAACATATGAAGCGGCTGGCAGAGCTTAAAGCATTTTTATCTAGCCTTCCATAGAAAATGTTACCTACCTCTGGCTTAGCTGGGGTGTGGATAATGCATACATAGAATATTGCCAACTGAAGTGGTAATGAGGTCTACAGAATTTCCACAATGGCTCCCGCTCCACACAGGCAAGGGAGCCATTTGTTCTGGGTGTTGTTCTTTCTTTCTTTCTTTTTTTTTTTTAAGATTTATTTATTTATTTGAAAGTCAGAGTTACACAGAAAGAGAGAGAGAGAGAAAGAGAGAGAGGTCTTCCATTTGCTGGTTCACTCCCCAGTTGGCAGCAATGGCTGGATCTGAGCCACTAGGAAGCTAGGAGCCAGGAGCCTCCTCCGGATCTCCCGTGCATCTGCAGGGGCCCAAGAACTTGGGCCATCTTCTGCTTTTCCCAGGCCATAGCAGAGAGCTGGATTGGAAGTGCAGCAGCCGGGACTCAAACCAGTGCCCATATGGGATGCCGGCACTGCAGACTGGGGCTTTATCAGCTATGCCACAGCGCTGGCCCCAAGGGCTGGTGTTTGTGTGGTGTATGCCTCCGCACCCAATTCTGCCCAGGGACTGTGATTTCGGGATTAGGGAAGCAGTGGCTGAGGATACACTGTGATCAAAATCTGTAAGGTTGATATCGAGGTGGCGCCCCCAGCCTACACCTAGTGAGAAATCCATCCTGACTCTGGGGCACAAGCCTGATTGTTGATTGTGGGATGAGTCATCAGAGCAGCATCCAGTGAAAGCAGTGAGCCATCTGTTTGAGGACAGAATGCCTCAGATGGACTAAACCCCCCGAGTTCCTGCAAAACTCACGGACATGTTGACTGAGGGAGAGGAAAGGAGAGAGAGAGAGAAGGGGGGAGGGGGAGAGAGAGAACACCTAGGATTCGTGCTGAAATGTCACGGGACGTGAACAATTTACTAACAAATTCAGAACAAGATCTGTACCCTGAAGCTATTCAGATTGATTGGCTGCACGCATGCATTTATTCCTGTACTTGTATGGGCACAGAGGCTTGGCGGAGTGAAGTCACACAGTGGGTGCGAGGTCAGCGTCCACACCCAGCTCTGTGTGCTCCCAGAGCCTGCTCAGGGTCTGCTGCTTCCCCCCTTACTCCACTGCCTCTGCAGAGTCACAGCCTGCTGGAGAGGTCTCACAATTATTAACTATTTTCAAGCGAGAAAACCGAGACTCAGAGAAGTGAAGCAAGTTCAAGGTTGTCCAAATAATTACCCAAATTCCTACAGACCTGCTTCCAGATTAGGGAGATCTGAGTTGCCGTGGACTTCTAAAAGCTTCGTATCAAAGGAACTGAGACTGTCAAAGAGGCTGAGTGGAAGCCCGTGGGGACAAAGCAGCATTGAGGGGAGGGAGAGCTTTTCTTAATGACCTGTTGGCTGATGGTCTCTTTGAAAGAACTTTTAGGAGGCAGGAAAGCCCTTGTTGCCTTTGTCCCTGTTTCAGTATTAACTTGGTTAATCTAAAGCAATCCCTCCAAAGTTTGGAGTTCATGGACACAGATCAGGTATAGCAAATTCCTCTCCATCCATCTCAGTTTCCCAAGACAGCATGAGTCCAGGCTGATCCCCAGCCGCTGGGGCATCTGTGACCCACACCTGAGTCTTCAAAGAGCTCAGCTATGAATAGTAGCCGAGGGGATGCCCAAGAAGGGCCTTGAAGTCACCCAGATCTTCAAGACCCCGACCCAGGGGGCTCTCACTAAGCTACCACTGCCCAGGAAAAGAGCCTAGTGCCCAGGGTCTTCTTTGCAAGCCAGAGCCGACGTTCAGAGCACTATGAAGGGGTGCTTAATTCTGCGCAGACTTGTCAGTGAAGAACTCAAAGAAGGCTGTCGCTTTGATGAAGGCGCACACAATGTCCTGCTCGAAACCCTTGTTTTCAAGGGAAGCGTGAAAGAAGCGCGTGATTAACTCAAGGCCCATCTAGAACGACTGGAGCTGGGCTGAACCTGAACTCTCCTGCTCTGGTTCTTAGGCCAAGTTGGTTAGTGACCTCTCCAAGAGAGGGACTTTATGTGAAGAGCCGCAGAAGCAGGGAGAAGCCTCATCTGTTCATTTGTTCACCACATCTGATTGAGTCCCCCTTGGGCATAACAAATACCAAGACTGTTAAGGCCCCGCCCTTACCTCCTGGTGCTGATGGAACTGGGGTGCTGAGAACCTATGTGGAGTTTGTTTTCTTGCTTTCTCTCACGTTCTTCAGTTGGTGGGAAGTAGATACCTCAAATCCTCTCTCTCTCTCTCTCTCTCTTTTGTTAATTGTGCTTAGTTGAACTGCATCAAGCTCTAACTTTCTTAAATGCAGACTTTTTTTTTTTTTACTTCCTGGTAAACTTGAGTTGCTATGGTGAGAGAGTGGTGGCGGGGGTCGGGGGGAGAACAAGGCAGACTGAAACACTGAGACCACCACCCCAAGTCCTAGCCGCATAATCGGAGAGTTAATTAGCAGAACCTGCCATGTGTTTCCCATTCCCTGCAACAGATTCCATTGCTCTGTGATTTATCACCTGTTTTTCTAAGCGAAGTGTTAGCCCTTGTTCTCAGCTCCCCTTTCTTGAATGTGTTAAGAATGGCTGGGGGCAGAGACGGTAGGGAAGGCAGGCCAAATGAGCAAATCCCCTGTTGCTCCTCTAGCAAGCTCTCTCAGACTGATCCTGTGGCCCTGTTGTGTCTGTGGCCTTTTCTCTTTCTGCGTGTTCCTACCTCTCCTGTAATGCCATCCGCTTGAACACCTCTCTCTCTCAGGACATTTTAGAACTTGTGAAAGCTTGCTCTAAAGCCCACAACACAACAATCCACTTTGTTTACGGGGCACTTGAGAGTTCACGGAACACCCTCGCGTTTCATTTCTTCACAATGGTGAATGGTGAAGTGGCCAGCGTCACCATGGCTATTTTAATCTGCCTAAACAGAAAAGGAGGCCAGGGGTGAGGTCAATGTATGCATTGCCAGTGGTCATCTGCATGGAAGCAGGTTCAAGCCTGATTGAAAGGCAGAGTCACAGAGAGAGGGACAGACAGAGAGAAGGATCTTCCATCACCTGTTCACTCCCCAAATGGTACAATGGCCAGGGCTGGGCCAGGCTGAAGCCAGGAGCCAGGAGCTCTATCCAGGCCTCCCACATGGGTAGCAGGAGCCCAAACACTTGGGCCATCTTCTGGCACTTTAGCAGGGAGCTGGATTGGAAGTGGAGCAGCCGAGACTTGAACTGGTGCCCAGATGGTGGCTTTACCCACTAAGCCACAATGCCAGCCCCAGATTTTTGTATTTTTACCTGCTCTCACCCCATTCTTTTTGTATTTTTACCTGCCACTCCCCACCCCGGGCGCCCCTCCCCCATGGAAGAAAACAGTAACTATGGAAGGTGATGGGTATGTTAATTGTCTTGATTGTGGTAATCATTCTACAATGTGTGCCTATGCTGAAACATCGAGTTGTACAACCTAAATGTACGCAATTCTTATTTGTCACTTCTACCTCAATACAGCTAAGGAAATTAAGAAAAAGGAAGCACTTACCTCTTAGGTCCAAACCAATTCTAAGATTGTTTGTTAAATGGTTTCACTATAGGAAAATATTGACTGAGGCTGGGTCCCATAGAAGCAATGGAGGATGGTGCTTGCTGTGGTCTGAATGTCCCCCCAAAATTCATGTGCTGGAAACTAAAATCCAATGTCACAATAGTAAGAGGATGGGCCTCTAGGGAAGTGATTAAGACATAACAGTGGGGCCCTCGGATGGGATTGGTGCCCTTATGAAAGAGGTTGAAGGATACAGCAGAAGATGCCATCCATGAAGCAGAGAGAAAGTCCTCATCGGTGCCTTGACTGTGAACTTCCCAGCCTCCAGGACTGTGGGAAATAAATTGCTATTGTTCATGAATCACCCAGTATCAGGTATTTTGATACAGTGCTCTGCATAGACTAACACAGTTCTAATTACACGTTTTACTTCATGCACAAGTGTGTTCAATTGAAGAAGGGAATATCATTGTGCTTTTAGAGTTGTGTTTATGAACTATATTGAATATTCCTGGGCATAGGTGATCAATCAACATTAGCATCGCAGCGAACAGTTACAAAGAAGAGCTGTCTGCTTGAGGCAGGGACAGCTGAACTATAATGGGTCACTTGAGATTCAGATCAATTTTTCAGATCTAAAATTTTATCTCAGGCATGTTTCACTTAGCAGTTTAAATGCTGCCTGGGATGCCTCTCTATCTCATCTCAGTGTATCTAGGTTTGAGTTCTGATTCTGCTCCCAATTCCAGCTTCTTGCTAATGTTCGTCACGGGAGACAGTAGTGATAACTCAAGTACTTGGATCCCTGCCACCCACATGGGAAACTGAGTTCCTGGCTCCTGGCTTTGGCCTGGCCCATCCTTGGCTGTTGTGGGCACTTGGGGAGTAAACCAACGAGAGTGGCCTCTGGCTTTTTGTCTGTGTGTCTTTGTCTCCCTGCCTTTCAAATGAATAAATAAAAGTTGGTTTCAGAACACTCGAGGTGTTCAAACATGATAATAATGATGGGGTAGTCAAGTTTAACCAGATCACCATCAACAAAACGTGATAGTATTTATTAGGCATGTAAGGTGCAATGCATTTTTTTCTGGATTATTCTGTTTTAGTGTCCTCAAACAGCCCTTAAGGTGAATAACTCCTTGGCCGTGAGGAACTTACACTAGATGCTAAATGATATGCTCGCCGTCTTCCATTGAACACTAAATTTCAGATTCAAACTCTAGTAACACGTGCGCATAAGTGGCTCTTCTTTTTTTTTTTTTTTTTTTAAGACTTTTTTATTTATTTATTTGAGACAGTAGGAGGGAGAGACAGAGAGAAAGGTCTTCTATCCGCTGGTTCACTCCCTAGATGGCCTCAATGGCAGGAGCTGTGCCGGTCTGAAGCCAGGAGCTTCCTCTGGGTCTCCCATATGGATGCAGGGGACCAAGCACCTGGGCCATCTTCCACTGCTATTCCAGGCCATAACAGAGAGCTGGATTGGAAGAGGAGCAGCCGGGACTAGAACCGGTGCCCATAGGGGATGCTGGTGCTTCAGGCCAGGGCTTTAACCTGCTGCGCCAAAGCGCCAGCCCCGTAATTGGCTTTTCTATCAATGAAAAGCCAGAAAACCAATTTCCGAACCTACAGTGGGTGAGGTTCAGGTCAGAGAATGGAGCCCCGGCACTCGCCTGTGCCAGGCCTGCCTTCCTGCCGGCCCCCATGCTCAGTAATTAAATGGAGGACGCCAAGCGACAGATAAGATTTTCCCGGGAGATCTCGGAACTGGCTCATGAGTCGTTGGCTGTGTTCCAGGGCTGCTTCAACCCAGCTGAGCTGACAGCTAGAAACAGCTCTGGGCTGGGTGGTGGCAGAGACCCTGCGTGGCTTTCCTTTTCCAAACTCCTGTGGCTCCCCTCCCTCTGTTGTGACAATACCACATTAGCTCCCGGTCACTGCAATGCAACCACATTCTGACGGGTTTCCTGGGGAGACACCCCGGGGTCACCTCCTGGGGCTTCGGGGAGACTCCGATGTCTTTAATTGAATGTGTAAAGCATCCTGATCTCCCTGACGGCAGATGGGGAGATGGCTGCTCCCCTCCACAGCCACTGACAGCCGTCTCCTGAGTGGTTCATTTCTGCAGATGGAGCGCCTCCGTCATTTTATGTTCTCATTGTTTTCAATTTACTGACCAGATTCTGGGACTGGACCCAACTTGAGGTTTGTAACCTCTTGTGTGTGATTACGGAGAGAAGTAGGGCACAGTGAATGCATCTCTTGTTTGGCCTCTGGTTCAGAGTCTGGGTTTTAAGTGGGACAGCCAGGTGTCCGACAATTCATGCATGCAGACGTGTGTGTGTGTGTGTGTGTGTGCGCACACACAGTCACGTTCACTGGGGAAGATGCACATTTTATTTAACACACTTGATTGTTGAAGCTGAACTTCAGTCTGACCCCTTTTCATATATTTTGCATTCTGTGATAAACTCATCTTTTGCCTTTTCCCCTTCTTCCCTTTTGCAGGTTCTCCTACATCACATATTTCCTTCTATAAAAAAAAATTATTTTATGGGGCTGGCTCCATGGCTCACTGGGTTAATCCTCTGCCTGCGGCACCAGTATCCCATATGGGCGCCGGGTTCTAGTCCTGGCTGCTCCTCTTCCAGTCCAGCTCTCTGCTGTGGCCTGGGAAGGCAGAGGAGGATGGCCCAAGTGCTTGGGCCCTGCACCTGCATGGGAGACCAGGAGGAGGCACCTGGCTCCTGGCTTCAGATTGGCATAGTTCCGGCCATGGAGGCCATTTGGGGAGTGAGGCAATGGAAAAGGAAGACCTTTCTCTCTGTCTCTCTCTCTCACTGTCTGTAACTCTACCTGTCAAATAAATAAATAAAATCTTTAAACAAATTTTTATTTTATTGATTTAAAGGCAGGGAGAGAGAGAGAATCTCCCATCTGCTGGTTCATTCCCCAAGTGGTCACAACAGCCCAGAGCCCAGCCAGGGCTGGGCCAGGCCAAAGCCAGGAGCCGGGAATTCCATCAGGGTCTCCCATGCAGGTAGCAGGGGCCCAAGCACTTGGGCCAGGCCATATTCTGTTGCCTTTCCATATGCATTAGCAGGGAGCTGGGTCAGAAGCAGAGTAGCCAGGACTTGAAACAGTGCTCCGATATGGGAAGCTGGTGTTGCAGGTGGTGGCATAACCCATTGTGCCACAACCCAGCCCCACTTATGTGTTTATATTAGCAGGAAATAGGTATCATATGATTTATCTTTCTATTAGTGTATTTAATGTGATACCACTTATACAGTAATGCTATGTGCTGGATGCTGCTTCAAGCATGTTACAAATACAAATGTACACCGTCGCGTTTAGAATCCTGTGAAGTGGACCCTATTACTATCTTTATTAAACAGTTCAGGAAACTGAGGCATGGTTCCTTGTCTACTGGGAGCTGGGTTTGCATGATGGGGTAGTGATATGTAACCCATCAACTTTGTTTGCCAGGGTTGGGTTTTGTTTGCCATACACAAGAATGATAAAAAGCTGTGGTATGGTAACTGCTGGGGTTGATGAAAAAAAAAAAAAAGAGCAGCCATTTCTCTGGAGCTAGAAGACTAGAATCATCAAAGCCTGGATTTATTAAATGATGTACTGGTTTTATGGTTAAACACAGCTATTAAAAGCAAGTTTAGGGGCAGGTGCTGAGGCATAGAAGGGTAAGTCTCTACCTGTAGTACCAGCATCCCAAGACCCGGCTGCTCCTCTTCCCATCCAGCTCCCTGTTAATGCACCTGGGAAAGCAGTGGAGGATGGCCCAAGTGCTTGGACCCCTGCACCCACATGGGAGACACGGAGGAAGCTCCTGGCTCCTGGCTCTGGCCTAGCCTTGCCCTAGCCATTGCAGCCATTTGGGGAGTGAACAAATGGATGGAAGATATCTCACTTTCTCTCTCTCTCTCTCTCTCTCTCTCTCTCTCTTTCTGACTTCCAAATAAATAAATGAATACATCTTTTAAAAAGCACTTTTATTATTACCATTCCTGCAGCAAGTACAACTTTGCTATTGGGACATTCAAGCTCTCTAGCTTCTAACTCTCCTCCCGTTGAAACAGTTCAGCTCAGAATGCGATTTTTCATACCTCGCAGTTTCTCTGAACGCCCATGTTGTGTTCCATCACTGCAGTCTGCTCTTTGTAAGCCTCTGTGCCGCCCCCTCCAGCCCCACCACCTACTTTGCACCCAAGGCGCAATTCTGTCTCACTCCTCTAGCAGGCAAGGCTCCGGGAAGGGATGACACAACAGGTGGCACCTGGGCTGCCTCACCAGGCTTCTGCTAGGGGAATGGAATCAGCTGGCTTGGGGTTTATGCAGTGACTCATGTGCCTCAGAACCCTCCCAGTGCTCTCTGGTCCTCGCATCTCTCACCATGGAGTGATGCAGCAAGGAGACCTCACTAGATGCAAGCCCCTTGACCTTGGACTTCCCAGTTCTCAGAAATGTAAGGAAAAAAAAAATCCGTGTTCTTTATAAATTACCCAGTCTCAGTCTGTTAGAGCAGCACAAGCTAGACCAAGACAATGAATCAGTGAAGGTGACACTTTTGGGCTTGCGAATCCTGTGGAATCTGTTAATTTTTCCCCAGTGACCTCCCCCTTATCCCCCAAAGGAATCACATGCACATCTAGGAAATGTGCGCAGTTGTGCACAGATATCCATCTGGGGTCTAATTTTCCACTGCCAGCTAAGAGCTTTAGTTTATGTGTACACACTCCCTGCCTTCAAAGAGTTAAAAACCTGGACCACTAAAAGGCACAAAAACCAAAGGTCCCAGCCACCTGATTCCAGATTAGTGCTGTCATTTGATCAAATGTGACCGTGGGCAGCACTCAGGACTGGGCTAGATTGCATCTTCGTTCATTGTCATTCATTCCCATTCTCTGTAAATATTTAACAATCGCTTACTCTATGCCAAGTGTGGGGGTGGGGGGCACTGGGGATGCAGGTGTCCCTGAGCCCTAGGAAATTAGAATTCAACTTCTAGCCAACTATAAATCCCTATCTCACCCCCCCCCCCACCATGACCGTCCACCCACCTCTAAAGCATAGCTTGCAGCCACTCACCTCTCAGCCTCTACCATCCTGGGAGAGGGAGAAGCAGGCAGGGGCGGGGGAGGGGGTAGAGGAGGAAGGAACCCACTCCTGTGATAATGAACCCAGGCCTGTGACAATGACCTTATTTCATTCCTCAGGGCAGAGCCCTCATGACCTCCCCACCTCTTAAAGCCTCATTTCTCATCACCATTGCCCTGGGGATTAAGTTTCCAGCATCTGAACTGTAGGGCACACATGCCACCATTACCTCTAGCACTGGTGCCTTCTTCTCCATTCCATTCTACTCTTCCCCGGAAAAGTGCAATACTGCCTAGCCTAACACCTTTTATCTTGTGATTTATGTGTTATCTGGCCTTGTGGAATAGTTATCTCAGTTTTGCTGCATATTACCAGGGTGACCTTGGCCAAGGTGCTTTTTTTTTTTTCTCCCTGAGCCTGAGTTTGTCAGAAGTAGATAATGATGAAAAATGCCCCACTAATAGTGTGCACATCTGTGGAAATACCTATGTGAACCAGGCCAGACCACAGGGGCTGGACCAGGCCTGAGGACTGGAGAGACAGCCCTGGCCAGCTTGGCTAGGGAGACTTCCTCTTTGGTTTACTACTGCCTTTGCTAAGCAAACGAAGGAGCTAGAGAGGATACAAGTGAAAACATCGCCCCCAGGGCAAGCTCAGACTCCATGATTTTGGCAGGTTTCTGTAAAGGCAAGGTCTACCTCAGGGTAAAGTTGCTGTGTAGATCCTACAGGGCTCTCTTCTGTGAATGCTATTACTACGTCTAGTGCTCATATCTACACTGTGCTAGATATTATTGCCTGCTTCATCATATTCAGTCCAGTGACAAAGATGGAAAAAAGTAGGTATCGTCAACCTCATTTTACAGATACAGTAACTCACAGGCTAAGTTACCAACCCAAGAAAACAAAAGTAGTTTTTTTAGCTGAAATATTTGAACTCAGGATTTAGAGTCAAGTTTACTTCATCCCAAGTCCATCAATTTCAAGTTGTAGTTCCCATCAAGGTAGATATTTCTTTTTTTAAAAAAATGATTTATTTTATTTATTTGAAAGAATTACAGAGAGGGGTAGAGCCTGAGAGAGAGAGAGATCGAGAGAGAGATCTTCTATCCACTAGTTCACTCTCCAAATGGTTGCAATGGCCAGAGCTGAGCTGATCTGAAGCCAGGAGCCAAGAGCTTCTTCCAGGTCTCCCACATAGGTGCAGGGGCCCAGGGACTTGGACTATCTTCTACTGCTTTCCTAGGCCATAGCAGAGAGCTGCATCAGAAGAGGAGCAGCCAGGACTCGAACCGGCGCCCATATGGGATGCCGATGCTGCAGGCTGGGGCTTTACCCCTCTGCACCACAGCACCAGCCCCTAGATATTTCTTAAGGCAGAATCTATGTTGTTTAATTAATTCTCCCTATAATGCTTTGCATGTAAGAAGTACCTAATGCATGGTTTTTGATGAATGATGTTAGGTAAGTAGCAAGGTCTTGTTTTACAGGTTATGGCTTAAAAATTGAGGGGAACTGTAAGACTCTTGGAAAGTAACTACGATTTCTGAGAGGATCCAGGCTGAGCACTTCTTGGAAGCCTGGTGTTAAGCTCTAGCTGGAGTCCTGGCTGTTCCACTTTCCATCTAGCTCCCTGGGAATGTGCTTGGAGAGGCAGCAGAAAACGGGCCCTCAGGTGCTTAGTGTAATGCTACTTGTTAGACTTTTGTTTCAGTTTGTTTCATATTTTTTTATTTTCAAAAAAATTTTTTGTGGACAGTGTTACAGGCAGAGGAGGAGAGATAGAGGTCTTCCATCCACTGTTTTACTCCCCAAATGGCTGCAGAGCCTGGGGTTGGGCCAGGCCAAGGACAGGAGCCAGGAGCTTCTTCTAGGCCTCCCACATGGGTGCAGGGCCTAAGACTTTGGGATATCTTCCATTGCTTTCCAGACGCATTTGCAGGGAGCTGGATGGGAAATGGAGCAGCTGGGACTCCAACTGTGTCCATATAGGATGGCAGCACTGTAGACAGAGGCTTAACCTGCTGTGCCATGGCGCCAGCCCAAAAATAAATTAAAAAAAAAGAATCAGAGGTAAGTGTCGCTCCCCCATTCACGGAGGAACGACACTAAACCCTGCGCTGTTCTTTTGTCTGCTCGGCTCTTCCCGGGTTTGCTGCCGTTGTTCCCTCACTCGCGGAGGAACGACGCCATCCCGGGTTAGCTGCCGGCCCCTCCACCTCCGTGGAGGGGCGGCTCCCCCTGCCGCTTTCCCTGCTTCCGCGGAGGAGTGGCACACCGCCGGCGGCTCTCTCGGGGGCTCTCAGATGTTCCTCAGGTGTTCCCGGTGCATGTTGTCTCTCTCCTCCTTTATAGTCCTCTTCCACCAATCCCAACTCTGCTATCCACACGCCGAGCACGCTGCTCTCCTCCAATCAGGAGCAGGATCAGCTCCTGCAGTTTATTGGTCGAACTGGAGGCAGCTGCGCAGAGCTGTTTACTCCTCTCCCAGTGCCATATTGTGGGAGAGCAGATGCATAGAATAAGTCTTAATTCCAGTAACTTAGTCTAGTCTCAGTTGTTCCCCACAGGTAAGGAGGGTGTTTGGGACCATCTCATGATTTACCTTGAATGAGAGCTTCCCGAGTGGAGTGAGCACATCTCTGTTGAGAGCCATGTGGTATCCAGGAAGAGAGCACAGGTTAGCAGCAAAGAGAAATCTGGCTGGTAGTTAGGCAGTGTTTCCCAAAGTGCATTCCTGGGAACCACATCCTCAAGAAACGCTGACCTGCAAGGTACGCCATGGCTTGAAAACACTCCTTTGATCCCAGTCTCAGTACAGGTATGACCTTGTACTTGTTGTCATGGGGGTGGGTCTCTTCCAGCTATTCATCAATAGGCACTAACTACCTATAAAGCCCAAGACACAGGGCCAAGTTAGTGGATCCTTGACTTCTCTTGGCCTCATGAGGAAGGGGGAAGAATGGGGCTGAGGGAAGAGGTACAAAGGGGACTGGGAATCAAGGCTAATTGATCCATCCCCAGGTTTCAGCAGTCATTCATGTCCCAGTAGTAATAGCCCGAGTGTCTATTCTACTGCCTTCAAGGAGTTTGGAGTTTTATTAGGCTTTCCTCCTCAAGCCACTTTTGGGTACCCTTAAAGAAGCTGATGGAAGAAGAAAAGAAGTCTAATGTTGTAAGTCAGCGATTCTGCTGGTTATACCCAACTGATGTGCCCAAAAGGTGTTTAACGTCTCAGCCCGACGCTAGGCACTACCCACATGATGGCAGAGGGACAGCGGTAGGTGCTATTGTCTCAGCATCACTGAGGGGTTCACCCTGGTGCTGTGTTCTGGAGCTGAAGGCGGTCTGTACCCTAAAATCCAGAAGTTGTTTGTAGCCTTCCAGATGATGGTTTTCTGGCTGGAAAGAATTCAAGATCTTGTCTCACCCCCTCCCCGCCTCCAGTGGCCCATGACATTTGGAAGATGTATTGTAAACATTTAGGATCAAAGACAATTTCTGTAGCAAGTAATGTGATTTCTGGATTTGGATTACATATATGATGGTTCTTCAAAAGGTGCGTGGAAAATTTGTGTCATGAAAAACCATGGGTAGGTTTCCAAGAAAATTTTAATACGAAAATAAATATCCTTTGTGTGTGTGTGTGTGTGTGTGTGTGTGTGTTTTGGACAGGCAGAGTGGACAGTGAGAGAGAGAGACAGAGAGAAAGGTCTTCCTTTGCCGTTGGTTCACCCTCCAATGGCCGCCGCGGCCGGCGCGCTGCGGCCAGCGCACCGCGCTGATCCGATGGCAGGAGCCAGGAGCCAGGTGCTTTTCCTGGTCTCCCATGGGGTGCAGGGCCCAAGCACCTGGGCCATCCTCCACTGCACTCCCGGGCCACAGCAGAGGGCTGGCCTGGAAGAGGGGCAACCGGGACAGAATCCGGCGCCCCGACCGGGACTAGAACCCGGTGTGCCGGCGCCGCTAGGCGGAGGATTAGCCTAGTGAGCCGCGGCACCGGCGAAAATAAATATCCTTTAAGTCAGTTGTTCTATGGCCTTTCTGATGTACCTTTGAACAGAAACAGTGATGATTGGCTTGGCCAAGCTGAATCCAAACCTCCACTGAAAGAGCACTCCAGGGGATCCTTGGGAGGAAACCTGCATGATAAGCTATTTCTTCCCCTTTTTTTTTTTTTTAAAGATTTACTTATTTATTTACTTGAAAGTCAGAATTACACACAGAGAGAAGGAGAGGCAGAGAGAGAGAGAGAGGTCCTCCATCCGCTGGTTCACTCCCCAAATGGCCACAATGGCTAGAGCTGCACCAATCCAAAGCCAGGAGTCAGGAGCTTCTTCCAGGTCTCCCACACAGTTGCAGGGGCCCAAGGACTTGGGCCATCTTCTACCGCTTTCCCAGGCCATAGCAGAGAGCTGGATCAGAAGTGGAGCAGCTGGGACTTGAATCGGTGCCCATATGGGATACTGGTACTGCAGGCGGCGGCTGTACTGCTACACCACAGTGCCGGCCCCAGGATAAGCTATTTCTGAGAATGCAGACTTCCTGTCTTGAAGGAGAACTAAAGAAAAGAGATATGGCTAACTACACACACACACACACACACACACACACGACACACACACATGCAGACACGCGCACACACACACCCCTATCAACAATGTCAGGTTGGAAGGCTCTGAAAGACGTAGAGTGTGACCATGTCATCCATGGTCCTTCCAAAAACACAGAGCCCAGTAGGCAGGGTTTGTGGAGATAATTGTTTAGGGAATGATTCCAATGACTGTTGGGAGATAGAAGCCGAAGGGAAGAGACAGGAACGTGTTATTCATCTGGGGTAGCCAGAGCTCAGACCCACCGGGGAGGCTTCTGAGACGCCGTAGAACGCACCTGGGGGTTTCTGCCTTAGGAGAAGACTGATGGGTTCATCTACTGGCACGCAGGCGCGTTGATCACTTCCTGTTCACGGGAGAAGAGAAGCCCCAGTGGAGAAAATGAGAAATGCCCGCTTGCTTCCAGGCAAGTCTGAATTCCTCTGCCGACTCTGTCATCTATTGCTCATGTCACTTTCGTCACGTTACTTTCAGCTAAGCTCTTTGGAGCAGTTTCTCAGTTCAGGGGTCAATTGCTCATAAGACTCTGGGCTGCTGGAACAGAGCACCAAACCTGGACAGAGCCAACGAGCTGGTCTTGGCCAGTGGGGCCCCACCCCTCCCCGTGTTGTTCTAGTTGCCTTTATTTGGTTTGATTGGGTCCCAGAGGGGGCACTCAGCACTTGACACAGATTTCCTGCCCTGTGTAAGCCTCAGGGGGGAGGACTACTGGTGTCTCCATGTAAGCGTTGGTTGCTAGAAGCAGAGATCATGGATCACCTAACTCAGTGCATCCGAGTCTGTGGCTGAAGAGTGAAAATTTTGATCAATCTGAAGACAGCAAGTGACAGCTTCCACCAAGGCTCAGAAAAGGCCTAGCCAAGTCCCCGGCACACTGCGCTGCTTCTCAGTGTATTATTATTATTATTATTATTATTTGGTAGGCAGAGTGGACAGTGAGAGAGAGAGACAGAGAGAAAGGTCTTCCTTTGCCGTTGGTTCACCCTCCAATGGCCGCCGTGGCCGGTGCACTGCACTGATCCGATGGCAGGAGCCAGGTGCTTCTCCTGGTCTCCCATGCGGGTGCAGGGCCCAAGCACTTGGGCCATCCTCCACTGCACTCCCGGGCCACAGCAGAGAGCTGGCCTGGAAGAGGGGCAACCGGGACAGAATCCGGCGCCCTGACCGGGACTAGAACCCGCTGTGCCGGTGCCGCAAGGTGGAGGATTAGCCTACTGAGCCACGGCGCCGGCAATTTTTTTTAAGAAGATTTATTTATTTGAAAGGCAGAGATACAGAGGCAGAGAGAGAGGGAGAGAGAGAGAGGTCTTCCATCCTCTGGTTCACTCCCCAAATGACTGCAATGGCCAGAGCTGTGCCAATCCGAAACCAGGAGCCAGGAGCTTCCTCCCAGTCTCCCATGTGTGTGCAGAGGCCCAGGGACTTGGGCCATCCTCCATTGCTTTCCCAGGCCCTAGCAGAGATCTGGAGTGGAAGTGGAGCAGCCCAGACTCGAACAGGCGCCCCTATGGGATGCCAGCACTGCAGGCGGCAAGTTTACCTGCTATGCCATAGCGTTGGCCCCTAGTGTATTATTTATTTTATTTATCGATTTCTCTATTTGCTTATTGTTGACCGATCCAGGCAGTGACCTGCCACTAGAATGGAAATTCCACTGGAGACAGGACTTGATCTGTTTTTTGAAAACAGTGCCTGGAATATTTTCTGTTGATCAAAAAACGACAAAAGAGCTTTCATTGTTGTTGGTGCAATGACGTTGGGATTTAAATTTGAGAGGGCGAGAGAGCGTGCAAGTGAGTGAGCAAGCACACACTCATATCTGCTGGTTTACTCCTCAAATGCTTGAAACAGCCAGGGCTGGGCCAGACCAGCGCCAGGGAACTCAGTGCAAGTGTCCCACATGGGTGGTGGGAACCCCGTCACCTGAGCCAACTTTGCTGCTCTCCAGTGGCTACAGGAGAGGGAAGCTGGAATCAGGAGCGGGGGCCAGGTATTGACACATGCATTCTGATGGGGGGCTGCTAAGCCAAAACACCAACCCTGCTGGACCTTTTATCTGTCCCTGATGATAACAGGAGACACGATATGATAAGATGTAGAGGAGAGAGGGCTCAGGAACTGGAGAAACGGAGAGGAACAGGGCGGGCTGAGGAAGGCTGCCCGTGGGCCGTTGGTAAGGGCCTGGGCTTCTTTCCGCAGTGCTGTTGGGACAACTAGGAGCACGTGTCAGGGGAAGTTGCAGGCTACAGAGCCCAGCCAGAATCTGACTTCGCTGCTGGGGAATCACAAAGAGGCTGGGAGGTAGCTCCAGACATCACATCACCCTGGGGCGGGGCGGGGCATCACCCTGGGGGCGGGGCGGGGCCAGCTTCCAGAAGGGCAAAATGGGAACCAACAAGCATGCAGACCTCAGCTCCCCACAAGTGGCCAAGTTTCAAAACCTTAGAGAAGTCAACAGAAGCAAAGCAAAGGATTTGGGGTTTGGGGCTTTGCAGGTGCTGGAGTTGGGGGATGTGCACGCTGCCAGCAGTAGAGCCAGGACTGTGTGTTGAAAGAATCACCGTTTTCCCCCCAAAGATGGGTTTTTCAGACTGACCTTCCAGGGGTTTGGAGACCCCAAGAGCCTACTTCTTCCTTGTCTCAAAGCCCCTCTGCATTGAGGTCCATACAGTTACGTGTCCGTGTCTGTGGGCGGGGTGTGGCCTGGCTCTGGGGATTGGGATCAGAAGCCGCTCCTGACCCCACTCAAGGCTGCTGTCTCCCTTGTGTCTCTGTTGGACTCATGGGGACCCAACGCCAGGCTGGCTCTCCAGGCCTTTCCTGGAACTCCCTGTGCCCATTCTAATAAATAACACCACCCTTACGTAAGTGATATAGATCAAGCCAGGAACGGGTAGCCCAGGGAAGAAGTACGTTGGGTGTTTTGATTTGCCTTTTTTTTCATTTGGCAAACACTTGTTCCCAACACTGCAAGGGCAGCAATGAAGTTCACTTGTGGGGTGGGGGTGGGGGTGGAAGGCGACATTCTTGACCAAACATGAGCTTGGCTGGTGCTTGTTCCAAGTGCTGTGTGAGTTTCTGAGGGACCACCGTGGGAAAGCACCGTGTGGGTACCTCTGGGGTTTGGACAAAGGAGGCTTATAGCCAGCTCCCAAGATGCTGTCAGGCAGGCCTGAATCTTAGCTTAGTACGAAGTGCCTGCGTTGCATATCTGATCAGACCTCCCTGGATTGCACGGTGCATGGAGCCCTCCCTGAACTGGGGGTGAGTCTGAGACGAGAGAATGCTCTTTGCCTGGTAGAAGCTGTATTCATTACTGAACAGCTTATGAACTCTGTATCCTATGTCGGATCCTCATGCTCCTGGTTGGGCATAAATAATCCTTGTTCTTTATACTGCTTAAAGGAGTCACCAAATCAGCTGCTACAATTGCTCTTGGTTGTCCCTTGCCTTCGGGTGCCCTGGCTCTGGGGATTGTGTGGCCAAGTTTCAAAACCTCTTGCCACACAAGAGGGGGCTCTCCATTTGAGAGGCAGAGCGGGGAAGGGGACTTGGGTGAGAGAGAGAGAGAGAGATAAAGAGAGGGAGAGAGAGAGAGGTGCTGGACCTGGGTCTTGCTCTGTCCTGAGCCAGAGGCATCCAACATTTCTGTCATTCCATATCGGAGTGCCGGATCGAGTCCCGGCTGCTCCACTTCCCATCCAGCTCCCTGCTAATGCTCCCAGAAAGGCAATGATGGCCCATGTTCTTGGGGCCCTGCCACCCACACAGGAGTCTTGGTTGGAGTTCCCCTCTCCTGGCTTCAGCCTGGCCCAGCCCTGTCCATTGCAGCCATTTGAGGAGTGAAGCAGCAGATAAATGGAAGATCTCTCATTCTGTCTCCCCCCCCCACCATCACTCTGCCTTTCAAATAAATAAATAATTTAAAAAAAAGTGGGCAGAGGGCCAGGTTCAGTCTGTGGGCTTGCCAGAGTCACTGATAAGTGAGCAGTGCTGATCGGCTTAAGATTAATGGGCAGATTTTGGACAATTCCTGCTCAGTGCTTCATGTCCAATATTCCGTAAGTTCCAGGGCAGCTCAGCACTGTGTGTGGCGAGTGCTGGATGCTGGCTAAGACACTCAGGGAGCCGACAGCCCCCAAGTACAGTGTCAACATAAAGCGTATAAGGTATGACCCAATATCAGAGGCCACTTTTAGAAGTTGTCCTCTGCCCTCAAATAGTCATTTTCCTTAGTCATTTTGGCTCTCCCTTCCTAGGCTCTCGGAGAAGGAGGGCCCCACAGGAAAGAGAGAAGGAAGGAAATAAGCAATACTGAGCAACTCCAAGGCCGAGGGCTCTGCCAGGACACCTGCCTGTGCTATCATGTGACACCTGCTCCACCGCAGGTGTCATCCCATTTTATAGATGGGGAAATAGAGTTTCAGAGAAGGACAAGGATATGACCTCGCTTGCAAGGCCCACAGTGGGGGCACTGATTACAAACCCACGTCCCTGTGCCTCCAAAGCCCAGGCTCTTTCTCCTACCTCGGACTGACTGCTCAGGGCCTGGAGATACTTCTCTGAACTCTGGCCATGTCTGCCTGAGAGGGCTTGGCACCGGGAGCTGGCTCCTGGCCCGACTCCTGTGACTGTGTTCCTCGGGGTCATGGGAGGCTGTGTTTCTACATTCCTGCCATCAGCCAGCGCGGGGCTGTGGCATCGGATGAGCCTAGTGTTTGCGATCGCGGAGCCTGGCCGAGTCATGCTGCCTGTGCTGTGTTCAACTTTCCAGGCCTGGACTGAACGCGGGCTGAGTGTTTCCACTGTCGCAGGGAGTGCAGTGGCAGCTCGGCACCAAACCCACGTGACGCCCGCTCTTGCAGGCAGCTGTCATCGGCCTCACAAGCCTTTTCTACACAGCTTGTTGTCAGGAGGCTGGCCAAGTCCAGGGGAAGGGGAGAGAGGAAGTCAGGAGGCTGGGGGCTGGTGGGCCCCGTGCCATCACCATTCTCTCTGACTCTGATGGAAACAGCACAGTCCTGGCTCCCAGACACCGGGCTGCAGCCAGGCTCCGTGGCACATCAGCAGTGTGGCCCTGGGTGAGGCCTGCGGTGTCTGGATTTCTCTTCTCACCCACGGAAAGCCGATAAATGCTGCTGCTTGCCTGCCTACCGCACAGCGCGTTAGAGATCAACTCAAGTGCCTGGGAAAGAACACAGCTGGGGAAGAAGAAGGGAGAGTCCAGGGGCCCTCCCCTGCCAGTGTATATCAGAGTCCACCAGGAAGCCTGGGAGGACACAGCTTCCAGGGGTCCCGGAGCTCCTAATTCAGTAGATGGAGGTGGGAAGTGGGTGTTTTGCATTTCTTATAAACTCCTAATTGAGCCTTCAGGGCCTTTTCTTAAATATTTTTAAATGAAGCCTTCTATTTTATTTTTTGATTTTTTACCATGAAATTTAAAAATTATTTTCACCCTATTGAGGTGCAATTGACGTTCAAAAAATTGCACACATTTAATGTACGTAATTTGAGTTTGGATCAGTGCACACGGCTGTAATAGCATCACCTCAACCGAGGTGCTTAAGCAAAGCTCTGTGGGTTTTTTGGTTTTTGTGCTTGGTAATGCAAGATCTGCCCTCTGAAGACGTTGCCCAGTGCAGTGTGATGCAGTGTGAAACTGCGTCGTTAGCCACGGCGCTGCTGTGGTTGGGATATGGTTACACGGTCTCCCAAGGTTTGCTGCTGGGAGCTTGGACCTGGGGCTGGTGGTGTCGAGAGGTGTGCAGAAGCTTTGAGAGATGAGGCTTCGTGGGAGGGACGCAGATCAACCAGGGAGGTGCCCCTGAAAGGGAGTGCGGTGTCTCTCACGGGGCTCTTCGATATCTCTCTCAAGAGGGCTGCTTTACCAGTCTGATCCTGGCCCCACACGGGCTGATCTCCTGTGTTGAGATGTGCTGGTTCTGTCCCACACTTGCTTCCATAGGCCCATTGCCACATGGCGTGAAGTGTCACAGCCCAGAGGGTCCTCACCAGAACAGAGCAGGTGCTGGCACCTTGCCTGTGAACTTCCAGAACTGTGAGTGAAATGAACCTCTTTCCTTAATTAATAGCCCCTGGTGTTTCATTGCAGTGGTGAAAAGCTGAGCTTTTCATGATATTTGCTGGGTCATGCAACAGCTCTGCCTGTCTTCTATCCTGTGTAAGAGAGACGTTGTACCCCCAACTGCCCCAGCATCACTTCTTCCTGTCCCCTCCCTCGTCCCTTAGCAAGTGCTGACTTAGTTCACTTAGCACGCTGTCCGCTAGGTTCATCCGTGCTGAAAATGGCAAGGGGTTGGCAAGGTAAGCCTCTGCTTGGAACACCCCATCCTATATTGGAGTGCCTGGGATAAGGTCCCGCCTCTGCTTCTGAGCCAGCTTCCAGGAGGCAGTGAGCAATGGCCCATGTACTTGGACTCCTGCCACCTATGCTGACACCCATGTGGAGTTCCAGGCTCATGGCTTTGGCCTGGCCCAGCCATTGTTGCTGCAGACAACTGGGGAGTGAACCAGCAGATGGACGATCTCTCTCTGTGTGTCTATCCCTCTCTCTGTCTCTCTCTCTGTGTCTATCCCTCTCTCTGTCTCTCTGCCTTTCAAATAAATAAATAAATCCTTAAAAAATGAAAATGGCAGGATTTCCTTCTTTGTAGAGGCTGAGTAGTAGTCCATTGTGTGTATATACATTTGTCTCAGTTCTGAGACCTCGGAATACCCAAATCTGTGAATACTCAAATCCCTTAAATAAAATTCCGAATTTGCATGCAACCTGTGCACATTCTCCCATACACTTCTTCTTCTTCTTCTTCTTTTTTTTTTTTTAAAGATTTATTCATTCATTTGAATGTTGGAGTTACACACAGAGAGGAGAGACACACACACACACACACAGAGAGAGAGAGAGAGGGGTCTTCCATCCGCTGGTTCACTCCCCAACTGGCCCCAGTGGCTGCAATGGGTGAAGCTGCACCAATCCAAAGCCAGGAGCAAGGGCTTCCTCTGGGTACTCCCATGCGAGTGCAGGGGCCCAAGGATTTAGGCCATCTTCCACTGCTTTCCCAGGCCATAGCAGAGAGCTGGATTGGAAGTGGAGCAGCCAGGATTAGAACCGGCGCCCATACGAGATGCTGGCACTGCAGGGGGCAGCTTTACCCACTTCCTCACGGCACCCGCCCCTTCCATACACTTTATATCATCTCCAGATTGCTCATAATACGCAAACTGGTTGTTAATACTGTATTATTAGGAATGATGAGAAGAAAATGTACATGCAGCTGAAAAGTGTTTCTTGAATATCTCTGCTCTGAGGAGAGTTGAATCCACAGATGTGAAACCGAAGCTGACCGTACCCCATTTTCTTACAAAGCCTTAGAAGCTCCAGCTGATGCTGCACTGATTGTCCAGCTGGGCCGGCCCATTGTCTGTTCTCTCCTGTCTTGATGTTCACCAAGAACACAGCAATGATGGGGGGTGGGGGTGAAGGGGTGGGATGGGTGGGAGGGG
This sequence comes from Oryctolagus cuniculus, assembly GCF_964237555.1. NCBI lineage: Eukaryota > Metazoa > Chordata > Mammalia > Lagomorpha > Leporidae > Oryctolagus > Oryctolagus cuniculus. The sequence continues at coordinate 124,404,293 of NC_091432.1, forward strand.
AGGGGGAAGGTGCTGTCTTGGGGCCACAGCCTGGCTTAGGGCAGGATGCTGGTGCTTCTTCACACACTTGTGCACAAGAAGAGGTGGCATAACTAATATTTGCTTTCCTTGACTTAGAGATCTTGTTAGGTGCTCTTCTGTATTTTGTCTGGACCGGCCGTGTCTGTACAACGGAACTGTACACTTCTTGATGGTGGAAGCCATGTGGTTTGCTGCCATAGCTTTGCATGATACTTGGCTTTGGACAAATTTCCCTGAGCTCCCTTGCATCCTGCTCGTCTTTAGTTCTCAGGATTAGCACAGTGGTGCCAGACAGTGACGGCATCACTCACGTTCTTTGCTCCATCAAACAGCAATCTTCAAATACTGGAAGAATAGCTTCTCCAGCTTTTGTGTTGGCTACGATGTAATGGCCACAGACATCATGGTCCTTTAAATTTAATCTGCATATTAATGCTTTCCCCATCAATTTCTTTAATCTAGGCAATTGACAAGCCAGTCCTTCAGACCTTAAAATTGCAATGTTTGCCGTTTACGCTATAGTGTAATTAGCCCCATCCTCACCAATCTTAGGATGGCTACACGACACCACTGAAAGCGGAGTCGGGGGGAGATGGGCAGTAGCTCATCATGAGGCAGTATTCCCACCAGGCAGAGATAACAGATGCAAATAACCTCAAAGCACAAATCATTGTAAAATAATTAGAAAGGAATGAGTTTCGAGTATGCATAGCCTTTGTCTTTTTTTCTTTTTTAAGATTTATTTATTTATTCGACAGAGTTACACACACACACAGAGAGAGAGAGAGAGAGAGAGAGAGAGAGGTCTTCCATTCTCCCCAGGTGGTTGCAACAGCTGGAGCTGCGCTGATCTGAAGCCAGGAGCCAGGAGCTTTTTCCAGGTCTCCCACATGAGGGCAGGGACCCAAGGACTTGGGCCATCTTCTGCTTTTCCAGGCCACAGCAGAGAGCTGGGACAGAAATGGAACAGCTGGAACTTGAACTGGCACCCATATGGGATGCCGGCACTACAGGTGGTGGCTTTACCTGCTACACCACAGCTCAGGCCCCCATAGCCTTTGTCTTTAACATAATCTAGTTGGGTGTACGTTTATGTCATCTAATTATTAATAATGAATGCTCTTACCGTGTGGCCCATGTCATTCCTGCCCTTTCAATAATTGGCTCTCATGAGCTCTCTATAGCACGCTGCTGGGTGAATAGGTATAGACCAGCAGAAGGTAGGGCATTTTGGGTTGTGAGTAATAAAAGCTAACTTTCCATTGGCCTAACCAAGAGGGATTATTTTGTGTCACAAAATTTAAGGCATGGAGAGGGGGTTTGAGTGGTTATGACTTCAGGCCATGTGTCATTCACTGGGATCAATTCTGTCTCCTACTCAGCTTTTCTGCCCTCTGCATGGTGTCGGGGTGCCTGCCTCCAGTTTCAGCCTCATCCTCCAAGGTTTCAGTCTGCTGGAGAAGGAGCGGGTATTCGTCTCGTTGCCTGTGGTTGTGTTCCGTGCACGTGCTTGGCTGGACCAGGGAGTTTGGAGGTCTGCTTGGCTAGGCCCACGCTGTCAGCTGGGTGGACTTGGGCTATTCCTTAGGAGAATTCCAGGCACGGCCACCAGAAAGGTGGATGCCTGTGGATAGCAAAGCAAATACGCAGTATCTCTCTGGACAGAGGGATAATGTCCTTGCTTAGACATCTCCCATCTCAAGGCAGCCTTTTTGGGGAAATGATTGCATCACTCATTTTGTGCATAAGGGGAAAAAGAGGAGAGGAAGGGGTGGAAAGCGTAAGGGTAGCCCCAACCCAAGTAGTTTCATGAAGTTTATAAAAATTTTTGGGGAGTCTTGGTCTCACCCACAGGAGAAGGGCAAGGCATTTGTGGTACAAAGGAATTTTGAGTCTCAGGGTTCGAAATTTGGTTGCGCAGTGAGAAGCTTGTGCCCAGGAATGGCAGCTGTCCAATGGAGGATGCTTGAGGGAAAGTATCCTGCTGATACCAAGAGTATCTTGCTGAGGTTCAGAGCGAGTTCTGGACTGGCCGGCCTTCCCTCCGCTCCTTGCAGTCTCTCATCTTTAGGCCAAGGGTAGGCCCTTCAGCTTGGTGGGTGAACAGTTGCACAGGTGTCTAGAGACATGAACAACACACTAGAGGGTCACAGGCCAAAGTCTCCACCAGGAAATGTTCAAAGAAGAGAAAAGGAGCTGGGGCTGGCAGTGGGCAGGTGTTGCTGCAGCATTTTACACAAACTTCTGAGAGGTGGAACGGAGAGCAACTTTGAACAGAACCAGATGGTGCTTTATCTGTTCCAGACGAGTTACTGGCTCCTCAGGGTCACTCGGGGCCAGGGTGAAGTAGGGAATGCCAGGCGTCCCGTCCAGCAGAAATCTTCCCCATCGCCAGAGACTGACAAGACACTTGTCCACCGGGGTTGGCCCCGTACTCTTCAGTCCTTGTATGGAGGGGTAGAGCCAAGAAGGACATGCCTTCTGCAGGTGCACCACACGACATGGCGAGGATCTACGTATGCCAGGCGCTGCACCAAGGGTGTCTGCACACAGCCCCTCAGCCACTCTCTATAGCAGTCATTTTCCTCGTTTTAAAGAAGAAAAAAGGCTCAGAGCCCTGCCCCTCTCTACTTTTGCATGTAGACTCAGATCTTCCTGCTGTCAACAGCCGTGCCAATCTCCTTCATCCCAGTATGGGTTGCAGGTGCAGCTGCCATCGGTTGGGCACTAATTGTAAGCACAGTCATCCCTGGCTGTTGTCGGGCGTCGTTGTGTCTTGAGCACAGCCGGATGTGGACCCTGTGGCTAGGTGTGAGAGTTGAGAAAAATACATGATTACCTACATTTTTCTTAATAACTCCCAAAGTAGGCATTTAAAACAATTCCTACTTTACAGAAGAGGAAACTGAACCTCACTGCATCTACGCACCTTTTCAAAGCATGTTGTAGATCACAATTCAAACCCCTAAGGCTGTACAAACTCAAAGCTGATGACCTTTCTTTACTGGTATATCTTCCCTCCAGTGTACTCTGGGGCTGCTCAGTTTGTCTCCCCACTGGGTAGACAGTGAGCCAGCTGTGGATGGGAAGGGGTGGCAGTGGTGGTGGGATTTGCAGTCGCCGGGGATTGAGAGAAACCTAGAAGTAGACCAGCAAGCTGGATCTGGCTCCAGCCCTTGTTGCAACTGGAGTATTCTGCTATATTTGCTGGAATTTTTTTTCTTAAAACTTCACTTTTTTTTATCCAGCTGGAGGGGTTTTGGCTCATAGGAGCATATTTTGTATAGAATATTATTTATAAGCTTCTTTGTTTTAAAAAAAAGGAACATTTATGTTTATTAAAATTATACTTTAAAATTCAATTGAAAAATCTTAGTAAGTTTAGCAATGACTGGCAATTATTTTTTTCATTTTTTTTTTTTTTTTGAGGCAAGGAATGGAAAGAGAAAGAGAGAGAGTAAGAGAGAGAGCAAGCCCATTGGATGCCGTTGGTTCACTACCCAGCACTGTGACTGCTGGGGCTGGGAGGCAGAAGCCAGGGACTAGGAACTCAATCCAGGCGTCCATGTGGGAGGCTGCCTTCCAGGGTCTGCCTTATCAGAAAGCTGGACTTGATCGGGACTTGAACCCAGTGGGAACTTCAATGTGGGATTTTGGAATGTTAACTGTTGTCTTAACTGCTGGGCCAAATGTCTGCCTGCAATAACGTCTGTGGGGGTTTGTTGACAATTGGGTCCTTCCGTAGGCTTAAACAGCCCCAACTTTTAAGATTGCATTTACAAATTGAGTATTTTATTTTGAGGTCCTCCACTATCCTAACAAAAATAAGCCTTCCTAACTTCTTCAGGAACCCATAACATAAACTTGCATGTATGGTGATTAAGTGCGCTTAACTGTCCCAATACTATATATAAACTTAGTAAGATTACACTTAAATATACAAATCTAAATCAATTGCTCAATCATACATTTCACAGTAAATTTCCCTGCAGATACATTTTATTACACTCAAAGTTCTGTTGAGTCTTACAAATACTGAAACTACCAAATAGGCACAGATTTTTTTTTCTTAATGCACAAATATTAGCAGTCTAAATTTGGTCCTCTTAAGCATTTCTATATTAATTTAATTTTATTTATTTTTTTGACAGGCAGAGTGGATAGTGAGAGAGAGAGACAGAGAAAGGTCTTCCTTTTCCACCGGTTCACCCTCCAATGGCCGCCGCGGCTGGTGTGCTGCGGATGGCGCACCGTGCTGATCTGAAGGCAGGAGCCAGGTGCTTCTCCTGGTCTCCCATGGGTGCAGGGCCCAAGCACTTGGGCCATCCTCCACTGCACTCCCTGGCCACAGCAGAGAGCTGGCCTGGAAGAGGGGCAACCGGGAAAGAATCTGGCGCCCCAACCGGGACTAGAACCCGGTTGCCGGCGCCGCTAGGTGGAGGATTAGCCTAGTGAGCCGCGGCGCCGGCCTTCTATATTAATTTTAAACTTTTCCAGGGAGGTTGGTGTTGTGAGGCAGTGCATTTAGCCACTGTCTCACAGGCATCCCATATGAGTGCTAGTTCGAGTCCCAGCTGCCCCACTTCCAATCCAGCTCCCTGCTAATGCATCTGAGGAAGCAGCAGCTGATGGCTCAAGTACTTGGGCCCCTGCCACCCATGTGGGAGATCAGGATGGAGTTCCAAGTTCCTGGCTTTGGCCTGGCCAAGCCCAGGCCGTTGTAGCCATTTGGGGAGTTGAAGATCTCCCTCTCTCTCTCTTTCTCCCTACCCCTCTTTTTCTCTGTCACTCTGCCTTTCAAATAAAAAACAAGAACCATTCCCGAGTCAAAAGATACTTAATCCTCATCTCCTGCCTCGGGGACATAACCAGGACATCCGGAGATGTGAGCTGGGACTTGATTCTCATCAGCCACACTGGGCACTTCATGAGGTCTTGAACAGTCAGTCTTGAATACAGGGCAGTAAACCCTGGCACTACTGTGGTTCCTGTCCTGTTTGTTAGGGCCTGCATGCACTGTACAAGGTGTTAAGAATTAAGGGCACTGGGGCGGTGCAGTGGTGCAGCGGGTTAAAACCTTGGCCTGAGGGCCAGTGCCGTGGCTCACTAGGCTAATCCTCCGCCTTGTGGCGCCGGCACCCCGGGTTCTAGTCCTGGTCGGGGCACCGGATTCTGTCCTGGTTGCCCCTCTTCCAGGCCAGCTCTCTGCTGTGGCCAGGGAGTCCAGTGGAGGATGGCCCAAGTGCTTGGGCCCTGCACCCCATGGGAGACCAGGAGAAGCACCTGGCTCCTGCCTTGGGATCAGCGTGATGTGCCGGCCGTGGCGGCCATTGGAGGGTGAACCAACGGCAAAGGAAGACCTTTCTTTCTGTCTCTCTCTCTCTCACTGTCCACTCTGCCTGTCAAAAAAACAAACAAACAAACAAAAAAAAACCAACTTGGCCTGAAGCACTGGCATCCTACATGGGTGCCGATTCTAGTCCCAGCTGCTCTTCTTCTGATGCAGCTCTCTGCGATGGCCTGGGAAAGTAGTAGAAGATGGTCCAAGTCTTTGGGCCCCTGCACCCTGGTGGGAAAACCAGAAGAAGCTCCTGGCTCCTGGCTTTGGATCGGTGCAGCTCTGGCTGTTGCGGCCATCTGGGGAGTGAACCAAACGGGGAATGGAAGACCTCTCTCTCTCTGTCTCTGTCTCTCTCTGTAACTCTTTCAAATAAATTAAAAAAAAAATCTTTAAAAAAAAAAAGGAATAAAGGGCATCACCTTTGTTTATATCTCTCAGTGCTAGTCCATGTTGGTCACGGAGTTGTGTCTCCCACTCAGACAGCTGCCTGCCTTGACTTCCTCCTGCTTTCTTGTGTCTAGGACATATTAATTTCTTTTCCTTCTAGCTCTAGTGACCTGTGACATGGTTGGAATTCTATCTTCTTTCCATATTCTTCCTGATCAGTGGGACCACACAGCTCATGCAGTTATGAAAATGATATCCGATTGCATCCTGCAAACCCCAGTTTCTAAGGGAAAACTCCTGACAATTTTACAAAGGGCTCCATTGTTTGAAAAGCTGTTTTTAAACAGAACACTGAGAAGTGGGATCTTCAAGCCTTAAAAGAAAGAACAGATATTGTAGGGGCACCTGCTAGGAGCCAAGTGTTTTTTTGCACATTATTTCATTTTGTCCTCCAATATCCCTTCAAAGCGTTTATTTTTATCCCTATATTTAAATAAGGAAGCTGAGGCCACATGGCAAACAAATGGTGGAGCTGGGACTAGATTTTAGAATTGTTTGCAAAAATCTACAAACTTTCCACTCTGCTGGTTCCCATGGCTTTCAACAATGAGCCATCTCCTCCCTCCGTCACTGGGACCACAGAACTTTCTAGGGTAAGCCTCATCTTTCCAGGGCTCCACGAGGCTCCCACACAGGGTCAGGTCCCCAGCCCCTTACTCTCATTTTCCTTTGAGCCACCAAAAAATCCTGGTTGAGGTTTTCATGATCGCAGCACATCCAGGGCAAGGCCTAATCCCAGCTACAGCCACAGGGGAGCTGCAGGGTTCAAGCCCCGACCTTAGCTGACTCCTCGGCACCACCCTGAGGTCTTCGGGCCTCTTCCCTCTCTCTGAGTTACGCTCCAACAGCCAAGGCCTCTCTGCCTCCCACTCACCCTTGCCTTTCTGTTTGCCCAGGTGAGAGCTTGCGCTTCTGCCTGGTCCCAGCGTGGCTCCTGACTCACACCTTCCTAGGGAAGGGGCCTCCGGCTCCACAGCCCGGCCAGGACCTGGCCTCTTGTCCTGTTGCAGGGCGCAGGCCTGCTGGCAGGCTTCTCCTCCATCGCCCTGAGAAGGAAGAAGGGGAAGTCCTCGACTCTGGGAGCAGCATGCGTTTGTAGAAATTCTTGGTCCTCTTTGCTGGGGGTAGGAGTGGCAATGTGGGTGGGCTTCCAGCAGAGCCCCAAGCAGATGGCAGCGTTTAAAGGACATCCAGTGTTCGCCCACAGGAGACTGGAGCCACAAGGAAAAAGATACTGGGGGGCTGGTGCTGCAGCACAGTGGGTTAACACCCTGGCCTGGAGCACCGGCATCCCAGATGGGCGCCAATTCGAGACCCAGCTGCTCCACTTCCAATTCAGCTCTCTGCTATGGCCTGGGAAAGCAGTAGAAGATGGCCCAAGTCCTTGGGCCCCTGCACCCACATGGGAGACCCGGAAGAAGCTCCTGGCTCCTGCCTTCAGATCGGCGCAGCTCTGGCTGTTGCGACCAATTGGGGAGTGAACCAGCAGATGGAAGACCTCTCTCTCTCTGCCTCTCTTCTCTGTGTAACTCTGACTTGCAAATAAATTAACAAATATTAAAAAAAAAAAGAAAAAGATATTGGACTGAGGACAAGAGGCCTTCATTCCTGTCTTGGGGCTGTCACTGATGGGCTGTGTGGTTTGGGTCTAAAATATTGTCTTAGTCCACCTGGGCTGTTACAGCGAAGCCCCTTAGACTTGGTGATACAGCAGCAACAGCATTGGTCTCTCAGAGTTCTAGAGGCCATGAGCCTGAGCCCTAGGCCCCTGCAGATTGGATTCTGGTGGGAGTTCACTCTCAGCCTCTCAGATGAGGCCTTCTGTGTGGGGGGAGGGGCAGCCCCATTCATGACAGCTCCATCCTCACGGCCTCCCAAAGGCCCCACCCTCTCTCCATGTAGGAGGGAGTTTCAGTGTGTGAAGTCTGGGGAGACACAAATATTCATATTATAGCAACTATGACTTAAGATGTTTTTCCTTCCTATTAGAATTTTTTTATTCTTGTTAGAAATGCTTCTTTGGACTTAATCAGGCATATATATATATATATATATGTAATCATTGGTCAGGGCTGACAGGTTAAACCACAGCTGGTTCGAGTCCCAGCTTCTCCACTTCCGATCCAGCTTCCGGCTAATTCACCTGGGAAAACAGTGGAGGGTGACCCAAATGGTGGGGCCCTTGCACCCACATGGGAGACCTGGAGGAAACTCCTGGCTATGGCCTAGCCCAGCCCTGGCTGTTGTGGCCATCTGGGGAGTGAACCAGCAGATGAACAATCTCTCTCTCTCTCAGTCTCTCTCTCCCTTCCTCTCTCTGTAACTCTGCCTGTCAAATAAACCAATAAATCTTTTTAAAAAATGGTGATCTCCTTTGTAGAAGTAATATTTTTTAAAAAGGACTTGTCAGTGGTCACCACAGCTGGGGAGGGCATGTTACTGGTGCCCAGTGGTCAAGGCCCGGCACACGACAACCGGGGAGAGCAGAGTCCGTGAGTGACGGGCGGGCGGCCCGGCTGCGGCACAGACACCACACGGCACGTGGCCCAGAGGGGCGCAGTGGATGGAGAGAGAGAGGAGAGAGGCCGGAAGAGGCCCTTTGCGCCCTGCCAAGCTCCTGGGGCAGAGTCCGCCCGAATGTGCTTCCTACAACACTGGGAACTGCCCCCACCACAGGCCCAACGAGTCGATGGTGTTCTCAGAAGGTGACAGTGCCTACGAGGGGATGAGTGACGGTAGCACGGAGCTCCTGTCAATCAGCCAGAGGTGGGTGGAGGAAAAGCCCACCCCATACGTGTGGAGAAGATTGAACTCTTCCCCGGCAGAAAAAACGCACAGCCTCTCTGGCCTCATTCAGAAATAACTCAGAGAAGGGGTGTGCGTTTGCTTCCTCACCCATCTTAACGCTGCATCCCTGTGCTGGAAATATTCCGACACGCTGGATTCCCCCGTGAGAGGTCACCGTGTCAGAGGACCCAGGCCCGGAGGTGTAGGGCCGGGATTGGTGGGGAGAACTGGTCAGCCTTTGTAGTGCCTCCTCCATAATAAAGGTTTCTGGTTTTGTTTTTTAAGCACTTGTCATTTCACAGATGCTCCAATCTTTTTAAAATTTTTTTTAAAGATTTGTTTATTTGAAAGGCAGAGAAAGAGAGGGAGGGAGGGAGGGAGGGAGGGAGAGAGAGAGAGAGAGAGAGAGAGAAAGGTCTTCCTTTTCCACCGGTTCACCCTCCAATGGCTGCTGCGGCAGGCGCACCGCGCTGATCCGATGGCAGGAGCCAGGTGCTTCTCCTGGTCTCCCATGGGGTGCAGGGCCCAAGCACTTGGGCCATCCTCCACTGCACTCCCGGGCCACAGCAGAGCTGGCCTGGAAGAGGGGCAACCGGGACAGAATCCGGCGCCCCAACCGGGACTAGAACCTGACCGGGACTAGAACCCGGTGTGCAGGCGCTGCAGGCGGAGGATTAGCCTAGTGAGCCGTGGCGCCGGCCCTCCTGTGGCTTTAAATCTCAATCTGACACCATCCTGTCCAGGCAAGGGCTCAATGTGCAAACCTGGGGACACCTAAGAGGTCTGTGCCAGCAGATGCTGCCTTCTTGGGGCGTGAATCCATCTTTTTTTTTTTTTTTTTTTTTGGCTTCTTCATCAAAGGTTAGTTCTGAGCATTGTAGATGGCCACAGGCTGTGGACCAGATCCATCCTCTGGGCTGGCCTGGGTGACGGTTGCTGATCCACGGTCAACAGCCTGAGCCTCAGTGATGGGGCTGGTCAGATGGCCAAAAGGAGATGCCTGAAAGGGGGCGGGAGGCTCAGCCCAGCGCCATTGTTCTCAGCCAGGGGAAGGCACTCTGCATTAATGGCCACATTCATGCTGCAGACAAAAGAACATTTGGTGAAGATGATTCAGCTGCCCCTCCCAGCCACGCCTTCTCTTATCGCTTCCCAGCACTCTGACCGGGCAGGCCGGCGGGTGGAAGGTATTTGAACTTGCTGGCGTGGGCCCAGTTTCTCATCCCACCCTAGATATGCAGTGCTCTTTTTCCATTTCATTCTGGGGACCAGGCAGGGAAGTGGGCATCGGTAGGATTCATGTTGGGAAGTTATCCTTGCCCCCACATCAGGAAAGGAATCGAATGTTATTTTTTGAGTGGCCTCGAAGAACCTTGGCTGAAGTTTCTTGCTCAGTTCTGAGAGACTACGGAAGACAAGTCCAGGGCAATCCCAGCCATCTGTAGTCAGTCAAGCCAGTGTAATGGATTGGGACACTGGAGGACTGCACAGCTATGAGGACGGCTGCCATTCAGAATGGCTGCACTCTTGGCCGCAGGCCCACAGAGGTCTGGGTTGACTTCGTGCCTGTGGGTGCTTAGCGATCTCTAACCCTCAGCTCCCTCACATATTCATATACAGCAGTGCCAATCTCCCTTGAGAGCTGACTGAGAGACCTGTGCATTGACACTCTCAGCCCAGTGCCTGGCATCTCTTAGGCACCCAATGAATGACAGTTATTGTACTGCATAGAGAGGAAAGGGTAGGGCACATGACTCAGCAGACAGATAGGCATTTGGCACAGAAATCCTTGTTCTATTCCGTTGCTTTCCTCACACAGCACATTTACTAATGCCTATACAATGTTGCTTGAAATGATGGACTAAAGAAGCCTCTAATAGGGTGTGTATGTGAGTGTGTAGTATCAAGTTAGGGAATAAGGATGGGTTTATTACTTTTTTTTTAAGATTTATTCATTTATTTGAAAGTCAGAGTTGCACAGAGAGAGAAGGAGAGGAAGAGAGAAAGAGAGAGAGAGAGAGAGAGAGAGAGAGAGGTCTTCCATCCAATGGTTCACTCCCCAACTGGCCTCAAAAGTTAGAACTGAGCCGATCCAAAGCCAGAAGCCAAGAGCTTCTTCCGGGTCTCCCACTCAGGTGCGGGGGCCCAAGGACTTGGGCCGTCTTCTACTGCTTTCCCAGGCCATAGCAGAGAGCTGGATCAGAAGAGGAGCAGCCAGGACTCGAACTGGTGCCCATATGGGATGCCGGCATGGCAGGTGGCAGCTTTACCCGCTATGCCAAGGCGCCGGCCCCATTTATTACATTATTGTAACAGTCATACAGCAGGAAAATTTTGTCACTGTGATAGTCCACTTATTTGTTTTTAACTTTCTGGATAAAGGTGTGTTTGGTTCTTAATGCTCCCCATCATCTTCACGGGTCTAACTGGAGCGGATCACTATAGAAATAATCCTGTTTCCAGAAACCCCAACAGGAAGTGACTGCTGATATCCTTGGGTACCCGTAATCTCGACTTGGTCTTTAGCTGGTCTATCAAGAATAACATTCTGGAACTTTATTAAACTACTTTTTTTCAAAAAGATTTACTTATTTATTTGAAAGGCAGAGTTACAGAGAGAGGGAGAGAGAGATCTTTCCACCCGCTGGTTCACTCCCCAGATGACCACAACAGCCAAGGCTGGGCCAGGCCAAAGCCAGGAGCCAGGAGCTTCATCTGGGTTTCCCACAAGGGTGACAGGGGCCCGCGGAACCTTCTGATGCTTTCCCAGGTGCATTTACTGGGAGCTGGAGCAGAAGCAGATCAGCAGGGACTCAAACCAGCCCTCCTATAGGAGGCAGACAGTGGCTTAGTCTGCTGTTGCTTTATTATTTATACTTTATTATATTATTATATAATTTATTTATTATTTATACTCTTGCTGTGAGTATAGTGTTTGGCCTAGAGGCTAAAGAACCCATGTCCCACATCAGAGTGCCTGGGTTTCATTCTCAGCTCTAGTTCCTTGGCTCTAGCGTCCTGCTCAGTGCAGACGCAGGGAGGCAGAAGGTGACACTCCAGTAATCCGGTCCTTGCCACGCACATAGAAGACCTGCGTTGAATTGCTTGCTCCTGGATCTCAGCTTTGGCCCAAGCCATTGAGAGCATTTGTGGAGTAAACCAACAAATAGGTGTTTTCTTTCTTCTCTCGCAAGTAAACAAATTTAAAACCATAATTAAAATCTTGTCGTGAGGACACTGGTATTGAGCTGTGGTTGTAGCCGGCAGCCCTCAGGCTAAGGAAGATAATGAAGACGGATTCCATGCCACATTATCACTGTTTCCTTAGCCAGCAGAACCTGATTCTGCGGAATGATTCAGCCAGCCGGGAGAAAGCTGCAAATCCCCCTCGTGGCCTTTATTACAGCTTATTCCGATGGGGCCCAGGCTGGGTGAGATCCTGATGTACCTTATTTGAAAGTTATAACACGGGGCAGGCACTGTGGTGCAGCGGGTTAATGCCCTGCCCTGAAGCGCCGGCATCCCACAGGGCCGCCGGTTCGAGACCCGGCTGCTCCACTTCCGATCCAGCTCTCTGCTATGGCCTGGGAAGGCAGTAGAAGATGGCCCAAGTCCTTGGGCCCCTGCACCCATGTGGGAGACCTAGAAGAAACTCCTGGCTTCAGATCGGCACAGTTCTGACCATTGTGGCCATTTGGGGAGTGAACCAGTGGATGGAAGATCTCTCTCTCTCTCTCTCTGCCTCTCTGTGTAACTCTGACTTTCAAATAAATAAATATATATTTTTAAAAAATTCCAACATGTATCACTCATCCAAGGAACCAGACAAAAGACTGTGAAAAAAAAATCGAGATACTAAGAAGGATTGGACATTCTTTATCAGAAAACCACAGCTGGGAGGACCTTCAGAGGTGAGCTAGAATCCTGGTCCCAAGTTTTTATTTTACAGGGGAGGAAACTAAGAGACAGGCGGGGTGTGCTAGTGATCACAGCAGAGCTGTTCCCAGGTTTTCTGAGGCTGGTCCAGGACTCTCCCCACCAGGAACCAGCCTTCAGCCATTTGTGGATTGCCTGCTGCGTCCGAGCGAATAGAAGGGGTAGACACACACACACACACACACACACACACCGGCTGCAGCACAGAGCTGACTGTGCAGTTAGAGCAACTAGTTGTACACACACCAGGTCATGGCAGCAGGTGCGCTGGGCAGTGTGTGTGTGTGCGCGCGCGCGTGTGTGTGTGTGTTGGATGCTGACACCACAGAAAGACCCTTGCATTCTTGCAAGGCGAGCTTTCCAGAGAAGATGGGATTTCAAGGGGTCGTGACAGATGTGAGTGATTTGCATGGCAGGAGAAGAAAGGCCATTCTAAATAAGAAAAAGACACGTTCAGAAGAGCGAAGGTGGGGACGTAAGAGGAAGATCTGTGAGCTAGCGACAGTTTGGCAAAAGTGGTAGAATGCTAGAATCAGGAGAGACTAGCTACCAAGGTCAAGCTCTTCATTTTACTGTGGCCCGCTCAAGGTTACGTGGCGAAGAGAGACAGGCGGGAGTGCAGCCTGGGGTCATCCAGTGCATTTTCCACGGTACACCACTGACCTGAAGGAAGTGACGGCAGAGACATGGGAAGACTGCATACGATCGGGCAGGAGACGCAATACGCATGCGCACTAGGCACTGGAAACCTTGGGCTTGATTTGGTCCTGGAAGTGAGACTCAGTTGGAGAGATACAAAATGTAGATGGAACAGGTATGCAGGACCGATGGAAAGGATTAAAGGGAGAAGCAGAGAGCCGACCAGCTCTGAGAGGATGCAGAGTGGGAGAAGCAACAATGGAGAGGAAACACAGAATGTGAAAAACTTAACTGTAGTCTGGGGGGAGTCAGTCATTCATGACTGGGGAATTCAAGGTTGACCAGTTGTCCATACAAGAAATCCCTTGATTTCTTAGAAACCACTGTAAACTTTCCCTCTAGTTTTTGCTGTCATTTCCCCTTAGCACTTACTTTTTATTTTTTCATTTGACAGATTTAAAAATTTTAGTTGTACACATGTGGTAAGTCATTACACACTCAATGTGTGAAGATTAAGTCAGCTGATTTAGCATCGCCATCTCCTTAGGTGTGTAAAAACTTTTGAGTAACACTTAATAATTATACATCTTTTTTTTAAAATTTTTTTTTGACAGGCAGAGTGGACAGTGAGAGAGAGAGAGAGAGAGACAGAGAGAAAGGTCTTCCTTTGCCGTTGGTTCACCCTCCAATGGCTGCTGCGGCCGGCGCGCTGCGGCCGGCGCACCGTGCTGATCCGATGGCAGGAGCCAGGAGCCAGGTGCTTCTCCTGGTCTCCCATGGGGTGCAGGGCCCAAGCACTTGGGCCATCCTCCACTGCACTCCCGGGCCACAGCAGAGAGCTGGCCTGGAAGAGGGGCAACCAGGACAGAATCTGGCGCCCCGACCGGGACTAGAACCTGGTGTGCTGGCGCTGCTAGGCGGAGGATTAGCCTAGTGAGCCATGGCAACGGCCAATAATTATACATCTTAATAATTATACATCTCCTTCCCTTTGCCATTGCTGTATGTTTGGTTCCCGTGAGCCCCTTGTTTCCAGTTGCTCAGCTAATGGTTTTTCCCCGTGTGGAAGGCGTTCCACATTCTCTCCATCAGGGGCTGACCTAGGGGATGATTCCTTTTTTTTTTTCCCTTGGGTTCTTCCCCCTCCAACTCTTCTGGGTCAGAGTTGTTGGAGAGAACCAGGGCAAAATAAGGAGACCAGCTTGGTTATTAAAAGGAAAAACACCTGATCGTCCGGGAGGGTGTTGAAAAGCCAGCAAGATTTGAAAGCCGAGGAGAATCAAAGTGTCTTCAGGGAGGAGGCGGGCCCTGTGCACACAGACGCTCCTGCTCCAGGGTCTACAGGAGAATAAAAGGTCCCAGTGTAGCAGCAACAAAGAGACTCTCATGCATTCACAGTCAGGGGCCTCCAGGGGTGATGAGCAGCCTTGACCCCCAGGCCAGACTGGGCTGGCTCCAGGCTCAGGGTGCTGCCCTAATGAGAGTGCATGGCCTCTCGGATCAAACACCAGAATGGGGGCAGGCACCGAGGAGTCCTCATTCAGAGGGAGACCCAGGATCACAGAGGCAAAGCTTCCCAGCCATCCACTCTAACTGCCAGGGAACCCCTCCCGTCCCGGTCTTGGACTCTTTTCATGACTTATCATCAATTTCCATCCTGAGATTTAGTCTTACCAACTGGACTCTTTTTTAAGATTTTTAAATTTTATTTATTTGAAACACAGAGTTACAGAGAGAGGTAGAGACAGAGAGAGAGTGAGATCTTCCTTCCGCTGGTTCACTCTCCAAATGGCCTCAGTGGCTGGAGCTGAGCTGATAGGAAACCAGGAGGCAGGAGACAGGAGACAGGAGCAAGGAACCAGGAGCTTCTTCCGGGTCTCCCACCTGGATGCAGGGACCCAAGGACTTGGCCCATCCTCTGCTGCTTTCCCAGGTGCATTAGTAGGGAGCTGGATGGGAAGTGGAACAGCTGGGACTCGAACTGGCGACTATATGAGATACCAGCACTGCAGGCTGGAGCTTTAACCTGCTGTGCTACAGTGCCAGCCCTCCAGCTGAACTCTTGAACAAATATGTCAGATAGGTTAAAACCTGTGGACCAACTAATAGTTGGGTTGCTGCTGTTTGGAGAAGTGTTTTTTCATGGATCCAGGCCAAGCATAATGATTTTGGCTGGGTTGGGGATTGCAAAAATGTTTAACTGAGTTTTATCTTTGTTTTCTAATATTGCCAAGTGAAAAGAGGGTGGAAGGAGAGCCACACGTATGTTAGGGGAGTATGGTCAGACACCCTGAGTCAGGGGCCAGTGTTGTGGGTTAAGTAATGGTGTAAGCCTCATCTTGCGATGCTGGCATCCCACATCAGAGCAGTGGTTCGAGAGCTGGCTGCTCCGCTTCTGATCCAGCTCCCTGCTAATGCACCTGGGAAGGCAACAGAAGATGGCCCGAGTGCTTGGACTCTCGCCACCCACGTGTGGGAGACCCAGATGGAATTCCAGGCTCCTGGCTTCAGCCCTGTCCAGAGTCGGCTGTTGCAGACATTGGGGTGGTAAACCAGCAGATGGAAGATCTCTGTGTGTGTGTGTGTCCTCTCTTTGTCACTTTGTCACTCTGCCTTCCAGCTAATAGATAAATCTGTCTTCAAAATAAAAGTCCCCAAGTTGAAAAGTTTCCCATTCACCTTGCAAAATGTGGAACTCTGGTAAACATGCCCTGGAACCCCTGCCCTGTCATTTAAAAAAAAATTATTTATTTATTTGAGAGGTAGAGTTACAGACAGTGAGAGGGAGAGACAGAGAGAAAGGTCTTCCATCTGTTGGTTCACTCCCCAAATGGCTGCAACGGGTGGAGCTGTGCTGATCCAAAGCCAGGAGCCAGGAGCTTCTTCTGGGTCTCCCACGTGGGTGCAGGGGCCCAAGGACTGGGCCATCTTCTACTGCTTTCCCAGTACGTAGCAGAGAGCTGGATTGGAAGAGAAGCTGCCAGGTCTCTAACCAGCGCCCATATGGGATGCTGGCACTGCAGGCAGCGGCTTTACCTGCTATGCCACAGCGCCGGCCCCACCCTGTCACTTTCTGGTGTGTGTGACTTCGGGTATGTTACTGGATTTCTCCTGATGTCTCCTTCACCTCTAACAGGCATGCTATCTACTTTGCACAGTTTCCGTGGGAGGGTTTACCAAGTCTCTGGCCGCAAGGAGGTGTGTGCTCAGTGGAAGAAGTCATTATTAGGCTTGCTGCCGGGTGAGACCAGTTCAGGGTTTAGGGCTTGGGGTTTCCTGTTTGCTCCTCCATGGAATGCTGCATCCACCTCAAAGCAAAGTGATTCTCAGGATGAAGGAGGGTGTGCAGAGCCATGGGAGAATTCATCCCAGGGGTCAGCTCCCTCATCGAACCTCCTTGTGCTTAGACACCAGAGATGGGCATTCATTTGCATTCTATTGTAGCAAGTCCAAGTGCTTGGGCACGGTGTGGGTAGAGAAGTTCTGCCCCAGCAGGAAAGAGGGAGTGAGCTGTGCAAGCTGCACATGGAGCCAGAAGTGCAACCCAGGTGTCCTGACTTCCCGCTCCGTGCCCAGTGATGCTGTTCTGGAGTCGGGGCTGTGTGGAGGCAAGGGAGTGACTTCAGGGTGGCGGTGAGCTCACAGCGTGCAGAAGTGGTTCCAGGCCTCCGTGGGAAGGGCTCTCCAGCCTGGGTTTCTCAGAGGCCAGTGGTGGGAACAGATCCTTCCCCGGAGACTGGAAGGAGCACTGAGTTTTGAGAGGGCTCACAGGCATGGTGTGGGGTGGGGAGTGGTGGTGAGCAGAGTCACCGAAGCATTACAGGGGAGGGACAGAATGATTTATGAGTCAAACCTAAATGAACAGAACTTGCCGGCCTGACCTCAGCACCAACTGAGGGGCGTGGGAGAGCATTTTGCAAATATTTAAAAGGCATCCATGCCAGAGAAACTCAATGACAGGACCAGGGTCTGGAAGGGAAGGGTGGGTGTGCAGAGCCAAGGCTGCCAAGGACCTCCCTGCTGCAAACAGGGCCTCTCCCCGCTGGCCTGCTGTCTGTCTGGACATCTCTCCCTGGCACAGGGTTCAAGGGCAGACAGATTCCAGGATGGTCAGAGGCTTGGGTCACTCTTCCTGTAATACAACTGGGCAGCAAGCGCAGGGAAGGCAGGCGGTGAGAAGGAAAGGCATGGAATAGCCCGGCCTTTCTCTCCATTTCCTGCCGTCAGTGCTATCTGTGTTGGTCCTGGCTGCTTTCTTCTGCCCCTGCCTCCTCCCTGGGATGTCCTCCAGTGTTAGCAAGCCAAGCCCAGTGATCCTTTGCAGGCCGGCTGGACCTTTAGCTTCTTCAGGAAGCCTGGCCCGGTCGCCAGCAGCACACACTACCATTGCCCTGCCCTGCTCCCACGCCCTTTGAACCTTGTTGTGGTTGCGTGCTGTCATACCAAAGGCTCTGGGCTCTGCTATGGTAAGGACAGTTTGAATTTGGTTTATCTTAATAATCCCTAAATTTGGGGTCAGCGCTGTAGCACAGTGGGTTAACGCCCTCCTGACCTGAAGTGCTGGCATCCCATATGGGCGCCGGTTATAGTCCCTGGCTGCTCCTCTTCCCATCCAGCTCTCTGCTATGGCCTGGGAAAGCAGTGAAGGATGGCCCAAGTCCTTGGGCCCCTGCACCCTCGTGGGAGACCCAGGAGAGAAGTTCCTGGCTCTTGGCTTCTGGCTTCGGATCTGCACAGCTCAGGCCGTTGAGGCCAAATGGGGAGTGAACCAGCGAATAGAAGACCTCTCTCTCTCTGCCTCTTCTCTCTCTGTGTAACTCTGACTTTCAAATAAATAGATAAATAAATAAAATAAATAAGAATAATCCCTAAACTTGTTGATCATGGAATCTGACTTTCAGACCATGGGGCAGGCAAGCTGGCTGAGAGGTTCGTGTTGTATGACGGCCATCTCCCAGTTACCTCCTGGGAGAATCAGTGCTGAGGAATGTAGGTGCAGATCCACTCTGTGGTGCGAGTGGGTCAGACCTCTGCTTGTGTCCTAAGTCAGAGAGCCGGTTCCAGCCCCAGCTACTCTGTTTCCGATCCAGCTTCCTGCTCACGCACCTGGGAAGGCAGTGGAAGATGGTCTCCATGTGGAAGACCAGGATGGAGTTCTAGGCTCCTGGTTTTGTCCTGGCCCAGCCCTGGTTGTCACAAGTATTTGTGGAGAGAAGCAGCAGATGGGAGATCTTTCTCTCTTTCTCCGTCACTCTGCTTTTCAAACAAACAGACAGATCTCAAAAGAAAAAAGAATGCAAAGGTAATTCAAATATTTGTGGAAGAATAAAGTTAAGACATGTTTAATTTGCAAAAAACTTGAAATGTATGCTTTTTCAAAAATAATACACATTTTACGTGGACTCTTTTTGAATACTCCACAAGTGCACGGATTTCACCTTTTTTGCACTGAAATAAATGTATCTTTTAATTTCATTTTCTCCACAAATTTCTTAAAGTGCCCTCATCCATCTTCTGCTTTCTTTGAGCTCCCACAGTCCACAGTAAACCCTATGTGCTCCCAACATTTGGGTTTAATTAAAAGGCAAGAACACCAGAAACAAAACGAAAAAGCAAATGACAAAATTGGGAAAAAATTGCAACATATACACAAAGGAATGATATCTTGAACATAGAAAAAATTGTATAGCAGCAAGAAAAACAATGAATGTTGTAATAGCCATGGAAAAAATCATAAACAGCCAATTCACAGAAGAAATATGCAAAGCTTATGTATGTTTGAAAAAGTCTGTAACCTTAGAACAATCAAAAATATGAAATAAAAAGGAAGTACTAACTAAACAGAAAAAGAGGACATAGGGAAAGAAACAGTCTTCACACTGATTTTTTAAAAATTAGTATATATCTATTTACAAAAAGTTGTAGTAAAAATGGGAACTTTCTCTAACATTTATCAAAAATGTTCTGTAGCTCTCTATAATATTCCATAGTATAAAGCATCAAAATTAGTTGCTATTTTGTGAGTAGGACTTCAGGCAGTTTCCAAGGTCTTGTCTGATCTTAGGTTATTTTCTCAGCATCAGGTGTTGATAATAATGTATCATACACCGCATCACATGTCATCCCAAAACCACATGTTACATTGCTCAAAACAACAACAAGAGTGATTCAGTCTGGTTTCTGTGGGTCAGGCATTTGGAGAGAGTGCAGACAGGGTTTGTCTCTGCTCTCTGATGTTGAGAGCTTCATTTGCAAGCCTGGAAACCTGGAGTTAGAATCACCTGAGGACGCGCGCACTTGCCTGGCGTTGATGCTTAGCCCTTAAACTTTGCCTCACAGTATGGCCTGGGTTTCCTCACAATATGGCGTTGGGATCCAAGGGCAAATGAGAAGGACATTGCTGCTGTAACAAATGACCACACACGTGATGGCTCGAGTCTGACTCACCTGCTCTTGTGGCTTGACCTATGCCCTCTGGTGCTGTTCCTGCTAAGTCCCCAGAAATATGCCTGTGGACTGTTGCTTTAGGACTGGATGGATTGGATGGGGGCACAGCTCACCTCCTAATGGGCGGTTCCAAGCATGGCATCCTGTGGTCATTCTGTGTCTATCAGGGCTCACTAATATTCCAAGACCTATTCTCAAACGGGCTCACGCCAGAATCTCGAAGGCCCACGTCATGATTTGACCTTGGAACTGTCACGTTCTCTACGCTGCATCTTCCTGCAGCACTGACAGCATCGGCACTGCAGGATCTCCTGGAGCGTGGAGTCTGAGGGTCAAGGCCTTTGCCAGCACAGCCTGGACTTACTGCAGAGAAGTTCTCTACACTGCACCCATCCTAAGGCCGGCAGCCCCCCGTGCTGTCCAGGAAATGGAGACGAGCAACATTTCCGGTTATGGACCATGCCCTTCATGCCTCAGAGAAGCCGGGCAGGCTCTTTGTGGTAGGGGAGGCAGGTTGTTGCTGTACAGGGTGTGTAGTCATCTCTACGGGTTGTCGAGGTGGTCAGATCTCTTTGGTTTATACTACGACAGAGGGAAGGAGAGTTGACACAGCTCTGTGGCCCATCTGTAAGGGAGCATCATTTTCTATCCCAGACACAAAGGGCTTCTGATTCTGTCTTTAATTGGAATGGACAATAATGCATTTGAAAAACAAATGGTCAAAACCCTGAGGCCTTATTCATCTGTTCTAGAAATAAGATTTCTTTGGACACATCAGCCAGTTGTGGTTCCAACTTGTTGAGGCCTATGACAGCAACTAGTCACTCTCTAGGGTTCATTGGTTTCTGCAGGGGCTGGATTAGTGCATTAACTGGAGATTAAGGGGCTACACACCTTGTATCTTGTAGATTGTTAATGGTGACACCCATCCTGCCTTCCTCCAAGGGATGTGACACTTGGGCTGAGGGTGGGAGTCAGGAGTAACAATTCTGAAGCTACCAATTAACCTTTCCGACTACGATAGTGCTTATCCCATAATCCAGGGGTCAGCACAGGAACTGCTTCCTACTGCCAAGTGTATTACTTCTAATTGCGTGTTCCACGTGGTGTGGGTCTGTGGACACAGTGCCCATTGTGAGCTGTACGATAGCGAGAACTACATTAATTACCTGACTCCGGGGGCCTTAGTCCTAACAGGAGGGGATGCTACGATGGTCAGAGTCTCTGGGTATCCATGGCAACTCAAATCCCGTGTGCAGCTCTCCTGTGATTCTCCCTTCCCTAGTACCCAGTCATGAGTAGGTGAGTAGGACTCTCTGGGATCCCGTGGCAGATACTTAACATGGTTTTTCCTCCTAGGAATCCAGTTTGTCACCAGTGAGTGGGTTCCAGTCAGGACAGAGAATTAAGCAAGGGATCAGATTTTTTTTTTTCCCATTGTGACTTTCTTCTGCTCTCTGCCTCCTGCTTCTCCGATCTTGCCTTTTTTGGGCTACACGTATTAAGCAGTACTCTCGCCTTGTTGCCTCTATTTCTTCGGAGACCTACATTCCTGTGGATATTAATAAGCCCAGCTTTGTGACTGCTTTTCCCACCGTTAGCATGCAGAGGAAAGCCACCACTAGCATTGCCAGAAAAAATATAGACTGGCTTGTCACAGCTGAATTTCAGAAAAACAATGAGAAACTATCAAGAATTAATAAATGAAGAATTATGCATGTGTTCCAAATGCTTCATAGGACAGACTTATGCAAAAAAATCATCAGAAATTAAAATGTAATTGGGAATCCTGTATTTTTCTTTGCTAAATCTGGCAACCTGGGTGCCTGGCAATCTCAGCGATTAGTGGGTTATGTGAAGAGTGGTCCTTGGGGGCCCTCCTGTGGAGCATAATCTTCTGGTGGTCTTCCTACCTCACATAATAGGTGCAGGCCCACTCAGCCTCTTCTCTCAGTCTCCTTATGCCTTCCCTACTGTCTGCCAGGGCAGGTCAGGCATTCCCAACCTGTAGAGTGTTTTTCCAGGATTTTAAGAGCCATTCCAACAGCTGTTTGCTTATTCTCTGTGGTCCTTCCCAGGGTGTCATTTCCATTCATCAGAGAAAGGGCCCTGAAGTCAAGTAATGTCTGCTTATCAAGTCTTACTCACTGTCTACCTCCTTCAAGTGCTTTAAAAGGCAATCCCAGGAGCACCCCCTGGCTCCTTCTGGCTCAGGCAGGCTAATTCTTGCAATTCTTTCAGTGTATACTTTCTTTCCTCTTCTGGCAGGTACAGCATGTGCCCAGCTGGGTTATGCTGGTACTTACTGGGTTATGCTTTAGTTATGGGCCTAATGGCCAGGGGAGTCATGGGGTCAGCTTCTGAGGGGCACTTGTTATTCTGCAGGGGAAAGGCCCTTGTAGTATCTTCCAGCACCAAAGCATTGGCTCCTCCTTGGGAAGGGTGAGGGAAGGAGGTTGGAAGTCCCTGCACCATATTTCAGGGCCCTGGATCCATGGCTCTGACTTTGCATAAGAGATGTGTATTGGCTGAGCCTGTGTTTTTGGAGTTATGACTCTGCTACTTGGATGTTCAGCCTACCACTTAGCTGTGTCTGTTCCTCTCCACGCTGGGAGATAAGAACTTCACCTGGGCTCCAAGAGGTCCTGACCATACTTAGCCATTGTTAATGACCCCCAGTCTCTATTCCAGGCATCTATATAATTTAGCAGTAACTAGCCAACCCTATAGTCTTTGTAGGCATTGCTCTTTCAATATATAAATTTTATATTTGAGAGGCAGAGAGAGACAGAGATCTCCCACCCCATCCATCTACTGGTTCATTCCCTGAAGGCCTGGGAGATAGAACTTAATCCGGTCTTCTAGGTGGGTGGCGGGGACCCAACAACTTGAGCCATCACCTGCTGCCTCCCAGGGTTACCAGTAGCTGCAAGCAGGCACTGGGAGTGGAGCCAGGACTTAAACCCAGGCCTTCAGACATGAGATATGGGCATCACAACAGTTGGGGGTCAAATGTTTGCCCCTTCTTTCCATAGTTTTAAAACTCCACAGGCTTCTCTTCAGCTGGGTACCACTGGTGACGTCTTTAGCAATGTGAGCCACCGTCTTGTGCCAGAAGCTACCTGAGCCTCCTCTCTGCCCGTAGGGATGGCTGGGTGAGCCTGGTCAAATCCCAGTCTTCTCTCAACCACCACCTTCTCCTTGGACCACTCCAGGGACCCCTTGAGTTAGCAGTGTCTGCTGAGAAGCAGATGCCAAGAGGCGTACAGAAAATGGCAGAGCTGGGGGAGACTTGGAGAGCTGGCGCCCTGAAGTTCAGGTGTGTCCTCTGCAACAGGAGGGGCAAGAACGGGAGCTTAGGCAGAGGCGTCTTGGTAGGCAGTGAAGTTCCAAGAGAGTTGCGCAAAGGCCAGAGGGGAGTGCCCGGGCTATCGTGGCTTAGCACAGGTGTCCTGTGTCTCCTAGATGCAGGCCAGCTTAGGCTCCCCTGTCACCTGGGCCACTGTTGGACACGGTGTGGGAAGTTGTGTGTGGCCTCACCATGAAGGCAGAGTAAGTGCAGCAACTAAGGCTCCTATAGTGGAGAGACAGGAACGGGCGCCCAAGGTTTCCATGGGAACTACGCCTTTGCGGTTCCTAGAATCTTTTTTTTTTTTTTAGAATATTTTGTGCAGGCCAAAGGCTCTCCCAGAATCACCTTCATTCTCTAGATGGGCGGAGAAGAGGATTGTGCCCTTGACTTCATCCTGAGCATCTCACCCTTTCTTGGCTGCTTCTGGTACTTGGTCTGTGTTAGGGTTCATTTGGTGTAGCCTACATTTTAATTTGAGGATTTTTACTGCGTTGAGAGGCTGGAGATAAGAATTGCTTTCTTTATATTTTTTCTAAATTCTGAATGACAATCAGTCAGTTCTTTCCTGAGCTGGTCTCTCTTGCTTGGCAGGATCACATATAGCCAGAAGAGGCAACACAGGTTTTCAACATTTCATCCAAGTTTACAAATCCATTAGATACGTTTTCTATCTTCCAAGTTCTTGCTGGATATAATTTTACCAAATTCTTCACCGCCGTATAACACAAGCTGCCATTGTCTCTGGTCTCTGGAGCCATTCTCCTGTCTTTTTCCAGTCTCCGTCTGCTGTTCAGTTTCAAAGTCGAATGCTGAATAATATGTGATAGCAGAACTCCACTTCTATGTAGCGTGATTTTATGGGTCATTTACGTTGTTGTTTCAGTTCAATAGTACGTAACAAATCATCAGATTTCATGCAGCACAGCATTCACTTAGCCCAGGCCTCTCGGGCTGAGCTGATCCAGGCAGGACCAGCTGGGGCAGCTCGGTTTCAGGTGTGGCTCATTCTTATGGGACCAGCAGGCTGGCTTGGTTCAAGATGACGATGGCAGGATCAATCGCATATGAACTTTGTGAGCCATTGGTGACTTTGCCCTCAGTAATGTTCCATTGGCCAAGGAAAGTCACATGACTGAGGTCAAAGTCAAGGGCAAAGATGCATGCTCTGCCCTTGGCGATGGAGAGGGGAGGGAACAAATGCCTCGAACAATCATCTCTTCAGCCACAGGAATTCACCCTCACCGACTCTGTCACAAACCGTGCTTCCCTTTTATGGTTTGGAGGCCAAGTTTACTTTCAGAGTACACATTTAATTTTCCTGGATTGAGAAGGCTAATGTTGGTAAACATTGTGAGGGTGCCTTCAACAACTTTTCGAGTCTCTGGGAGCTCTCCCAGACTTGTAGGCGAGGAGCTGGTCTGGTAGGTCTTGCAGAACTGCTCGCCCTGAGAAGGAGGGGCTCCCAGTGCAAATTCCCCCTTGTTCCTCCTGTGGCTCAGGGCTCCAGGGGAAGCCATTAAAATCCCTGAGCCCTAGCAGCCCCTGCCCCTAGGAGCAGGTAGACAAGGGCATGCTTCCTGGTGCACATTACTCTGTCCCTTAGAAAGTTATCATTTATTGATCACTGGCTGAGGGCTTCAAATATGCTACTTTATTCCATCTTCATCACAATCCCGTAAGCTTGGCATTGTTATTACTATTATCACAGCCTTCTCTGGATATAGAAATAGTATGTCCCAACTCTCATAGAGACATCAAAAAATTTGAACTTGAGTTTCTCTGCCTTTGAAGCCAGTGCCCCCACTCTTATCAATGCTGCCTTGTGTGTGTGTGTGTGTGTGTGTGTATGTGTGTGTGTGTGTGTGAATTCTGCCTCTACTTGGCCTTCTGACAAAACAGGAAGATTTCTACCACTCCAAAAGCCCTTAAAATCCAGAAAATCAAAGATATTGATTTACCCCAAAAGGACCTGGCTATACACTGGGGTCAGAGAAGTGAACGCCATTGGACAGTTGGCTGTCACCTGACATTGTGTCTGTAAGCACGGGCAGCTTGGTGAGGACTGGCCACTGAGCTTGCCCTAGAGCACTCAACCCAGGACCGCGGTTGTAGTGAGGGAGCTGCAGTGGCAATGGCCCAGAGGCAGTGGTCCACAGCCTGGTGCTCCGGCTCCTCTCTCCCCAGCAATCAACACTGCTCAAGGAGCCTCCGCATTGCGGGGTGGGACAGGGGTCACAGGGGGCGTGGTGGGGAATGATGGATTTTCCAGCTAACAAAAGGTCAAAAGGAGGCTTTGTTTGGAGGTCTCAGGCCATCTCTCTGTAGCAAGCCAAGCAGAAACCTCTCGACCAGCCGGCTGGGGTAGTTTGTTCTAAGTCGTCTTCCTCTCTGCTCCACAAGGCCTGCCTTGCTCAGGCTGTGCCAAGCGCCTAGCTCAGCATCGCTTGCAGCAAACTTCCCAGCTCTGTCTCCGAAGGATTTGTCCTCAGTCTGGGGTTGGAAGCGCCTCACCTTCAAACGACGCAGCCCTTTTCTTGAGCAGAATGATATAATAGGGACACCAGCATCCCACATCAATGCTGGCTCCAGTCCCAGCTGCTCTGCTTCTGATCCAGCTCCCTTCTAATGCACCTGGGAAAGCAGTGGAAGATGACCTAAGTAATTGGGGCCCGGTAGGCTGGGAAGTGGGTGGTGGGTTTTGGTTGCCATCGGTGAAACTCTTGGAAAAACCATTTCTAAAGCCTGAGCAGCTTCATGTGACTACCCTTGTCCTCACCGCAAGCCGGGGAGAGGAGTGGGCGGGGGTCGGGGTGGGTGGGGGACGTGGACCCTTTTTACAGAAGGGGGATGAGTGCAGGAGTGGCAGCTGGCCCCGGGACAGCAGCTACGCCCGAGGCCTCAGCAGAGGTTGGTCCTGGGCTTTTGACGGCTGGGGGTTGGGTGGCCAGGGTGTGGCTGGTAATGGTTCTTGTGCTGCCTTTCACGGTCTGAACCCATTACCTGTGGGGCGCAGGAAGAAAATATTCACCCTCCTTGTTCTCCCCTCCCCAGCATGGAACCAGCAGCCGCCGAGCCTGAGTCTCACTCCTGCTGGGGATCACATATCCAGGGAAGCACATTGGAGACTTCTTTTTTTATTTAAGGAAAATGAGAGCAGAGAAAGTCTGCTCTCCCGAGACGCAGGGTGGGCAAGGGCAGAAGCATCCAGACCCCAGTGGCATACAGCGTGGGACTCAGACTTTCCCCTTCCAGCAGGCCCAGAGTGCAGTCAGAAAACAAGAGAACTGGGTTGGTAAAAAACTTTAACCTTGGGGCTGGCACTGTGGTATAATGGATAAAGCTGCTGCCTGCAGTGCCAGCATCCTGTATGGATGCCGGTCCGAGTCCCAGCGGCTCCACTTCCGATCCAGCTCTCTGCTATGGCCTCGAAAAGCAGTAGAAAGTTGCCCAAGTCCTTGGGCCCCTGCACCTGCATGGGCAGACCCAGGAGAAACTCCTGGCTCCTGGCTTCGGATTGGTGCAGCTTGGGCCATTGCAGCCAATTGGGGAGTGAACCAGTGGATGGAAGACCTCTCTCTTTCTCTCTCTCTCTGCTTCTCCTTCTCTCTCTGTGTGTAACTCTTTCAAAGAAATAAATAAATCTTTAAAAAAAAAGTTTAACCCTCTGAGTCTTGATTCTGTGCAAGAGTGGCGTAGTGAGGTGCAGGAGGTGGGGACCGAGCCAGTCTCACAGCAGGTAGGACAGGACCAGTACCACATAATATCTAAAATAACTGCAGTGCACAGACATACGAATAGGCAGCAGAACACGAACCAACTCGGTGCTCTGGGGATCAGAGGGTAGCACTCACCTTGGGCGGGAGAGTGAGCACTGGGGAAACCTTCACGGAAGAGGTGGCCACCAGCACGCCCTTTCTGGATAGCTTTGGCACTTCAGTTTATAGCGCTTCTGCACTCGTTGCTTTGCTACCCAGTAGTGTGTTGCATCCGGATCTGCAAAGCGAGAAGCAAGCTCTAATCCATTGCAGGTGTGTTCACGGCATAACTGGAGGTAACTTCTCGGAGAAGCCATTTGACACTCGCGATTGAAGACCCTAGGAATTTATGCTGCAAACCTACGGACACGCACAGGCAGGCGTATATGAACAAAACCCACTGTGATAATATCAGTAGCAGCAGAAGAGGGAAAACAACGTAAGTGTGTATCAGTGGGGACCTGGTTAATTCATTGCGAGACATCCAGGCAATGGAATCTCAGGCAACTACTAAAATAATAAGGTAGCTCCACATGTGTTGTCATGAAACAAAGCCTCCAAGATAGAGCGTTAAATAAAAAAGGAAATAGGACAAAGAACGGAGTGTGCAGCCTATTGCCATCTGAGAGAGGACTGGGAAGGTGTGTGTATATATTTATAGCCTTGTAAAACAAAGTTTCCAGGATACATGAGAAACCGTGCGCAGTGATTGCTCTGAGGGCAATAGATTGGGGATTAGGGTGGAAGGGGAACTGTTAAAATAGTTCAACTATTTGTGAAATGTATCATGTGTCCAAAAGAGTGTATTTAAAACACATGTGCCATCTGAAATATAATTATGAAGCACACCAGATTTAATGTGTGTTGTGTGATAAATTCTTGTACTCAGGGGCTGGTGTTGTGGCGTAGCAGGTAAAGCCACTGCCTGCGACACTAGCATCCCATATGGGCACTGGTTCATGTCCTGGCTGCTCCACTTTCTGTTCCAGCTCCCTGCTAATGCACCTGGGAGAGGGACAGATGGTGGCCCAAGTCCTTGGGCCCCTGTACCTGCGTGGGGGACCCGAAGGAAGCTCCTGGCTCCTAGCTTCAGGCTGGCCCAGCTCCAGCCATTGTGGCTGTGTGGGGAGTGAACCAGTGGATGGTTCTCCCTCCTCTCTGTAAACCTGGCCTTTCAAATAAATAAATAAATCATTAAAAAAAATTATTGTACCCTGAACTTTACACTGCATGTAGTAATCTGCTACTTTTCCTTTTGCCAGGTAGACCAGGAGGTGCCTTCCTCTTGCACTTGTGGGGTGAAAGGCGGGCGCGGAGAGCTCAATGAGCCGGCCCTTGGTGTGTGTAGGGACAGCTGTGCTAGAGTGAACTCCAGGAGCGTGGGCATCAGGGAGGCAACACCAGGTTCCATGTTGAGACTGGGGTCTCCTGGTGAGCTTCTTAGCACCTATTAAGTGTTCTGGGAAGAGATGAGATCCAAGTCTTAGAAACAAAGGGGCTGGGGCCGGTGCTGGGACGTAGATGGTAAAGCCGCTGCCTGCAGTGCCGGCATCCCATATGGGTGCTGGTTCTGGTCCCAGCTGCTCCACTTCCGATCCAGCTCTCTGCTATGGCCTGGGAAAGCAGTGGAGGATGGCCCATGTCCTTAGGCCCCTGCACCCACTTGGGAAGACCCAGAGAAAGCTCCTGGCTCCTGGCTTCGGATCTGTGCGGCTCTGGCCGTTGTGGCCAATCAAGGAGTGAACCAGGGGCTGGAAGACCTCTCTCTCTCTCTCTCTCTCTGCCTCTCCTCTCTCTGCGTAACTCTGACTTTCAAATAAATAAATAAATAAATCTGAAACAAAGAAAACAAAGGGGAAGTAAAATCAGATGCTCTGATGGGCAGCCCAGCTTGGGCGCAGGGCCGGGCCATGCTTGCTTCCCTTGCTTGTCTTGAGCACTCCCAGGTGGCCTGGGAGGTGTCTGAACCCTCACACAGCCCTGCGGGAGGCGGAGAGGTGCCGCAGCCCCATTGCGCTCAGGTGAGGAGACAGCGCGTCCGACAGAGCAGGGCACGGAATGGGGGTCACACAGCTGGCCAGCTGCAGCGAGGGACTGGCCTGTTGTCTGTCTGGCCCCGACTCTGCCTGTCTTTCCTCTGACACCCCGTTGTTCTGTCAACAGTGAGCACTGTTTCCTGGTGTCTGAGACAGGGCAGGGGACTGTACTAAGGCACGGCCAGACGACTGTAAAAGGAAAGAAATTCCAGAAATGTTAGTGTGGCCCCGACCCTTGGGCCCACTTCCATCTGGACAAAGGCACGAAGGATGCCAGCCGCCCCCAGAAGGCACAAGGAGAGTGGCCGTTTTGTCTCTCCCTCGAGCTGGCTGTGCGCTGGCCCTGGTGACAGCTGCCTGGGGCCGAAGGGGTCTACTCATGAGTCCTGAGAGAATGCCTTCCTTTGCCAGGGACTTCGGTGGGAAGCAGCCGTGGAATCGTCCTGGCTTCCGTCTCTAGCCAGCTCCAAACACAGCTCCAGCTCTGACAAGAGCAATCTTCCTCTGGACAGGAGCGTGTGGGAAAGTCGCCAGCGTGAGCCGATACTGCACATTCTTCCCCGGGACGGGACAGACCCAGGGAATATTTCACCTTCCTCATCTTGGCCACAGTCGGGGTTTGCGAAGCTGTCTGAATGCAGTTTATCAGGAAGGAATAAATGCCCTCAGACTGGAAAAGTGGGAAGTGGAGCTTGGCTCGTGGGGCTGATGATTTATGAAGGAGCGCTGAGCTGGGGATGGATGAAGAGCCGAGGGGAGGGAAGGCAGGCAGGAGTCTGTGGGATCCTGCTTACAACCCGTAAAAGCAGCAACGTGTACACCGACGAGAGATTGTATTTATTCCAAGATACATCCCCCACCCCCAAGCCGCCCCGTGAAGGATGAGGCATCTGGCATGCCTCACTTTGTGGGGACAGAGGAATTGTGGGTGTGAGCTGCCTTTGGGGTGCGTGGCAGGTGTGGGAGGGCCCAGGGTGAGGGGCGTGGCTGTGAAAGGGTGTGACCTTGCCCTTGGCTGTCCGCAGTCCTCTCTTGGTCTCGTGGCCCCGGAACTCGGTCGCCTTCCGCAAATCATCTCCGACTGCAGGTTGCCTGAGTGTCCTCTCTCTCATGGTTACTGCTTTTGACCCTCTCGCGGCCCAGTCAAAGCCACAGGTCCCCTCCTTGTGCATTTAGCTTTTTTGATCTGTCTCTGTTATGCCTGCGAGGTCGCTTCCTGCTTTCCTGAAGGTAAGGTCTTCTTCAAAGATTTATTTATTTATTTGAAAGGCAGAGTTACAGAGAGGCAGAAGCAGAGAGAGAGAGAAAGGTAGGTGTCCATCCGCTGGTTCACTCCCCAAATGGCCGCAACGGCTGGAGCTGTGCCGATCCTAAGTCAGGAGCCAGGAGCTTCTTCCGGGTCTCCCACGCGGGTGGAGGGGCCCAAGGACTTGGGCCATCCTCTACTGCTTTCCCAGGTCACAGCAGAGAGTTGGGTCAGAAGAGGAGCAGCCGGGACTTGAACCAGCTGCCCATATGGGATGCTGGCGCTTCAGGCGGTGGCTTTACCCGCTACACCACAGCGCTGGCCCCTTCTTACTCATTTTTAAGTGAGGGACTGGACTGTAAGACTAGGAGTTATGAATGAGTAGCAACTTGTAACGTAACCCTCAGGGCAACTGCTATCCATTGGCCAGAAGTTCCGCAATTTTACCCGCTATGCGACAGTGCTGGCCCAGGGTGAAGTATTTTCTGGACCTCAGTTTCCCTGTTTGGGATGTGGGGATGACAAGAGCATGCTTAAACCCATCAGTATTGTGGGGAGCATGAAATGGAACAGTAACTTAGCCCCATTTCCAGCCCCTCACTATATGGAGAATCAGGACAAGGGTGAAGATGGTGATGAGGAGAGAAGCAGAGCTTTGT
Source organism: Oryctolagus cuniculus (assembly GCF_964237555.1). Lineage (NCBI taxonomy): Eukaryota > Metazoa > Chordata > Mammalia > Lagomorpha > Leporidae > Oryctolagus > Oryctolagus cuniculus. Next base: position 124,434,959 of record NC_091432.1, read on the forward strand.
AGTCACGACAGAGCACCCAGAGCCAGTGACTGCTTTAGACAGCAAAGGCTTTTGGTAGGCTCTGTACCTTGGCGGCTGTCTTTCACTTCCTCCAAGATGTTGAGATAACTGGCCCCAGAGGCCTCCCCCAGACCCTCCGTGGACGTAGTGCAGTGTAGAGAGACTGTACTTTGGAGTCACATAGGCCTGCAGCTGAATCATGATCACGGCCAAACCATTTTTCCGGAGCCTCGGTTTCTCCTTTCCTTTCCTTTCTTTTTCCCTCCCTCCTTTCCTCCCTCCCTCCCTCCCTCTCTCCTTCTCTCCTTCTCTCTCTTTTAGATTTATTTAATTTATTTGGAAGACAGAGTTACAGAGAGAGTTAGAGCCAGAGAGAGAGAGAGAGAGAGAGAGAGAGAGAGAGTCTTCCATCCACTGGTTCACTCCCCAGTTGGCCGCAATGGCTGGAGCTACGCTGATCTGAAGCCAGGAGCCAGGAGCATCTTCCAAGTCTCCCACACAGGTGCAGGGGCCCAAGGACTTGAACCATCTTCTACTGCTTTTCCAGGCCATAGCAGAGAGCTGGAACGGAAGTGGAGCAGCCGGGACTTGACTGGCACTCAGATGGGATGCCAGCACTGCAGACCAAGGCTTTAACCTGCTGCGCCACAGCTCCGGCCCCCTTTATTTCTAAAATGGGAATAAAATCAACTACTTCAGATGCTGTGCACAGCTTGCGTTGTGGGTCTTTATTTCATGCATGCCACATTTGTCACTCAGACAGGTGATAAGCTTTTAAGGTTAGTGTTTGTTGTAAGCCCATTCCGCCTCCTCCCTTGGAAAAAGCATACTTCTGGGCATTATCAGCGCATGAAAAACAGGTGAGCTGAATTGACCTTTCTCTGGGAGGAGTCCACTGTTGAAAGAAGTGAGCTTTGCCGGCGCCACGGCTCAGCAGGCTAATCCTCCGCCTAGCGGCGCTGGCACACTGGGTTCTAGTCCGCCGGTTGCGGCGGCCATTGGAGGGTGAACCAACGGCAAAGGAAGACCTTTCTCTCTGTCTCTCTCTCTCACTGTTCACTCTGCCTGTCAAAAAAAAAAAAAAAAAAAAAAAAAAAGGCAGTGAGCTTGGAGACCTGAGGCGCCACCTCCCTCTAAGGTGGACATTGCCTCTCCCCACCCTCTTCCCTCTCAATCTCCATATTCTTTTAGTTCTTAGGATCAAACAGGCCTACAAGAAGAGAGCACGAGAGAGAAGCAGTTGCAGTTGTTTGAAAGGAGAGCGAGGAAATTGAGAATGGAGGGGGACTTGAGATAGTCGTCAGTTTTTTTTTTTTTCATTCAACAAACATTTGTGTGATCATTGTGTCACTGTTGCAAGACACTGTGTCAGGTTCTAAGAGGAGGAAGAAGGTTATAAAAATTGGTGGACGAATTCTGTGTCCTTAAGACGTTTATGACCTTGGGGTCGCTGTATTGGAGACTCCAGGTCTGGCTGGCCCGCCAAGCTGGAATTCATGGCTTGGGTTTTTGCAAGTATTTCTCTGGACTCACGGAGTTTGTCCAGAAGATAAAGACATGATTTGCTTCCTAGCTAGCTTGAGAACCTTGGAAGGCATTTTTCTGCTTAAGACACATTGGTGCATCTTGCTCCTAGCACAAGGCCTGACAAAGAGTGGCTTCGGTAAGTGTTTGTTGAGTGAATGAAGGGAAGACTAGCACTCTGGAGGTGGGTAAGAGTCCACCATGGAGAGAGAGAGCTCCCTAGTGACAAGCAGCCTTCTCGAAGCTCTGGGAGGAAGCTCGCCCGTGCGGCAGCCCTGCAGTGATGTCAGATGGAGTCCAGCCTCCAGAGCGTGGCTCAGTAAACACGGGGAACAAGACAACAGCTTTCTGAGCGGCCCATTCTGTTTAGACTGGCAGGAGGATTCCAGTTGGAATTAGAGCCTTGGACGTGACTGTCGGAGGCGTTCCACAGGAGGCTTGCTGGCTCGGCCTCCGACTCTGATGTGGGGCACAGGGGCTCGGGTGTGACTGCAGGGAGCAGAAGGGAGGGGCACACATGAGGCGGCTGTGCGGGGACGTCCCGAGTCCATGCCGTTGGCCCAGGCGTGCTAGCTTGTCCCCGTGAAGCCGGGTGTCAGGAGCAGTAGATTCTAACTGCGCCGCTTCCAGCTGCCTGGGTGACCGTCGCTAATCCATCTCCCCCCTTAGGGCCTCGGTGTCCCCATGTATAACATGACAGGGTCACCCCTGCTCTGTTTTTGCCCTAGAAGCTGATCCGGCTGGCAGCTGACAACACGCTGAGATGTGAGCACAGACCATCCCTTGGCTTTCTCATCTGCCCGGGAAGGCAAACTTCACCTCCCTGCCTTGGAGGTGATGAGGCTTACGTGAGGTCGCGGATGTGCTGTGTCTTGTAAGCTGTCAAGCACCACATAAAAGCAAGGAATTGTTCTGCAGGAAAGCTGGCCCGGATGGGAAAAACATGAGCAAGCGGCCCGGGATCGGGTAGCCCCTGCCCCCTTTGGGAACATTTGAGTGCAGGGGATGCTTGCTTCTGCTGCTGTCAATGGCCTGCCCTCTTTGGCTTCCCCGCCCCTCGGAGATAGGAACAGGCTCTCTGCATCTTTATTTCTGTGAATGCTTTTCCACTAGCGAGAAAAAAGCATTTTCCAGATGATGTGGCTTATCGCACGAAGTGTGTGCAGCTGCGACTCCAGGCCTTAGAATGAGAGGAATTTTCTCCCCATCCCTGGAGCAGGGAGGCCCATGGAGGCTGTGTGGAGAGGAGATGCTTGGGAGATGGGAGAAGATGCTCCGTGGTTGGTGTGGGCAGTTGGGCATGAGGGTCTCTTTCGTGGCTGGGCTGGAGTTCAAGGCGCCAGGGAAAGGTGCTGCCTGGGGCTCAGAGGTCCTGAGTGTGTTCCTGGTGTCTGCACTAGTGGAGAGCTCGCCAAAGTGGCCTCTGATGGGCATTTGATTGGACCCCTCTCTTAGAGCTGAGGGTTGGGGCCTGGCTGAAGCCATCGGCTTGTTTACAGAAGCGTGGGTGTGTGGTGTTGTGGTGCACCGGGTTGAGCCAACACCTGCAATGCAGGCATTCCATATCAGAGTGCCGGTTAGAGTCCTGGCTATTCTGTTCCCATCTAGCTCCCTGGTTATGCACCTGGGAAGGCAGCAGAAGATGGCCCAAGTGCTTGGGCCTCTGCCACTCACATGGGAGACCCGGATGAAGCTGGCCGCTGGCTGTTGTGGGCATTTGAAGAGTGAACTGGCAGATGGAAGATTCTCTCTCTTTCCCTCTCTCTGTCTCTTCCATTCTCTTGGTCACTCTGCCTTTCAAGTAAATAAATAAATAAATCTTAAAAAAAAAATCAAGAAGGGAGTGGGGCTGGAATCCCACCCTCAGGCCAAGCTTCTTCTGGGGCTCCGGGAGACTCCACCCAAGGGCCCCGTGCCTTAGGGCATCAGAGGCATGACCTCTGAGCTGATTCTGTGGCCCCTGTGCCCACCGCCTTCCTCCTCACATGGAAGGAGGGCTGGGGTGTGTGTGCTGGGACTGGCTACTCAAGGGTGCTCTGAGGTCTCCTCCTCTGCACCCCATCTCCCCACCCTGCCGTCTTGCCTCCCCTCGAGACATTCCAAAGCCCTGGGGATGGGCCATGCAGCATCTGCTTGGCAGCCCTTTGCAGACTCACCCAGATAGCGCTGGCCTGAGTTCAAGTGCCCATTCCAGCCCGTGACGGCGCTGGCTCGTCTGGGGGACTCACAGAGGGGAGAGTGCACCCTTCCAGCAACAGCTGACTGTATTTATTCAGATGAGAACAATTTTCTCTCCCTTGTACTTTCAACAAGTTCGACCTCAGGCCCCCCCAGCTCTGCTGCCAAGAGCAATAAAAGGGTGGAGAAGGAGGTGGAGGAGGTGGAGGAGGCAGAGGGCGGGGAGACGCTCCACGATAATTGAGTTGTCAGCCAAGCCCCGGGTTTCCTGGATCTGGGGTGTCTCACTGCCTATGCGGCCCAGCACACAGCTAACAGGGAGGGAGCTTCCCCCTCCCCTCTTCCTAATCACTCTTGGAGGTACATGGGCTCCCTGGCCCATCTTCCTACTGGTCTGGGCTGGAGCTGCCTGGAGTGGCTTGATCAGGAAACCAGTGTGTTACTTGCGGGTGGTGGGTAGATGCATTACGGGTTCTCACGCTGTGTTCTGTGTTGTGCTATACAAGTCAAGAGATAGTATCAGGCACACCGGGGCTCTGAGGGCTGGAAGAGCAGCCCAGCTCCACCCGAGCACACAGCCCTGTCTGTTTTGTCGACTTTTCTCTCTTTGGCGGTGCTTCTCTTTGTGCCGTGATTGGAAGAGCGTCTTGGTGTGTTGTTCGTCTGGCTTGCCACCATCTGGGAGTCCCACGTGAGCAGGGAAGTTGGGTCATGTGATGCTCTGGTTGGACCTGGCCCCTTTTTGGTGTTGAGACCATGTGGAGTGCCAAGCTGGGGAAGCTGGGCTCATATGGCTCCAGACACAGGTGGATCTGGGTCCTATCAGGTGGCGAGGGGCAGAGGGAAAGGACAGTGCAGGGGTACCTGCCCATGTGAGGCTCCTGTGGGCTCTGTGTCAGGATCATGTGAAAGCAGTGGATTCTCCCAGCTTGGTCTTGCCACTCACAAGCCCTGCTTGTCTTCCCAACCCCCGGCATTCTCTTTCCCTGTCCCAACCCTCATCTAACTCCGTCCCTCCATGAACACTCGGCTGTGCACTTCCCGATGCCAATTGTTCATGCTGCTGCTTCTGCCTCTGTTGTCTTTCCCTGTGGTGCAAACCACACCCATACACTGAGACTTGATTACATGCTACATCTTCCTTGATTCCTTTGCATACCCCGCCAAGACCTCTACTGTTTGCTCTACACTTTGCTTATCCCTCCCCTAGAACTCCAAGAACACCCTGTCTTATGTCAGCCGCTCCTAAATCATCTTGTCTCTCCCACTAGACTGGGCTCCCTTGAGCAATTTCCTGCCTTCTGGAGTTGTGTCTCTTCCAGGCCTGTGGCTGTGCACAGAGCCCTCTTAGCAGGTGCGAAATCATGGCCATGAGGAAGAGTCATCCTGGAAGCAGGTGTTAACACACAATCGCATATAGCACAGAGCACATTCGCATAGTGCATTGTACACATGGAGTTCTGAACTGCTGTTGGCTCTTCTTAGTCTTGATCAGAAGGTTCTGAAGGGGCTAAATAAACAGGTGAAAGGCTCCAGGCCACCAAGGATGTGGGGACGGGGGTGGAGGCATTGAATTTCAGAGCTGGAAGAGGAGCCCGGGCTACTCTAGTCCAAGCTGTTATTGTAGAGCAGGAGAAATCAAGGTCCCGAGAAGTGAGTTGCTGGTGGCCACACAGGGCACCGAGAGCCTGCTGTCTCTGGTCTGGAATCCTGGACCCTATTTTATGGTTTTTGGAGATGGAGGTTCTGGATTCCCTCACGCTGCCCTGTAATTCCACCTGTAATGTTCCAGTTTGAAAATCTTGGCAAGGCCGCCCCAGCCCCTTGGTGCTAACCCTTGGAGCCAAGTTCAACACAAATCTCACTTGCTGTGGACCCTGAGTCCTTTGGCATCTTTCACTAGTACTGATGGATTCCTGGGCTCTGCCCCTGGGGAGGTGACCTCAAAATGAATTTAGGTCACAGTTGATGGGAAATAGAAAGAGAGAGAGAGAGGGAGAAGATTGAGATGAAATTAAAAATAAATGGACATAGCACACAGAGGGTGAAGAGGACAGATCTGGGGTCCTGGCCCTTGTTCTAATAGGAGAAAGATGCTTCAAGGAAGCCCCTAGTGAGGGGTGGCGAGGGAGAGGAAGATGACGTCTCTGGACCTGCGTTCTTTGCCAAGGTGGGGCTGGTGGGCTGAGCTCAGGCTCAGGGCTGGTGGATGAGGTAGGTATCTCGGTATGGCCAGGAAGTCCTCTCAAAACACATTGCACGGCTATATTAGAAATCAGTTGGGGTTAAGGAGAGAGACATAAATTGCCCCCTTCCCTCTGCTAGCTCCCCTACTCTCACCAGCATCCTAAGCTTTGAGAAGAGAAAAGCAATTTCTAACCACCTCTTCCTGGTGCACGGCTTGTTGGAGAAAACATGGCTAGCAGGGTCAGAGGGAGGGTAGCCCAGCCGGGCGAGTGTTCCAGCTGCGGCTGTTCCAGCCCAGGCTGGGCACGAGCCTGACCTGCGCCCTCTGTCCAAGTCTGCCTGCTTCTTATCTGCCTTATGGTGCCGGGTGGAGAGGCAGGGGGTGGGACTGGCCAGCCATGAATTCCCCGGGCTCAGCTTTTCCCCTGACCCCGAACAAAGTTTGTGGTATTACTTGACCTTTCGAGAGACCACTGAGCCCTCCAGGGGCCTCTTGTGGGTACCTCCCAGCATCGGAGACCAGCGCTGGCCAGAGGGAAGAAGGCCAGAGAGCCAGTGGCAGTCAGTGTTCCTTGAGCCCCAGATGTGAGCTGTGGCTTCCAGGTAGTGGCCGAGAGGGCTGGATTTGCCATGTCCCCACATGGCTTTTGACAGAAGAGATGGAGACTGTGCAGCCTGCAAACCCTGCCAGGAAGAACTCTCTCTGCGCTCCATCTGGCACAGAGCCCGGTGGCCCCGTCCAAGGCAGCGCGGGCCATGGGCCACAGGCAGGGGCGGATGTTGTGGTGCGCGCTGTGGAATCAGATCTGCCGCCAGCACCAAATGTCTCAGCTGCACAAGTCCTCGCGGGTTTTTGTCTTGACCTTGCCCGCATTTGCTCAGTTGCTAACATTGACTTCCCGTCCCTCAGGGCTCAGGAAACAAGCTCTCGTGAGCCCGCGGGGTATTGGAAGTGAGACAGGATTTGCTGGACCCCAGGAGTTCAGAGGTCAGAGGGAGGGATCGGGGAGACCTTAAGCCTTTTTGTTACCTTCTGCCATCAGAACGGCTTTGAAAAGTGTTTTCTGTTCCAATTTTTCCAATTGCTATGACACACAAGTCCTAGCCTTAATTTTTTTTTTTTTTTTGAAGTGTGTTTGCTTCAGGCCCTGAATCCTTAGCCTGGATTTCTTTAGATTGGCTCTGAAAACCCACAGCATGGGGGAAACGAGTTCTCTGATTTTCCCAAGGCTGCCATGGACAGAGGCAAACTTGCTGACCTGAGAGAGCGGCTGAGGGGTCCTGCTGCCTTGGTCTTTGCCTCCTCTTCTGTTGCCCAAGGCCAGTGGGATTGGCATCCAGATCTCCAGCATCCAACAGAAAAACAAGCAGGCCCTTCTGGGAAGAAGAAAACAGCAGGGAGCGGCCAGGGAGATGGGCTGTTATGTCGCGGGGACCTGGCTATGAGTCCCTCGAGATCCTCCAGCGGGCTCTGTGCCCCCAGCTTCCATCCTCGGCCTCATCCCAGGGTCCGACCTGGCAGCCAAGAGCAATGTTCTGGGATTAAGACCTCCCCTTCCTTTTTGTCTTTTTCTCTCCACCTTCAGACTCGTCTCTACTCCCAGCCCGCTGACCTCTCCTGGTTTTCCATCTTAAAATCAAGACAGAACTTCTGGGGCCGGTGTTGTGGCATAGTGGGTAAAATGGCTGCCTGCAACACAGGCATCCCTTCTGGGTGCTGGTTTGAGTCTCAGCTGCTCCACTCCCAATCCAGCTCCCTGCTAATGGCCTGGGAAAGCAGCAGAAGATGGCCCAAGTGCTTGGACCCCTGTACTCTCCCACGTGGGAGACCTGAATGAAGCTCCTGGCTTTGTCCTGACCCAGCTCGGGCCATTGTGGCCATTTGGAGAATGAACCAGCAGATGGAAGATCTCCCCCTCTCTCTGTAACTCTTACGTTAAAAAAATAAAATATTTTTTAAAGAAAGAAAACAGAACTTCTGCTGGCTGTCATATGTACTTCCAGAAATAGTGCCCAGCTACTATTTAAGACCCCAAAGTCAGAATTTCCAAGGAAGCAGCTGGAGTGGGCACAGAGGGTGGAGTGCCTGGGTGGTTGCATTGCCCGATGGAAGAACCATATGTTCCTTGGGTAGATGGACCGACTCGTCCTCTGGGCACCATCTGGCTGGTCTGTCATCTAAGCAGTTCCCAGAGGGTGTGGAGAAGGGTTTGGTCCTCAGTGCACCCATCCAGAGAACAGCTACCACCACTGACTGCCCCTGCTGATGCCAAGAGATTTGGGTCTGGTGGAGCCCAGAGGTTAGAGAAAGAGCTATGCAGCCAGACCCACTCCTATGCTGTCCGGCAGTGAGACCCAGGACTAATTCTTTAAATTCTCCAAGCTCCCAAGTCCTCATCTGCAAATGGGGCCTCATAATATCTTCCTTCCAAGGTGGCTGAAGTGATGAATGGAACAGCAAAAGCGGAAACACACAGCAGAGGCCGGGCGCATAGCAAGTGCTCCGTGACAGCTGCTGACCCGCGCACGTGTACCTGTAGCAAAGCCTCTTCCTGGAAGTGCACCCAGCTCTGCAAACGTCACAGGCGATTGCTGGCTTGCTTCTCAGTGTCACCTTCTAGACGGAAACTTCCGGTTTTGTCCAGTGAAGGCACTCCCAGGTCCCTCATGGTGCATGAACCTATGTGAGTGGTGCCCTGCTCAACAAGTGTGGTCATATGTGGCAGCCCCGGACACCCCTAGCTTTGAGAGTGATCTGGATTCTTGGATGCTTGGACTCACCTTCCAAAAGCTGATTCATTTGCAAATGGCCAGAAAGAAATGAAGATGGTCAGGAGATTAAAACCTCCCCTCTGGGGTCAGGACCACAGATGGCCCCGTCCTGGGAGATTCCGGGGGTCCCATTGCTGGTGCTGGAACTCACGTGACCTGAGTGAGAGCATCACTTCTCAGCTCTGTGGCTGAGACATTTACACCGTGGAAAATGGCATCCACTGCACACCCAGACTTTCTCCCTCACCCCTAACCCAGCGAGAACTGATGGCTTAATATTTACAGCATGACATTGATTTTGACAAAAAGCCAAAGATATCCACAAGAAACAAAAGAGAGGCCAGTGAAGAAGGGAGTAAGAATGTTCTGACAAACATGCCTGGGTCTGTACACACGTCACAGGGAAATGGAATGTAGCTTGCTGAATGCTCTCCCCAACTGGTGAGACAGGCTCTGTTTTCAGTTTCCGGTGCCACAGTGCAGGAATTTGCCAGCAAGTCTTGTCAGGGCCAACTCTGCCTTGACAGACCCGACTGCCTAGGGGCTGAGCCCACTGGAGTGTCCCAGGAAGCGGCCGCCCTCAGCCCCCAGACACGGCTGCACTTGGCTGTCCCTTGCTTGTCCTTTGTGCCACAGCCAACCCTTTCTTCCCCCTTTCAGCAGGCAGAGCCCATTTCACTAGGTAGTATGCATCTGATCATTGTAAATTTCCCTCAGCACCATGTCTGACACATAGCAGGTACATTAAGAACAAAGATTTGCGGCCGGCGCTGTGGCTCACTTGGTTAGTCCTCCGTCTGCTGCGCCGGCATCCCATATGGGTGCCGGGTTCTAGTCCCGGTTGCTCCTCTTCCAGTCCAGCTTTCTGCTGTGGCCCAGGAGGGCAGTGGAGGATGACCCAAGTGCTTGGGCCCCTGCACCCGCATGGGAGACCGGGAGGAGGCACCTGGCTCCTGGCTTCAGATCGGCGTAGCTCTGGCTATAGCGGCCATTTGGGGAGTGAACCAATGGAAGGAAGACCTCTCTCTGTCTCTTTCTCTGTCTATAACTCTACCTGTCAAAAAAAAAAAACAAAAAAACAAAAAAACAAAGATTTAAAAGCCCTCCTTATTTTAACTGAGGGTTTAGGTACGTTATGTACAAACTGCTTTACTTGTGCTGTCTCCTGTAAGTTTCAGAACCTCTTGGATCAAGCCGTGGTACCCACAGGATGAATCCCCTTAAAGGGAGGAGACCTTGACAAACCACAGAAGCACCCACTGGAAGGGAGGACCCATGATGCAAAGTCAGGTCTTTCTGAGTCCAGAGCCCCCATCTCAGAGCTGCTATGGGACAAAAGATCAAGGGGAGAAAAGTGGATGACACAATGTGATTTTCCTAAGCTCTGTTGTCTCTGAATGGGCCTGCCTATGCAGCATTGGTGGACGCTGATACCTGCTAACATGACTGGGTCACACTATACCAGCCTGTGCTAATCCTGTGGATTTTAGAGAACAGGCACCGATTCCTTGCTCCAGACCTCAGCCTGTTTCCTGCTGCTCATCCTCCAGCTGTTTACTGAGCCACTTTATTCATGGGAGAGAGATACTATGTCTCTCTCTCTCTCTCTCTCTCTCTCTCTCTGTGTGTGTGTGTGTGTGTGTGTGTGTGTAGAACAACAACAAGAAATCCAACTCCTAAACCGCATGTTTCACTTTGCTGCCTTGTTAACAAGGCAGCCGGTGGTTTGGGCTGAGAACTTGCTTTTTCTATTAACCACAGATTTTTCTCCCCATGGATTTCCTGTTTGCAGTTTCGGGGGTAAAGAGCCTCCGTGGAGGCAAGCCTGGATCATTCCACGCTAACTGGAGCAGCTCTAAGGACGGAGGCCAGGGGAGTCTCTCACCGAGCCAGCCACGGCCTTTCAGAATCAAGATCTTTTATGTACATTGGTGATGGGCCAGGGGCTCAGCTCAGCATGGGAGAAACAGCGGAGATTAGGGTGATCAGGACCCCAAGGAGCGAACAGTTTAGTACTGGGGATTAGGCAAGCCCAGAGAGAGGTCATAAAAAATGTGCTAAGTACCCCGAGAGTGGTACGGCTGTGGCTGCCTTGCGCAGGAAACGGCAGATTCTGGATGGGCGAGGTCTTCACGCAGGAGGCAGTGTTGCATTGGCCTATGGAGGGCCCGCACATGTTTTTATTTTGCTGTTTTCTTTTTAAAGATTTATTTTATTTATTTGAAAGACAAAGTTTAACAGAGGCAGGGAGAAAGAGAGAAAGAGAGAGAGAGAACAAAAGTCTTCCATGCACTGGTTGACTCCCCCAGTGGCTGCAATGGCCAGAGCTGGGCTGATCTGATCTGAAGCCAGAAGCTTCCTCTGGGTCTCCATGCAGGTGCAGGGGCCCAAGCACTTGGGCCATCTTCCACTGCTTTCCCAGGCCATCGCAGAGAGCTAGATCGGAAGTGGAGCATCCAGGACTCAAACCGGCACCCATATGGGATGCTGGCATGGCAGGTGGCAGCTTTACCTGCTACGTCACAGTGCAGGCCCACTTGTTTTCTTAACAAACAGGGATGAGGGGAAGGGTATGCTAAGGAGGGGATGCCTCTGCTGGTGGAGACCCAGGGATGAGACCGCAGAAGAGCAAACGGTAGGGCCAGGAGGAAGTTACAAACACATGTGGATCCCATTGCAGAGGTCATGTGGAGCAACTGGGTTGTTTTGGGGCAGTTGATTGGTCACTAAAGATTATCATAGGGGCAGGCTTTTGGTGCAATGCCATTTGGATGCCTGCATTGCATGCTGGAGTACCTGGGTTCCAGTCCTTGCTCTGCTTCTGATTCCAGCTTCCTGCTAATGTACACACTCTGGGAGACAGCAGGTGATGGCTCAAGTACTTCATTCCCTGTCACCGACATGGGAGACCCAGATTGGAGTTCTAGTCTCCTGGCTTTGGCATAGTCCAACCTGGGCTGTTGTGGCCATTTGGGGAGTGAACCAGCAGATGGAAGGTCTCTTTCTGTCTGTCTCTGTCTCCCTGCCTTTCAAACAACATGAAAATTTCAAGAAAGGAGATTGTGTGGCAGAGGGATACAGTCAGACCACTGGGAAGTGGTTGTTAGAATGTGTAGGGAGGGGATCCTTTTGTCCAGGAGTGCACATGGGAAGTGCAACTGGACCTGCTCATTCATGCATTCCCCATCTGCAGATTTAACTAATCTTGGGTGGAAAATAGTAAAAGAAAAACAAAGAGAGAATTGCAGATATACTGACCATATGCAGCCTTTCCCTCCTTGTCATTGTTCCCCAAACAATACAATATGAAAACCACTGATGCAGCATTTACATGGTATTAGATATTGTAAGTGATCTGGAACTGATTTCAAGCCGTAGACGTCTGTAGGAGGAGGTGTGGGTTATGTGTAAAGCCACGCCGTTTTATACAAGGGACCTGAGCGTTTGCAGATTTTGGTACTTGTAGAGGAGGGGTCTTGTATCCAGCCTGAATGGGTTCAAGTGCCTCCCGCTGGGCCTCCGGATGGGCACGTGGCCCTTCTGCCAGTGAGACCTCCCCCTAAGCAATGCTCGCACCCCTGACACGCTGACATGATCAGGTGCGAAACGTGTGTTGCTCTCCACTGGGAGGTTTGTGGTCATTGGTGACACAGCAGCAGCAGAACAATATGCTTGGTGTATTTTATAGTCTGAAGGGTCAGAGGTTATGAGGACAGAGGAATGGAGACGGTGAGAGCAAAACACCGGGGAAGGGCACAGCCATGTGGTCTGGGTTGCTGATGGGACAAGGCCAGGGAAAGGCACAAAAGAAGGAGGGAGAAGAACTAGGCTCTTCCCGACGGCTCTGTGATTCAGTGAGAAATGCTGAGCTAACTCAGTCCTGGTAGGGGCGACACTGACCATCATTTAAAAACGTATTTGGGGGCCGGTGCTGCGGCTCAGCGGGTTAACGCCCTGGCCTGAAGCGCCAGCATCCCATATGGGTGCCGGTTCGAGTCCTGGCTGCTCCTCTTCTGATCCAGCTCTCTGCTATGGCCTGGGAAAGCAGTGGAAGATGGCCCAAGTCCTTGGGACCCTGCACCTGTGCTGGAGACCCGGAAGAAGCTCCTGGCTCCTGGCTTTGGATTGGTGTAGCTCCGGCCATTGCAGCCAATTGGGGAGTGAACCAGTGGATGGAAGACCTCTCTCTCTCTCTCTCTCTCTCTCTCTCTCCCTGCCTCTTCTCTCTCTGTGTAACTCTTTCAAATAAATAAAAAAATAAAACTTTTAAAAAATGTATTTGACCTTATTTTATTACCTTTGAAAACATTATCATATTTAAGAAAAAAGTATTTTAAGTCCATCTAAGAAAACAATTTTGTAGGCTAAAATTCATTCAGAATTCTATCATCTTAACATCTTTCCAGCCTTGTTCCATGTAAACATACTCTCATTACTATTTACATTTTGTGATTACAGAATTTATACGTGCTCCTTGTAGACAGAGAAAATGCACATATAATATCAAATTTCCCCTCACCATCTATGTTGTTTCATGGTTTCTATTGTTAATTTATGGCTGTAAAATATACATTGAAATAATTTGTTTTAATATTTGCAGTTTGCAATCATTGTTAAATTTTGTAGATCATGTTTCATAACCAACTTTATATAAATAAGTTCTTTTTCTTCTTTGGAAAAAAATTTGGATAACCTCTTACAAGTGGAGTTATGAGATCAAAAGTAATAAATATTTTACTACACTCTCTATATATCCCATTAAAAATAAACATCTAAAGGTACTTGAAATGCAGTCTTTCCATTTGAAATTATTCCTTTAGAATTATTCCTATGGCCAACTGGTTGGACAGAGATTTAGGAAAGTGACCCTCTTAGGGACTAAAGGTGTAATTCTCACCTATAGTTCATCCATCAGCTTATCCATGTCTCCATATTCATCCACTCAACAGATATATAGTAAGTGTATTGTAAGCATAAGATACATAATGTATCCATCTGTCATCCATCCATCCATCCATCTGTTCATCCAGCCGTCATTCATTCATTCAATAGATAAACAATATGCATATAGGCCAGCGCCATGGCTCACTAGGCTAATCCTCCACCTGCAGTGCCAGCATCCCGGGTTCTAGTCCCAGTTGGGGTGCCAGATTCTGTCCCGGTTGCTCCTCTTTCAGTCCAGCTCTCTGCTGTGGCCTGGAAAGGCAGTGGAGGATGGCCCAAGCGCTTGGGCCCTGCACTTGCAGGGAAGACCAAGAGGAAGCACCTGGCTCCTGGCTTCGGATTGGCTCAGCGCGCCAGCCGTGGTGGCCATTTAGAGGGTGAACCAACAGAAAAAGGAGGACCTTTCTCTCTGTCTCTCTCGCTATCTAACTCTGCCTGTCAAAAAAAAAAAGTAAATAAAACAATATGCATATTATAAGTACAACACATACAATCCATCCATCCACCCATCCATCTACCCATCTACCCATCCATCCACCCAGCCACCTATCCATCCACCCATCTATCCATCCAATCATCCATCCATCCATCCATCCATACATACATACATACATCCAACAGATTTACAATAATCATCCACTACTGGCCAGCACAGTGTTTCTATCGCTGTTGAGGCAGTAATTAGGTTACTCCCTTCCTTTTTTTCACACTTGATTCTGAAATTGTTCTTTCTTCCATCCTCTTCTCAAGTGTGCCTTTGATATTCTTTTTTTTTTTTTCTTTTTTTGACAGGCAGAGTGGACAGTGAGAGAGAGAGACAGAGAAAAGGTCTTCCTTTTGCTGTTGGTTCACCCTCCAGTGGCCGCCGCGGCCGGCGCGCTGCAGCCTGCGCATTGCGCTGATCCGAAGGCAGGAGCCAGGTACTTATCCTGATCTCCCATGGGGTGCAGGGCCCAAGGACTTGGGCCATCCTCCACTGCACTCCCTGGCCACAGCAGAGAGCTGGCCTGGAAGAGGGGCAACCGGGACAGAATCCGGCCCCCCGATCGGGACTAGAACCCAGTGTGCTGGCGCCGCAAGGCGGAGGATTAGCCTAGTGAGCCACGGTGCTGGCCTTGATATTCTTTTAAATCAATCTTCCTGGGTTGAAAAGACTTAGCAAAGAGGAAACCTTGGTCCTGTTGCTTGCCTCCCTCCCCTGCTAAGGCCCCAGACCAGGGGTGAAGATAGGATCACATTGATTTCCCATCTGAAGAAAAGCAGCCCCTGGATTTCACAGGAAGAGAGAATCAGTTCATGGCGATGCTATGATGCTTCCATCACGCCTGTTAAGAAACACGACAAGCTAATCTTATTCCAACAAGCCATATTGCTGGCCATGCTGTGAAGGAAACAGAAAAAAAGGCCATCAGTGAGAAAGTTCTTAAGAATTTGGGGTTCTGGAGCCAGTACTGTGGTGTAGCTGGTATAACCACAGCCTGCAGTCCTGGCATCCCATATGGGTACCAGTTTGAGTCCCAGCTGATCCACTTCTGATCTGGTTCCTTTCTAATATCCTAGGAAAGCAGTAGAAGATGGCCCAAGCTTGGGCCCCTGAACCCGGGTGGAAGACCCAGACAAAGATCCTAGCTCCTGGCTTTGGTCTGGTTCAGCTCTGGCCATTGTGGCCATTTAGAGAGCAAACTAGAATGGAAGATCTCTCTCTCATCTCTCTCTCTCTCTCCTTTTCTGTAACTCTGTCTTTCAAATAAATAAATGAGTATTTCAAAAAATCAGAATTTGGGTGTTATACTTCACATAATTCTGATTTTTAGGACTTATTTATTTGAAAGTCAAAGTTACACAGAGAGGAGAGGCAAAGAGAGGGAGAGAGAGAGTCTTCCAATCTGCTGGTTCACTTTTCAATTGATTGCAACTTCCGGAGCTGTGCCGATCCAAAGCCAGGAGCCAGGAGCTTCTTCTGGGTCTCCCACACAGTTGTAGGGGCCCAAGGACTTGAGCCATCTTCTACTGCATTTCAGGCCATAACAGAGAACTGGATTGGAAGTGTAGCAGCCGGGTCTTGAACTGGTGCCCATATGGGATGCCGGCACTGCAGGTGGAGGCTTTACCCACTACGCCACAGTGCTGGCCCCATAAATTTCAATGTTGTACCTTGGTGGTATCATAGCTGGGTGCCTATGAAGGGCAGAGCTTTGGAGACAGAGCAACAGAGGAGCTGGTTACTGGATCTTGCAGCCAGGCTGGAAGGCAGCCCTTCCTCCTTCCCCTCTCCACCCCATAACCTTTCTGAATTGAGCAATGGGAGCTGAATTACTTGTTTCAGCTAGTCTCATTTGCATTCTCAAACATCCCTGGACACATGTGTGTATGTGTGTGTGTATATATATAAATCAAATTCTGGAAACTTCTTCCTAGTCTGGTGACCAAATGGATGTTTTCTGACAAAACTCGCTTTGGTTCCCGTCACAACGCTCCGCACACAGACAAACGACTCTGTCTGAAACCGAATGCCTTGAGTGTCTAGTGTGTGGTGACCTGACACCGTCCACACTAATCGTTTCCATTCCTAACTAGACCCCAGCGTTCACTTGAAACTATTACTCATCCTCCCCCCATTTCCCTTTGCCTCTTGCTCCTTGGAGCTAAGTTCTCTTCCTTGCCTCTTGCCTCTGCTCTTTCCTTTGCAACCTAACATTTGTAGTCACCATGGAACCCCAGATCATGGCCAGTTAGCTTACTTCAGGGCAAGCCTCTTCTAAGACGTTCTCTTTTTTTGAGGAAGTCCAGCTTCATACAGAAAATCATCCCACAGATGCATCATAGGGAGTACCTGTGCAAGGCATCCTGGTAAGGTCTGGGGGCTGGTGGGGAAGGAGGAGAATTGATTTCTATGCACAAGGAGTTCACAGAGTGTGCAGGGAGAGGTCGTGGATGCAAAGGAAAGCTCCCCACAGCACTGTGGTTCCGATGCTACTTTGGATGTCCCCCCAAAGCCCATATGCTAAGTCTCAAGGTCATGGAACTAAGAGGGTGGACATGCAATCCGATGATGGTGTTCAGAGGTGGTCAGATCGGATTGGACTGTTAGGGTGGGGCCCTGTGATTGAATCATGGTGGCTTTAGAAGGAAAGACAGACAGAGTTGCCACGTGCAGGTCTGTGCCAGCAGCCTGGGCCTGAACCCACGGCTCCGTGAACCCTGAAAAGTGCAAGCTGCAATAGACTGCCTTCCTTCCTAAGTAGCCTGTCTCAGGCATTTTGTTGTAGTAACAAAATGATGATGCACACACCGGCAAACCTTAAACAAAATTGAAACGCCGCAGAGCCAACCACTGTACCGTTTGGTACATTCCTCTTAGGGCCAAGCCTTCAGTCATGGGATTCCTTTACTGTAACTATATGCCTTGGGCGCAAGGGAACCTCATCTCTGTGGACGGAATTCATCATACGTTCAATCATTAGTCCAGAAAAACCTTTACTGTCTTCTGTCAGACACCGGGGTAAGTGAGACAGCAGCAACTATGACAACGGAGCCAGCAGGTCCAAGTACCATATAGGATTTCTCTAATAGGAGGAGAGCAATCCCAGAGGGCTGGAGTGGTTAAGGAGGTGGCCTGCAGGGGGACAGGTAGCATTTGGTGGCTGCTCAACCACACCGACTC
Source organism: Oryctolagus cuniculus (assembly GCF_964237555.1). Lineage (NCBI taxonomy): Eukaryota > Metazoa > Chordata > Mammalia > Lagomorpha > Leporidae > Oryctolagus > Oryctolagus cuniculus. The sequence goes on from NC_091432.1 coordinate 124,452,228, forward strand.
CCATGGCCTCTTTTCTCACCTGCTTCGAGGCCTCTCTCTTTTATCTCGGCTCCCTCTAGGCGTGGGGCTGGGTTTGTGCCAGTATATCAGGTTGCAGGTTGTAACACAATGTTTGGATACCAGGCATCCCTGTGTTGTTAATGAAAACATCTGGCTTACCTCTTTGTAAATCTGTCTGCTCAGGGGGCGGGGGGGGGGGGTTAACCTCCAGGTTTAGAGGGAAGGCTCTGGGCGGCTCTGCGGGGTGGCGCTTCTCCGCCCGCGGTGCTCACACGGAAGATCCTGCCAGCCAGCAGGTCACAGCTAGGAGTCATAGCATCCCGGAAAGTCAGCGCTGGAAGGGATTCTGGAAGCGCCTTGCCCTCCCCCCTCCTCGCCACCCGTCCTGCAGAGGCCTGGGTTTGCTCACGTCCGCAGGGCTGACTTGCTTGTTCACCGTTCATTGGCACTTTTGTTCATTCATTTCGTAAAGCATTCAAGAAGCGCCTATAAATGCCACTGCTGGAACAAGAAGAAAATATGGGGGAGAGACGCGGAGAACTCGCACTGCCACGGGACCGACGGACAGCGCCTTAGAGCTCCGTGCTGAGCACTGTAACTGTGACAGGCGCACTGGGGAGCCAGGGAGGACTCTGCAGGTGTGTGTAGAAGTGGCCCCTCAAAGATGTCAAGCAAGGATGCTGCACGCCAGGGGGAGGAGCAAACCAAGGAGGGGGTGGGGAGGCTTGGGAGTGCGTTGTGTCTTGGGGGTTCTTGGTGAGGAGCGATGGGAAGTGAGGGAGGGAGCAGCTGATGGGTGTGGCAGGTGCACCCTGTTAAAGCAACAATGCGTTGGTGGAAATCTTTCATCAAGAAGTCGTCGAATTTGAGTTCCATATCCCCCATGCTATTGTCGCAGATGATAGAAAAGGTGGCTGACAGTGTACAGGGCGATAAGAGGGATCCTAATACCCAAATCCTAATGATGCCCCGAATTAGTCTGGAGTAACAGATTTGTGGAAGGGGGGCTGATTTGGAAGGTGTATCTGCCTAGAATGGATGGGAGGATGAGAAAGAGGAAGAGAGAGGTTGCTAAGAGGCCTGCATCCCGCATCAGGGTCTGGGTTTGATTCCCAGCTGCGCTACTGACTCCAGTTTCCTGCTCTGGCTGCCTCCTGCTATGGACCCCAGGAGGCAGCCCTGCCGGCTCAAGTGATTGATTGGGTCCCTGCCATCCCCTTGGGAGACCTGGATTGAGTTCCTAGCTCCTATCTTTTTTTTTTTTTTTTTTTTTTTTTTTGGACAGGCAGAGTGGACAGTGAGAGAGAGAGAGAGAGAAAGGTCTTCCCTTGCCGTTGGTTCACCCTCCAATGGCCGCCGCTGCAGCCGGCGCACCGCGCTGATCCGATGGCAGGAGCCAGGAGCCAGGTGCTTTTCCTGGTCTCCCATGGGGTGCAGGGCCCAAGCACCTGGGCCATCCTCCACTGCACTCCCTGGCCATAGCAGAGAGCTGGCCTGGAAGAGGGGCAACTGGGACAGAATCTGGCGCCCCGACCGGGACTAGAACCCGGTGTGCCGGCGCCGCAAGGTGGAGGATTAGCCTATTGAGCCACGGCGCCGGCCCCCTAGCTCCTATCTTTAGCTTCGTCCTGGCCAGGGGTGATGTGAACCAGTAGAAAGAAGGTCCTTTGGCGTCTGTCTCTCTGTCTCAAATAAACAAAAAATTAAGAACCACAGCCGAGAGGAGGCTGGGTGGCACCTGCCGCATGGTGGGCTGGCAATCGAGTCGGGGTGGGATGGGGGGGCAGGGAGGGGTGTGGTTTGAGTTGGTGGTAGCCCTGCCAGGCGGGCCGAGGCAAACAGACACAGGAGATTCGAGTCTGGCTGTTGAGAACAGAGTTCCTACGTCAGAAGGGGTTAAGCCCACGAGGCGGTGGACTTCCTACCAGTCCCATCTTCCAGACTGTTCCAGAGCAGAGCTGCCTGCCCCTTCACCTGACCAGGACTCTGCGCTCTCTCCTGCTGTGGCAAAGGCCAGGGTCTCAGCGGCCGTGCCCCCTCCAGCTAAGACCAAGGAGCCGTTGCTGGTGGTGGCTTCTATTTGTTTCTCAAGGCATTTCCCAGGACTCCAAGGGAGGGCCTGTCAGATGGAGTTTATTTATTGAATGAAAAGAACTTAATAATTTCATTTTGTTTCCTCTTGGTTCTTTATTTTTTCTTTCTGCTCCCTCCCCTCTTCCCGGGGCTTTGCAGGGCGGGAAATGGGTCAGCAGCTTGGCCAAAAATTCTTGAGTCTTTAATTCTTCAGCTGTTTTACAAGCCTGCCTGGCTTATGTAGCTAATCTCTGCCGCTTGTCCTTACAGGGGAGTGTGTGTGTGTGTGTGTGTGTGTGAGAGAGAGAGAGAGAGAGAGAGAGAGAGAGATAGGGGCTGAGTGAGAGGTGGGATGGCTATGGGCAGGGGCCTGTCCGGACAAGCCAACTAAAGCCTCCTGCAAACCGAGGGCCTGCCTGTGCTCCAGCTGTGTGTCCCCTCCCGTGCGGGGCTGCTGGCGGGGTCTGTGTATCCAGTGCAGGCTCTGTGTGCTTTCTTGCTCAGTGCGGGGATTTGGTGCGTTGGTTCATCTCAAGGTGTGGAGAGACATAATTCCAGGGGTCCATCCTCCGTGGGTGCCCCTGTATCTTGAGGGGCCACATTTCACCCAGAGCAGTCAGCAAATGCTTCAGGCTCAAAATGAAAGTCACCCCAGACTGCCTTTGCCTTCCTTGGAAAGATACTGGCTACCAAGGAATTCATTTTCGCTGACCCGAAGCTCTGCCTGCTGTCCTTCTCTGGAAAGAACCGTGACTCAAACAGCATTACGGGACTCACACATCCTCCATCTAAGGACGTCCTCCCGGCCAGCCTGTCAAGCTAAACACATTCATCGTAACTTTTTTTAAAAAAAATTTTTAATTTTTTTTGACAGGCAGAGTTAGACAGTGAGAGAGAGAGAGAGAGAGACAGAGAGAAAGGTCTTCCTTCTGTTGGTTCACCCCTGAATGGTCACTACGGCCGGCACACTGCGCTGATTTGAAGCCAGGAGCCAGGTGCTTCTCCTGGTCTCCCATGTGGGTGCAGGGCCCAAGGACTTGGGCCATCCTCCACTGCACTCCCTGGCCACAGCAGAGAGCTGGACTGGAAGAGGAGCAACCAGGACAGAATCTAGAACCTAGGGTACCGGCGCCTCAGGCGGAGGATTAGCCTAGTGAGCTGCGGCGCCGGCTCATTCATTGTAACTTTTAAAAAAGACCCTTGATCGGCTGGCGCCGCGGCTCACTAGGCTAATCCTCCACCTTGCGACGCCAGCACACCGGGTTCTAGTCCCGGTCAGGGCGCCGGATTCTGTCCCGGTTGCCTCTCTTCCAGGCCAGCTCTCTGCTGTGGCCAGGGAGTGCAGTGGAGGATGGCCCAAGTCCTTGGGCCCTGCACCCCATGGGAGACCAGGAGAAGTACCTGGCTCCTGCCATTGGATCAGAGTGGTGCACCGGCCGCAGTGCGCAGGCCATGGCGGCCATTGGAGGGTGAACCAATGGCAAAAGGAAGACCTTTCTCTCTGTCTCTCTCTCATTGTCCACTCTGCCTGTCCAAAAAAAAAAAAAAAAAAAAAAAAAAAAAAAAAAGACCCTTGATCAAGGACTCATGGAAGCATGAAGAGTCGGGGTCTGGGTCTTGGCAACGAGGTGGTAAGGTCTGATCTTGGGGCCGGCGCTGTGGCACAGCGGGTTAAAGCCCCAGACTGCGGTGCTGGCATCCCATATGGGTGCCGGTTCCAGTCCCGGCTGCTCTACTTCTGATCCCACTCTTTGCTATGGCCTGGGAAAGCAGCAGAAGATGGCCCAAGTCCTTGGGCCCTTGCACCTGCATGGGAGACCCAGGGGGAGACTCCTGGCTCCTGGCTTTGGATCAGCACAACTCTGGCCATTGTGGTCATTGGGGAGTGAATCAGCAGAATGGAAGACTCTCTCTCTCTCTCTCTGTAATTCTGTCTTTCAAATAAAATTAAAAAAAAAAAAAAAAGGTCTGATGCCCCTCTGAAAATCAGAAGACAATAAAGGTCCCAAGTTTCCCAAATGTCTTAGATTTCATTTTAGCAAACTATGCACGTTCCAATGGATTGCAAGTGAGAACAGAATAATTTTTGATGTTGGTTATGTACTGGGTCCCATATCAAAACCCACACATCTCCTTCCATTGAGCCTTCACAAATCCACAAAAGAGAGGCACCCCCACCCCCCCCACCACCATCCTCCCCGACATGGGACAAATGAGGCGACTGAGGCTTAATGGCATTTCCAAGGGGGTTCCACTAGAGAGGGCAATGCCGAGCCTGGGCTGCCTCGGCCCCACACGGCCACGTGGCGTGATTCTCACATGCTCACAAACCACATTCCTTGCCACAAAAACGTGAGGTCAGCCCACGTATGATTATCCCTGTTTGACAAACTGTGGCTAAGAGAGGTTAAGTGGCTTGGCCTGAGCCACAGAGCTAATTAGTGGTAGAAGCAGACTTAGATTTTAATCTCCCGATTCTTCGTCCAGACTTTCTCCAGCCCCTCTCAGCTGCCTGTCGCTGCTGTACTCAATCTTAGCTCCTCTGTCCTGTGTTCTCAAGGGTGGGAAATTCCCTGTTTTAATCTCCAATCTTAACGTGTAACTTGAAGAGCCCCAGGGAAAACAAATCAACCATGGCATTTCCCCTCAAGGCTACAAAATCCGCCCCAGGATTAATGGGACAGTTACTGTACATAAAATGTTAACCTGATTAAAAACATATTTATTGAGGATTAGCGAGTCTGTGATAGCTATAAATCTCCAGCCTGGTCATTAACGTTTTAAAATATGTTTCCAATAACAATACAATTATTTACATAATAATTGCTTGAGTAAAATAGAATTCAGCGCATATTTGCAGAGTGTGGATTTCAGGCTGTAGCCCTCACATAGAGAGCCTGGGATTGTGGGGGGTGGGCAGCTGAACAATGAAGGTCTCTTTAAAAAGAGAGAGAATGAGCAGATCACGGGGGAGGTTGTCAGGGCCCCCTACACACTCAGCCCTCTGCCCCAGACCCACCTGAGCCTCACTGAATACTTTTGTTGACTCTTTTTTTTTTTTTTTTTTAATTTTATTTATTTGAGAGGCAGAGTTACAGAGAGAGGGCGAGACAGAAAGAAAGGTCTCCCATCCACTGGTTCACTCCCCCAATGGCTGCTAAGGTCAGAGCTGGGCCGGTTGGAAGCCAGGAGCCAGGAGCCAGGAGCCAGGAGCCAGGAGCCAGGAGCTTCTTCTGGGTTTCCCATGAAGGTGCAGGGGCCCAAGGACTTGGGCCATCTTCCACTGCTTTGCAAGGCCATAGCAGAGAGCTGGATCAGAAGAGGAGCAGCGGGGACTTGAGCCGGCGCTATATGGGATGCCGGCACTGCAGGTGGAGGCTTAGCCAGTTCCTCTCATTGACTTTTCACTTGATGTCTCCCAAATATCTTCACTTGTTTCCTGAAGTACCTAAGGTATCTCCTCGACGAGATGCAAAGCAGAAGAAGCGGGTTGTCAGTGCTGTGACAGGTGTCTTGCTGTCCCTTGCTGACTTGCTGTTCAAGTAATATAAATAGGTAGATATACATAACAGCATCGTTATCGTGGCAACAAGGTTTTCTTTTTTAAGATTTATTTATTTATTTGAAAATCAGAGTTGCAGAGAGAGAGGAGAGACAGAGAGAGAACTTTTTTTTTTTAAAAGATTTATTTGAAAGGTGGAGTTACAGAGAGAGAGAGAGAGAGAGAGAGAGAATTTTCCATCTGCTAGTTTACTCCCCAAATGGCTACAGTGGCTGGGGCTGGGCCAGGCTGAAGCCGAGAGCCTGAAACTTCATCCAGGTTTCCCACTGAGTGGCAGGGACCCAACACTTGGACCATCTTCCACTGCTTTCCCAGGCACATTAGCAGGGGGCTGGATTGGAAATGGAGAAGCTGGGACGTGAACCAGAACTTATATGGGATGCTGGCATCACAGGTGGTAGCCTAACCTGCTGTACCACAATGCCAGCCCCAAGAGAAATCTACATGCTAGTTTACTTCCCAAGTGGTGGCAATGGCCAGGGCTGAGCCAGCCCGAAGCCAGGAGCTTCATCCTTGGGCCTTCCTCTGCTGCTTTCCCAGGCCATTAGCAGGGAGCTGGACCAGAAAAGGAGGAGCCGGGATTTGAACCGGTGCCCATATGGGATGTGGCTTTACCCACTATGCCACAATGCTGACCCCCATGGCAATGAGGTTTCAGAACCACTGTAGAATTGTTGGCACTTTAGTGACAGTTTGACTGTCACTGTGATCTTAGGGGACATTGTTTACCATACACACAGATGGAATTGAACTAAGAAGCTGCTCGACAGATGGTACTCCTTATAGCAGACTGGACTACGTGGTCTTATTCATACATCCCATATGTTGGAACTTACGTTACTTACTTAACCATTCACCCATTCATCAAATATTTATTGAGTGGCAATTAGTTGTCAGATAGTAGGTAGGCATTGTAAGTTGATGGGAGAAGCCACACCTGCTGGTGTGATTCCAGGGTATGGGAGAAAACCCTGACTTCCATTTTTTGCTTCATTTATTCACTTAGTACATGTTTACTGACCACTTCCGATGTGCCAGGAACTCGTCTGCAGGTTGGGCCTACAGCAAAGGGGACAAGCCAAAGTTCTTGCCCTCAGGGCGCTTACTTTCTTGATGTCCAAATTAATTCAAACACAGATGCAGTGTTCCAACTGCACAATAATAAAAAAGTTGCTGAGGTGTCTGCACGGAGAAGTAAAGATATGTTATTGCAGATGACATGATCATATGTAGAAAATCTGAAGGTAAGCACAAAATACTATTGGAATTCATAAATGAGTTCACAAGATTCAGAGTTATGGCTTTGATCAAAATCTCAAAGTACAGTTTTATATACAACAATGAAATTAAGAAAATAATTCCATTTCAACAGCATAAAGAGAATAAAATACTTATGAATAAATTTAACTAAAAGAAATGTGAGACTTGCATGTTAAAAATTACAAAACACTGTTGAAATAAATCTAAAAATGCTTAAATCAATGGAGAGGCATCTTGCATTCTCGGATCGGAAGACTTCATATTACCTAGATGGCAATAGTCTCCCAAACTCTAGTGCAGATTTAATACCATCCATTTCAGAATTACAGCTGCATATTTTTTTGCAGAAATTGATAAATGATTTCCATGTAAATCCTATTACATGAAAATTCAGAGGAGAAAGAAAGACAAAGTTGGGGGATTGACACTTCTGAATTTCAAAATTTAGTACAAAGTCACACTGATTGAGATTGTGCAGTATCAGCATAAGGATAGATAAGGAGATGAGAATAATGGAATTCAAAATCCAGAAATCAAATCTCACTTAAGGTAAATTGATTTCCTTCCTTCCTTCCTTCCTTCCTTCCTTCCTTCCTTCCTTCCTTCCTTCCTTCCTTCCATCTTTTTAGATTTATTTATTTATTTGAAAGGCAGAGTTACACAGAGAGAGAAGATGCAGAGAGAGAGAGAGAGAGAGAGAGAGAGAGAGAGAGAGAAAGAGAGGTCTTCCATCCCATGGTTCACTCCCCAATTGGCTGCAATGGCCGGAGCTGTGCCAATCTGAAGCCAGGAGCCCCGAGCTTCTTCCGTATCTCCCACAAGGGTGCAGGGGCCTGAGGACTCAGGCCATCTTCTACTGCTTCTACTGCTTTCCCAGACTTTCCCAGAGCTGGATCAGAAGTGGAGCAGCCGGGTCTCAAACTGGCGCCCATATAGGATGCCGGCACTGCAGGCGGCGGCTTAACCCGCTACACTGCTACATTGGCCTCTCAACTGATTTTCAACATGGTACCAAGAAAATTCAGTGACGGAATGAATAGGCTTTTCAACAATTGGTGCTGAGACATCCTTCTAACCACAAGGGAAAGAATGAATTTGGACCACTATCTCATACCACATACAAAATTGAAATGAATCAGATCTAAATGTTAAGAGCTATGATTATAAAACTCTTGAGAAAATACAGGCATAAACATTAGTGACCTTGGGTTAGACCTCAGATTCCCTAGATATGACACCGAAAGGATAACCGACCAAAGAAAAAATAAATTGGATTCCATCACCATTAAAATTTTTGTGTAGATGTGGTGATGCAGCGGGTTAAGTCACTGTTTGAAATGCCTGTATCCTACAATGGAGTGCCCAAGACTGAGTCCCGCCTCTGCTTGTAACCTGGCTTCCTGATACTGAGCCTGGGAGGCAGCAGCCGATGGCTCAAGTATTGGGGTTCCTGACTCCTGGATTTGACCTGGCCCACCTCTTACTATTGCAAATTTGACAGATTGAACTTGTACATGGAAGATCTCTGTGTCTCTTCCTGTCTCTGTTATTCTGCCTTTCAAATAATAAATAGCTAGTAATATTTAAAAAAAAAATCAACTGCTTAAGAAAATGAAAAGCCAACCCACAAGAAAAGACTATAATTGTACACATACATTTGATAAGAATCTAGTATCCAGAGTACATATAAAAACACCTCTTACAACTCAATAAGAAGACACGTAGCCCAATTAAAAAAATGAGCAAAGAATTGAATAGACATCTCAAAGAAGATATGCAAATAGACGAGAGGAAAAGGAAATGATATACAACATCATCCGCTACTAGGGAAATGCAAATCTGAACCGTAATTAGGTATCACTTCCCTTATAAGCACGGATGTTACAATATTTTCTGGACCAAAATAAATTGATATTTTAATTCCATTTTTCCATGAACGTTTATATATTTTGAGAAGTGGGTGGGAGAAACACAACAAGTTGCAGAATATGCTGTGTAAGGTTTTAGAGGTAGAGAGGACGATGTGTGACTTTGGCTATCTCATTGAACAATTCAGGCTCTGTCTCTGATCCATGAAATGGGGCTACGTCTAAGATGCACCGCGAAGGTTATGGTGAGGCTGCCTGGAACACGTTCGCTGCTCCACACGTGTTTGTTGTTCATCAGCATTATGCTCACACTCGCCACTGTTACTCACCCAGGTGTGCATAATCCAGTGTTCTAGATGGAATTAAAGCAGGCAACCCAGGCTCCAAAAGGATTTGCTCATTTCAGGGAGCTCATAAATTCATTGAGAGCTAAAAGGGTCACCCAGAAACTAACACTAAGAAGGAGGACTCTGGAGTCTGGAAAATAAGTTACAAATTAAAGTTGACAACTGTCCTTGGACAGCAGGCCTGGAAGAGCAGCCTTGAGTGCTGGAGAAGAATCCAATCATTCGTCCGTTCAATAAATATCCACAAGCAACTGCCACATGCCAAGCTCTGTTCTTGGCAATAGGAGTGCAGTGCTGAACATGGAGCTAAGAGACAAGGAGGTTGGCAAAAGGCCTAAAGTATGCTGTAAACCAAAGGGAGCGTGTGGTTATCACGGAGACTTGGGTATCCGTGAGAGCTCTCTGCTATTGCGCATGTCTTTTGGATACAATACCTAGGAGCAATTAGAGGAAAAGAGAAATAAAGACTCTGGAACCAATCAGACCAAGGTTGGAATCTTGGGTTAACCTTGCTGTGTGCCTAAGATCTCCCAGGCAAGAGTTTTATTGATGATATATATATATATATATATATATATATAAAAGCACAGTAATAATTTCCTCCTGGAATTGTGAGGATTAAAATGGCCTATGCCAAGTTATATGCTTAGTTTTATGACAACTATGCATGTGGTACATATTCAGTGACATAGAGCTACTTGTCTACCTATGCAGTTTGTATTTTGGGTCAATATGTCTTCACTTCTTCCTATTACTTTTGAGCAAAGTTCCTTTGAAAAACCACCTTATCTTAACTGAGGCAAGAGAAGGTGCACAATGTTTGGCCAGGCTCTCAGGATGTGGGTGCCACGGTGATGGACAGCTGAGGACAAGCATGGTGCTGTCAGCTAGGGAGAACTGCAACCTTGGAGCAGGCTGGGTTTTGGTGAAGAAAGATACACTCTTAGGTGCCAGGCAAGAAGAGAGGTCAGAGACAGAGACCAGAGTGCTAGTACTTAGCACGCAAAGGGGCTGCATTCAAAAGGGCTCACCTGTTGACTGCTTGATCTGAAGCTCCCCTTGGCAGGAAACTAGTTTATTCCCCAATTTTGCTTGCACTTCAGAACTGATTGCAAATTATTGTCATGATTATTGCTTTACTATCCATATTGGTAGCAGGTTTTTTTTTTTCCTCCAAATTGTAGTGAAATACACATAATCTAAAAGGTCTCATTTTTTGAATGTACAATTCAGTAGAATTGAAGCCATTCACATAGTTGTGCTGTAACTGCCTCTTTGGAGCTGCTAAGTTGGATGACTGGCGGGGAGTGGAGCCCCATGTCAACATTCTCATTCCCAGACCCTAGGAACGCTCTGAGTTCTGTTCTCGGATGTCCTGGTGCCTTTCTTTCTGCCTCACAGAGAATGGTCTGGGCACAAAGTTACAGCTCAGTGCTCACTCTGCACTCCTCCCCTTGCACCTGGTGTATAATTTGTTTGAAATTTAACGTCTTTCACCTGCTTCCAACGCACACTTCCAAGGAGCCCCACTTGGCTGACAGCTGCCTTCCCGACCCTGCCTGGCTCCGCAGGGAAGCTTGTCTCTGGCAGAGGGAGCCTTGTCGGGTTGCTGTTCCTGGCGAAGGGAGGTGGGGTTTGCTGCCTAACATAGCAAAGGACAAGGCAGGGTTCCTGGTTCTGCTCCCCAGGCCTTTGCTAGTGCTCCGTGGGGGTTTCTCAGGAAGTCACGTTGAGCTCGGCTATCTGTCGGGAAGAAGCAAAACAAAATCGTGCTCTACAGAGCTCCTCGCTGTTGATTCATATGACCCCAAATTCTTCCAGATTGTAAGAATGGTTAACCCTATTTTAGGAAACTGGTCTAGTTATGAATTGTGAAAATAGCTCAGGTTAACTCAGTGCCCAGTGGGTGTCAGTCACAGGAGAGCAGGTCCTGGATGACTTGGAAGATGACTGTAGGGACAGGATTTGCCAATAAAGATGAGAGACGGGGAGGTCTCTTAGACCCTTGTCTGGCACAGCCCTGCGGGGCTCACCCCATTCAACAAGGATGCATTCCTCATTGCAACTGCAGGCTGCACCTGCTGACTGGGACTAGCCCACATGCCCAGGTTGAGAAGCCCCTTGGCGCTCTTACGGAAGCCTGAGCCTGGAGAAAATCCAGGGTCACCTTGTCTATGCCCTCTTCCCCCAGTGGGAAGCCCCCCTGCCTGTCCACTCCACCAACCAGAGGAGGCGATGATGAGACCAGAAAGAAGCAGGTGCATGGAAAGGAGCCACGGATGCTTTTCTCTCGGACCACAGTGGCCGGTTCCGGTGGCCCTGCTGGCTCTCCTTCTGCCCTCATTCGTGTCGGAGCACATGTTAGCCGGCGAAGACCTTCCTGTTTTGAGTTTGTGAGCACAAGGGCCCCACCGTCTCTGACCTCCGTGTCCTGGGAAGAAATCAAGGTCTCACCAGCTTTGAGGAAACTTCACAGAGAGCACCTCTGGAACATTTGTTTCTTTCCCTATAGGGCCTCAGTATGTGCTGTAATGGCAACTATGACCACTGAGACTTTTCTTTAGATCACAACACAAATACCTTCCGTTCAGGGATGAGGATTTGTCGGGCTCTTTAAATCGTACACTAATGGTTCATGGTTAAGCAAACAAGCTAGTAGAGGAGACATTATTATTAACTTTCTTTCTGTCATGTCAACAAATAGACTCCACTTGTACCTGACTACGGGTATTCTTTCTCTAGCTTTTCCGACTTCCCTGCCCAATTCAAGTTCCCAGCTCTCATCTTTTATACAGCTAATGAATCCCTTTGACTTCAGCCTCTCAGATTCCTGCATCATTTTTTCAGTCAACCCCATGACACCACGTGGCTCCAAGCCTTCCCACACTAGCCAGTTTTCTCTATAGACAGCACAGGTAGTCACAACTCAGACTAAGAATGCCTCTCACCAGTATAAACAGCCTTTGGATTCTACTCATTCTCTTAACTCTGGCTCCATAGAGGAAAGAAACTTAAGGATTTAATTTCCTGAAAGTTTAACATGGGGATGTGGCTACCAAACACAAAACTAATATAGTCTTTGCAGGTATTACTGGAATATTAAGCCCAGAAGCCATTATCTCTTTAGTGTTGTTGACCACATCTGGAACATTGTTTGCTTCTCTCCCAGGTACCACCATTCAAGACAGGTGTTGCTACTTAATGAATCATTGAAAGGATGAGACACTAGAAAACATGGACAATGTCTTGAGGTAGACAATAGGGCAAAAGCCATCAAAGGGATTTTCAAATTCTAAAGATTTGTCACATGAATAACAGCAGAAATGAGGGGATGGCACCGTGGTGCAGTAGGTTAATCCTCTGTCTGCGGCGCCATCATCCCATATGGGTGCCGGTTCTAGTCCCAGCTGCTCCTCTTCCAGTCCAGCTCTCTGCTATGGCCTGGGAAAACAGTAGAGGATGGCCCAAGTCCTTGGACCTCTGCACCTACTAGGAAACCGGGAAGAAGCACCTGGATCTTGGCTTCAGATTGGCGTAGTTCCAGCCATTGCATCCATTTGGGGAGTGAACCAACAGAAGGAAGACCTTTCTCTCTGTCCTTCTCACTGTCTGTAACTCTACTTCTCAAATAAATAAATAAAATCTTTAAAAAAAGGAGCAGAAATGGGACTAGTGGTGGACACTACATTTCTATACTACAATAAAAATGTTTGAAACAGAATTGTTTAAGAGTTGAACGTTCCATGTCAACAGGGCTATTTAAACAGCCGCTAGATGACCACTTGACATAAACACTGTAAAGACAATTCTTATGTTGGGAGGTAGGTTTAACTAGATGATAGCTAAACTCTATAATGATGCACACATAGATTTCTATTCTTTACCTTATAGGTAAATGGATCTTGCCCATATAACAGAAACTACAGTAAGAAGCACAAAGTTCAAAATGGTGGCCCCAGGGAAAGCCAGCTTCTTGGGGTAACAGGTTGGGTTAGGGTAGATGGAGAGGGAGAAAGACTGGAATGGAGCTAATCATGAAAGAGAGAGAAGAAAATGCATTGACAGGGTAGAAATCACAAGGCACAGCAATGGAATGTGGTTCCCAAGAGTTTGGGGGGGTTCTGATGGCTCGGAGACGGACTTTATGAGGGAACTTTCTCCAATAAAATGAAAAGGCAAACTTCATGGAGGAATTTATTGCTCATAAACCAAGGCCTGGACATCTAGCTGTGGAGAACACAGACCGACTGAACTTCCCTCAGACCTGCAATTCCAAGCCCTGGAGCACATTTGCGCCTTTGGATAGAGAGAGATGGGGTAGCCTTCCCAGAACACCGTGCAGCTCCGCTCTCGAGGGACTCCCTTCCTGCCTTACCTTCTCTTTTATTTTCTCCATGCCTAGCAACCAAATGAGAACTATCAAGTAGACCTCCACCACAGGCCAGCTTCTAAAGACGGCTGCTGCAGCTGGTCGTCAGCTAAGAAGGGATTAGAAGATAGATGGGATTCCTGTGCCTGAGCTTCCACGTCTCCCCACGCTGCCTGGACCAACCCTGAGCCAAACGCTTCCACCAAAAGGACTCTTGCCAAACCATGACATGGTCAAGAATTGGTCCTTTCTCCAGTGATGGCAAACTTGTTCTCTACTTCTACCTTACTTCTTATTCTATAGTTTTGAGAGAGATGCACACAACGTGTGCAATTCATGAATTCGTGTCCTAGAATCATGAAGCGAGAGGCTCTGGGCTTGCAGTTACAATGCCTGGACTTCAGATTTACCTCTGTTATTTGCTAACTGTTGGCTTCGAGAAAACTACTTTACTTTTCTGTGCTTCAGTTTCTTCGTCTGCAGAAGGAAGATCATTATAGCATCTTTTAATAAGGCTGTCTTGAAAATTGAATGTTTGCATGTGAGTATACAATCTAGTGTGCCTCTGAGATACAAGAAGTATTGAGGATATGTTAGCTAAGGTCGCAATTTTTAAGATAGATTTATTTACTGTATTTGAAGAGAGAGAGAGAGAGAGAGAGAGATCTTCGATCTGCTGGTTCACTTCCCAAATGGCTACAACAGCTGAGGATGATCCAGGCTGAAGCCAGGAGCCCAGAGCTCCATCAGAATCTCCTATCCACTGCTTTCTCAGGTGCATTAGTGTGGAGCAGCACGCACACAGGACACTACGAGCTGGACACACTGCTGGCATTGCAGGCAGTCTCTTAGCTCACTATACCACAATGCCAGCCTTGCTCACATTATATTACAATTTGAAAGGGAACAGGCACATGGACCAACACTGCACACAAGGCATGATTGTGGAGTGGGGAGGCTGATTTGCCCCCCACTTTGTCTTTGGTCTCACTTTTTGACCCACGTACCTTGGTGAAAGTAAAACCTATTGTGGTTCCTGTTGTTGTTATGCTGGTTTTGTTAGATAACTTCATCTTCAAAGTGATTTGCCTTAGTACTAATCATAAAAAAGAACTTATCAAGTCACTTTATCAAGTAAGTAGGAAAAAGCAAACTCACGAGCTGGTAAGGAAACGTTGGGCTCCTGCAGCCCAGGGAGGTAAGGCCATGTGTCTAAAGCCAGATACTTAGCAGTAGAGCAGAATGATAAATTAGCCCAATTCTCCCATTATTTCTATAAATGTATTAAAGGTGTTCTTAAAGGTTTGGAAGGAATTACTTGCTAAATGAATACATGCAGGGTTGGCATTGTGGCACAGTGGGTTAAGCTGGTGCCTGCCACGCCGACAGTCAGGCTGAGCTCCCGGGGAAGGGGAGACACCCCTGTCCTGTGCATAGTTGTGCAGATGGCTGGAGCCTAACTTCTGTGTCCAGTGGAAGGATCCTGTTTCAGAAGGTAAATCTCACTGTCTCTCTTGGGGTCTGTACATTTCTCAAGCCTCATCTCCCCCCCCCCCCTTATTACCAGGGGGGCATTTGACAAGTTCTTAAATTACTTACTGATTGAATAAATCTCCACATTGAGAACCCGCTAGGTGCCAGGACTCGAGACACACTGGAGAGCAAAGCCAAGCCAGGTCAGAGGCAGGAGACGTAGGAGTATGGAGGGAGAGGCCCAGTAAAACTGTGAAAGGTAAAAATATCTTAATTATCATTCTCCAGCCGCCTCATGCCCTCCTGTCTCTTCCATACAACAAGGGATTCCTCTTGTTTCTTCCCGCTTCCAAACTTAATAACTTGATTATTCATTGGCTTACTCGAAAAAATATATGTTGACCACCTACTAGGCAGCACCCCCTGTGTACCAGGTACTGCTGTCATTTATGGTTTAAGGATTCATTTCAAGAATGCTTTATTTTTTCTCTTACTTTTGATGATTGGGACATAATTCCCATAGTACTATCCTATTAAAATGGACCATTAAGTAGTTTTAACTGCCTTCCAAGTTGTGCAACCATCATCACTAATTCTAGAATATTTTCCCATCTGTCTGTCTGCTGCAAGGAGAACTCTGTATTCTGATAGAAATCCTGACAAAGAGGAAGATAGTTTTATATTCTTCCTGAACTTTTTTAGGGCCACTTGCAGTGTTGGGAAATTAGCTCCCCAGCTGACCAGGGGTGATGGATAGGGGGTATCCTGGTCTCCAGAGCTCCCTGAGAGAGTCCTTGGGGACTGTCCCCATTTTTACATGCCAGCATTTATTTTTTTAACAAAATAGTTCACTCATATAAGAGGAAACTAGAATGCATTTAAGGCATAAAAGATGATAAGCATTCTTGAATCCATTGTCCAACATAAGAAAAGAATATAGGCCACGTGGGGCCCCTCCCTTTGGAGATTTGATTTCTTTTATTGTTCTCTTGCTTTTCATTACAGTGTGAAAGTGTATTCAGCAACAATCCATCTATTTCAGAATCGTGTACGTCTCTGACCTTTGATGACTGGCATCACACAGAGTAGTTCTTGGTGTCTTCAGCTGTCCAGGTTTACCTGAACTGTTGCATGTTGGTGACTCACCTTGACCTCTGTGGAGCAGTCCATCATACAACTGTGCCACACTTCCCTTGCCATTCCCTTGCGAGGGTCTGTGTGGTTGCTCCCCGCCACGCTATTAGAAGTATCACCGCTGTAAATATTCTTGACCATGTTTTCCAGGGCCTGTGGGCAAGGTTTCTCCTAGGCCACAGCATTTCTTTGGCACCAGCTTTTCCACATACCCATCGACTCCTCTAGGACCCTCCTCTCCTCCCATGACTTTGTTTCTGGTTTTTCTCTTTAGAGACACTCATGCTATAAATTTCTTTCCTTGACCTGCTCCAATGTAGTGCGGCAACTAGTCTGACATTCCTGTTGGTCACCTAGCCGAAACCCCGATACTGTGCTCTTAGAGTTCAACGGGCCGGCGGTGCCCAGTCTTCCAGTCCGTCTACTACTCTTCAACTTCTTCTCTGCCAGTTCTCTCTCCCTCCTTCTTCTCTTCCCACCCCATTTTGGTCTCGGGCTGTCTCTCCTTTTAAGAAAAATCAGTAGCCTATCCTCTTGCTTCTACCTCTTCATCAAATCTCTCTGTACTTCTAACCCAGATTTTATTTTCAGTCCATGGCTTCTACCAAGCACGGTACAGGTCTCCACATTCCTCACATCTTTCATTTCTTTTTTCTTTTTTTTATCTTAAGCAACTGTCTCATCTCTGCCTACGCTGAAAAGCTTCTTTGCTGTCTTTACAGCGTGTACCCAGTGTTGCTCATCTTTTGATTTCTGCTCCCTCACTGCATTGCAGGAAATGCCTCCCACGAGCTCACCAGTGAGTGACTCCAAGGGTGAAATCCAAATACTTCTAGGCTGCACTCTGTCCCTCTGACACTCTTCTCTGGTCTGCTCACATGCCACAGTTCCGATGGTCCCTCCTCACACTCTCACTGTTTGACACCTTGTTTCTCCATATACATCCTTTAAGTTATATATATATATATATATATATATATATATATATATATATCACACTTCCATTCCTTTCATTTCTGCTTGGAGAAGGAGTTCTTCCATTTCAGCTTGGAGAAGGAGTTCTTGTCTGGGAAGCCTCTGGGACCTCAACAAAGGACAGGGTGAAAAGTTGTGGCATACTCAAGGTCAATGTGAACCTCTAGAGGCATGCAAAGGGAGATAGAGTTGGAGGGATGCCTAGATGTTCAGATGGTTAAGAAACTTGGAGTCAGGTGGCTGGTAACTTCATAGTTCAGGATGCCTGAGTTGCTATTGAATAGGATCCCAGAGAGTGAGTGGAAGATCTGGAGAACATGATGTCATTGATTGTTCAATGCCCAAGGGGGTTGGATAGAGTTGAGAGATGCCCCCAAGTTCAAGTCAAACA
Organism: Oryctolagus cuniculus; assembly: GCF_964237555.1. Classification (NCBI taxonomy): domain Eukaryota; kingdom Metazoa; phylum Chordata; class Mammalia; order Lagomorpha; family Leporidae; genus Oryctolagus; species Oryctolagus cuniculus. The sequence continues at coordinate 124,469,680 of NC_091432.1, forward strand.
GACTGGTGGTCAAGGCAGGCTCTGGACTGAGCAGGTTAAGATAGGAGGCAGCAGGGGAGGAATCAAGACCCTGTGGTCTGGGGTCGGCATTGTGGTGCCATAGGGTTAAGCTGTCATCTGTGATGCCGGATCTCGAATGAATGCCGATTCCACTCCCAGCTGCACTACTTCCAATCCAGATCCAAGCTAGTGGCTTGGAAAGAGCAGCAAAAGATGGCCCAAGTGTTTGGGCCCCTGCCTCCACATAGGAGACCCAGATGAAGCTCCTGGCTTCTGGGGATTGAACCAGCAAATGGAAGATCTTTCTCTCTCTCAATCTCTCCCTTTCTCTTGCTGTAACTCTGCTTTTCAAATAAAAAATAAATCGTTAAAAAAAAATGCACCCTACTGTCTTGTAGGCTCATAGCACATCAGTTGGGATTGGCTCAGAGACTGGGCAGGATAATCATGCTGTGACACAGTCTACGGTTTAACTCTGAGACTCCATTTGAGGTTTACTCCCTGTTCCCATGAAGTCTTTTATGGCAACAGGATCTGCTCCAGAACCAGCTACCTGTCTTGGTCTCCTTTTGTCTCCACAGTCTTCCTCTGACTTTCGTATCTGTGACAGTTTTGAAGATCATGAACCCAGCCACTGTGTAGGATGCCCCAGTGTTTGGGTTTGCTGATGTTTTTTCATGATTAGGTTTAAGTAATGCATGTTTAGTAAGAATGTTCTAGAAACAGTGTTGTATTCCTCTGCTTCAAGAGGGCATTTGATTTCAGTTTGTCCCGTTAGTGATGACCTTGACAGGATGAAGCAGTGTCTCTCAGCCATCTCTACTGTAAAATATTTCCCCTCTCTGTGCAATTCATGAATATTTTATGGGAAGTAATTGTGAGACACTGCATGTATTTCCTGTTCATCACAGAACTTTCAACATGTCATTTATTTATTTATTTATTTATTTATTTATATTAGCACGGACTCATGTGTTCCTGTTTGATTTAATTGGTTACAACCCATTATTTATTTTGATGCTTACATTGTGCAAGTTTTGGTCTGTGAGAATTCTGTCAAGATGGATTTCCTTGTCATTTGGAGAGGTTCCATCATTTTTTGAGCTCTACTTTATATTTCTGGCACAAAATGCTGTTTTAAATTCATCTTTTATTTTTTGATTTTTTTTCTACCCAACTTGGAAATCAACCATTCTTCTAAGAAATCCTGGTTCCTTTCAGTGAAAAATGGCATTTAGAGACCAAAATCTGGGTTCTGGATGAGTTTATTGCTTTTGGAGTGTTACTGCTTCCAGCTCCCTCTCAGAAAGCACAAATAGGAAATAAACACACACACACACACACACACACACACACACCCTTCTGCACAGATTGCCTCTTCCCCAACTTGGGCCCTGAGTCAGTTGCCCAGGACACCCACTTGTTCTGATGTCTCCTTCCCCTGTCTTAGGCTGCTGCCCCCCTGCCCTGTTAGGCAAATGCCTGCCTTGCTCACCTGCACCGATAGCTTTAGGATTGAATTGTTCGAGAAGAATGGTGATGAGGACAAAGAAGAAGATGAGTTGGAAGAGAAACGCTAGTTTCTTCCCTCCTGGCTATTTATTTGCCATTGTTATTGGTGCATCCTAAAGGTACCTTAAAATCTATATATCTGGGGGCTGCTGCTGTAATGTAGCGGGTTGCCTGCAGCACTGGCATCCCTCTGGGCGCTGGTTTAAGTCCTGGATGCTCCATTTCCTATCTAGCTCCCTGCTGGTGGCTTGGGAAAGCCACAGAGGACGGCCCAAGTGCCTGGGCCCCTGCACCCACATGGGAGAACCAGAAGAAGATCCTGGCTTTGGATCGGCGCGGCTCTGGCCATTGGGGCCATTTAGGAAGTGAACCAGTGGATGGAAGATCTCATTGTGTGTATGTGTCTCTCTCTGTAACTGCCTTTCAAATAAATAAATAAATAATTTTAAAAAATCTATATATCTGAAACTACTCATATTTCCTCTCTGCCAAAACCTTTCTCTCTTCACTTCTACTGCTTGTGAGAGTATCAGTAGTTAATTCTTTCTAGAGGAGGACAACTTGGCAATGCATCACAAAATCCTTAAACTACACTTTAGGAATTTATTCTAAGGGAATACTTGGCTTCTAGGATGCTAATTGCAGTTAAATTAGAGTCCTGCAGAATGGCTAGCATCAGGGGACAGGTAGAAGAAATTGTAGTCAGTCTCTAAAGTAGAATTCTTTGTAATAAGTAAACTGGTGCTGAATTCAATGATTGATGTGGCCAGATGTATTGTGAAGTTTAATCTATAAAATGGAAAGATTCTGATTTGTGATTTAAATATTAGAAATACAAGAGTATTTCAAAAACATTTTTGGAAAATGAGCATTACCTTTTAACTCCATTTTTCCATGAACTTTTTGAAGTCCCCTCCTATATAAGCATAGGGAAAGAAAAAGCGTGGGTGGGCATACTAACAGGGAGTGGTAACAGTGAGATTTTGGATTTATTTTTTTCTTTTCCCTTAACTATATTTTCAGATTTTTCTTCTACAAGTGCTTTTTATGGATGCAATCATCGAAATCTATAAAAAGAAGAAAAATCCCATGTTCTCGCCTTGACTTTGCGTTTCTGTTAATATGCAGCCCATCTTGAAGTCCTTGAACTCTTCGAATGAACATCAACAGCTCCCTTTCATCAGCCAAGGAGTCCTGTTCATTCTTATCTCACAGCATCCTTGGCTGTGCCTTTCTGTCTGCTTGCCTGCCACTCTGAAGCTCAGGCTTTCTCCCCTGACCCCTGGACGATTGCACTGGCTACCTTGATGGACAGCTCTCTTTTGCCATGACCTGGCTGTGGATGACCCCCCACCCCCAACCCAGGGCAGTTCTTTGATGGCAGAAACAACCCAACCCTCTGCCTTTTGCTTCTTCAATAGGGCCTGGGTCCCTTAGTCCAGTCTTCTCTAACCAAGAGAAGGCTTGCCTTGCACCAGTACTGTGCTCTAACTCAGCCCCAGAAAGCCTTCCATGGTATTGCAGCTTCCTGCCCCTGTGGCGAGCTCAGCCCTTGACCTCCTGGAATGCCTTTCCCCTTGCTGCTGCCTCAGGCTTCCAGTGTGCCTCAAGCAAAAGTCATTTGTTCAAAGGTGCCTATCCCTGTAGTCCCCACTGGAAGTAATTTTACCTTCTCTAGTGTAGCACTTTGTGCTGTTCCCATTTTTTAAAAATTATTTTTTTTAAGATTTATTTATTTATTTGAAAGTCTGAGTTACACAGAGAGAGGAGAGGCAGAGAGAGAGAGAGAGGTCTTCCATCAGCCAGTTCACTCCCTGATTGGTCGCAATGGCCGGAGCTGTGCTGATCTGAAGCTGGGAGTCAGGAGCTGCTTCTGGGTCTCCCACATGTGTACAGGAGCCCAAGGACTTGGGCCACCTTCTGCTGCTTTCCCAGGCCATAGCAGAGAGCTGGATCGGAAGAGGAGCAGCTGGGTCTTGAACTGGCGCACATATGGGATGCAGGCACTGCAGGTGGCATCTTTACCCACTGTACCACAGCACCGGCCCCGCCCCTCCCATTTTATACCCCATGTTCACGACCCTCTTCTGTCTTTCAGTTGGGCCAACTTTCTTCCTCTGGTGTTGAGTCAGTCCACTCGAGAATCTGAGCCTTCTTCCTTGGAATTCCTTATCTTTGGCTCAACATTCCTGTCCATCTTGTTCTCTAATTTATTTTGGAGAAAACCAAACATGACTGTCACAAGGCTTGGACTTGAACTTCTTAATCTTCTTCCTTGAGACTGCTTATTTCTCAACCAGTTAAAACACGGTTTTCTGCTCCCTAAATAGCTATCGAAATTGAACCAGCAGCCAGCGCTGTGGCATAGTGGGTAAAGCTGCTGCCTACAGTGCCAGCATCCTATAGAGGCACTGGTTCAAGTCCTGGCTGCTCCACTTCTGATCCAGCTCTCTGTTGTAGCCTGGGAAAGCAGCAGAAGATGGCCCAAGTCCTTGGGCCCCTGCACCTGCATGGGAGACCCAGAAGAAGCTCCTGGCTCCTGGCTCCTGGCTCCTGGCTTCAGATCTGCCCGGTTCCAGCTGTTGCGACCAGTTGGGGAGTGAACCAGTGGATGCAAGATCTTTCTTTCTGTCTCTCTCTGCCTCTGCTTCTCTGTAACTCTGACTTTCAAATAAATAAATAAATCTTTAAAAAAATCAAACCTGCAAAGGTCACTAATGGTATCTTTTTGTCAAATCCCATAAACCTATGTATGAGCGTTCTTCAAAAATTGCGGAATTAAAATATAAGTTTACTTTGGTGTAAAGGATTTTGAAACCCATGTGTATCAGGAAAGGTTGGTCTTCAAATAGTCAGCAGCAATAGATACTGTTAAAAAAACTGCATGGATCGCAAATATTTTATTACACCAAAATAAGTTTATCTTTTCATCCCGTTTTCCCATAAACCCTTGGAAGCACTCTCATAGATGCGGGAAGACAGCACAAGAAGGCTTTTCTATAGTACAACAGACCAGGGTTTGAGTCTCAACATATCTCTCTCTCTCTCTCTCTCTCACACACCCCAAACAAGGACCGGTTTATTCAAGGACCAGTTGCCTCATCCAGTAAGTGGAGAGAAACAATTACACCCAGTTACTGGAATTTTTGCAAACATTAAATGAGATGCTATTCCCAGAATGTTTGCATGGACTGCAGACATGAGCCACTGGTAGTATTGTTTACCCTGGGAAGACTATGCTCTCTAACTGGCCTCTGCCTACCCTGCACCCTCACTTCTCTCTTACCCCACTCATAAGCTTAATGCTTCCATCATAGATGTCTGCTTGTCCCGAACCCGTTCCCTCTGCCCTTCGTCTCTGAGTTTTGTGCTCTCTCCTCCTTTGATCAAGGCTTTCCTTTGCCCATGTCTTCCTTGCCTGGTGAACTCCTATTCATCCTTTGAAACTTTATTCACATGCCCTGCAAAAGCCTCCCCTTCTCTTCCCCAACAAGGGGATGCGCGTTCTCTTCCGCGCAATCTCAGTAGCTTGTATGCATGTCTACTGTTGGCGCTCACCGTACTGCGCTGTGCCCTGCGTGTTTACGTTGTCCCCTCCTCCAACCACAAACTCCTTAGCCCTCTGCCTCTATTTCTCCACGCAGTGCATGCCAGTGTGTAGCGCATAATAGACACTTAATGATATTTGCCAAATGAAAACAAAACAAAAAGATGGAAGCAGGCAAACCTCAGAAACAGCAGAGCCAAGCTTTGAAATCAGGGCTCCTTAGTCCGAATCCCACATTCTTTCACGGACATCCCCCAAAGTCGCAGACACATTGAGGTCGTTTTGCAGGTTGTCATTTAATGTCTCCTGGCCTCGGACTGACCCTGAGAGTGAGATTTACTGCGAGCCTTATAAAAGCTTTAGACTCTGATCATCTCAAAGGGCTGCACAAAGAAGAGACTGAAAGACATCAGAAAGCAGTAGGGATGGGCTAGGCTCCACGCCTGCAGGCAGGAACCCCAAGGACCCCATCAAAATCAAAATCAGAACTCCTTGAATACACTCAGTAAAAATAAAGAGACATTGCAAAAAAAAAAAAAAGATATTAACGTGATCTGCAGACTGTGTTTATTGAAACAATCTCAGGCTCATAATCAAAACAATGTTTTATCATTTCCCCTCCAGGCTGGTCACAAGCTACAAACGGGATCATTTGACACATCTCTCTCGAGCCCTGGAAACGCAGATTGAAACTCTGCCATTTTAACTGTACAAAGAAAAATAACTTCCAAAGTCCCACATACATATATTTTTTTCTGATTCATCCTTTTGATATTTTACTTGGAGCGAAACCCAAATTCACTTGGTTTTCTCCAAGCGCATATTTGGGCTACTTCCATCATTGTTCTTGGAAATGATTTTTCCTTTTGACACACTGTACGTTGAACATGCAACCTGGTCTGTGGCATCACAGGCCATGGCATGGTCTCCCCCGGGGGCTGCTGGGAGCATCTCTGAGATAGTGTGTCTCCACTCAGGGTGACCAGCTGCTTAATTTTGCAATGTTCTGGAAAGCACGTGTGTGGGTGTGTGCACGTGTGTCCGTCTCTGTCTTTGTGTTTATGTCAGCACGAGCGGGCTTTGGGTCTGCAGGGGAAAGTGCTGGGTAAGCATGTTTTTCAGAGGGCTTGGAGGATTTCTGGGTCTTGTTTGCTGATATGAACAGGGGTCAGATGTGCTGTGGGGAAATGCATGTCTATGCTTTCATTTATCTGAAGGAGCAGCCGAAGTGTAGGAGGCTTCCCCTGGGGAGACACTGATCCCCCCGGGCGAGGTAGGCAGGGGCTATTTATTGGGAGAATGTGGAAAGCTCTTGAAAACTGGGCGAAATGTCACCTTACTGTCTGACGGGGGAAGTCAGCTTGTTCTGTGGATATGGGGTTTGAGCACAGTAATGTGCAGGATGCCAGGCAGCCTGTTTGGAGGACAGCATGGGGAATGGAGCAGGCTCTGCTTCTGCCCGTGGTCAAGCCATTACCTCTTCTCTTCCCAGGTGTCCAGTGTGTCCACTGTTGCCCTCAAATAGAACTCGGCTCCTCCTGAAACCCATTCACAGCCCGAGCTCCAACCTGCATTACGTCCCATTCCAGCCTTGCCCTGTGATTGGTCTTAGCCCCTCCCCCTCGCTGTCAGGCCTCTCCTTCCCCTTTCTTCTCTCTCTCCTTGTTATGGGTCGTGATGATTGACTTCTCTTTTTATTTTTATAAAGATTTATATATTTGAAAGAAAGAAAGGAAGGAAGGAAGGAAGAAAAGAAGGAAGGAAGGAAGGAAGGAAGGAAGGAAGAAAGAGGGAAGGGAGAGAGAGAGAGAGAGAGAGAGAGAGAGAGAATGTTCCATCCACTGGTTCACTTCCCAAATGACTGTAGCATTCAGGGCCGGGCAGGCTGAAGCCAGGAGCCAGGAGTTCCATCCTGGTCTCCCACGTGGGCGGCTGGGGCCTTGGTACTTGGGTCATCCTCTGCTGCCTTGCCAGGTGTGTTAACAGGAAGCTCCATCAGAAGCAGAGCAGTCGGAACTCCAACTGGCACTCTGATATGGGAAGCTGGCTGTCTTCTCTTGACGTCAAATCCACCTTCGTTCACTCTAGCCTATTTTATGAGGGGGCTTTAGAAACTTCCTGGAAAATAGAATGAAAAGATAAGTTTATTTTGGTACAAAATTGTTTTGAAATCCATGCATGTGAGAGGTCTTCAAAAATTTTGTTTTATGAAAAAATGATTGTTATCCATTCCAAAGACAGAGAGAGAGAGAGAGAGAGAGAGATCTTCTGTCCACTGGTTCCCTTCTCAAATACCCACAACAGTTGCGGCTGAGTCAGGCTGAACTGAGGGGCCTGGGAATCAACCCAGGTCTTTTGTGTGGATGGCAGGGACCCAAGTATTTGAGCCGCTGTCTGTTGCCTCCTAGGGTGTGCGTTAGCAGGAAGCTGGATCAGAAGCAAGCCAAAACTCACACTGTGATATGGGGTGCAAGCAACATTAGTGCCTTAGCCACTTGTGCAGCTTCCCTGAAGTGCTCATGGTTTTGTGCCTGTCTTTTCTACTGCTGCCCACCTCTGCTTGTCTTCAGGCTCTATCTTCCCCATTCCTGTCTGTTTGTCTTCCCTGGGCTCCTTTTCCCCTTCAAGTTCTGGGTTATCAATCGCAAGCGTGGAGAATCACTGACAGCTAAGGACCATGATTACATCAGCAGACTCCGGTCAAATACATACTTTGTTAGGAGTAGCTAGAATTCCTTGCAAGAGCTTAGGTTCCTCTCTTACAGGCTGTTGTTCATACATAGCTGAAGAATCAGGGCCAATTAAGCAGTGATGCTGCCTTTGGCTCTTCGTAGTACATTTATAATAAATGTTGCAGCTGGACACAAGGACCAGATGAACATCAATTTCTTCCCCATGGTAAGATTCCATGGTTTGTAGAACGTTCCAGCTGTGATATTTTAAAATCATGTATTCTGTGCAATCAAAGGGCTGTATTTGTTCATTTTGCTTGTGGCCACAGGCTATGCTTTTTTTTAACAGGCAGAGTGGACAGTGAGAGAGAGAGAGAGAGAGAGAGAGAAAGGTCTTCCTTTACCATTGGTTCACCCTCCAATGGCCGCTGTGGCCGGCGCACCGTGCTGGTCCGAAGCCAGGAGCCAGGTGCTTCTCCTGGTCTCCAATGTGGGTGCAGGGCCCAAGCACTTGGGCTATCCTCCACTGCCTTCTCGGGCCACAGCAGAGAGCTGGCCTGGAAGAGGGGCAACTGGGACAGAATCCGGCGCCCCGACTGGGACTAGAACCCGAGGTGCCGGCGCTGCAGGCGGAGGATTAGCCTAGTGAGCTATGGTGCCAGCCACAGGCTATGCTTTGATATCCCAGTTAGAAGGAAGCAGGACCAGCTGTGTCCTGAACTCTGAAGAGTTGTTTGACGGGCAGTGTTTCCTTTCCCTCTTGACACTGCTGCGGCCAGAGCCAGGCAACCCTTGCACACCCAGAGCTCTCACAGAGACCAGAGTTGTTGCTTTCCAATTCCTCCCACAGTTCAGAGATTAGCAAACAGAATGGCTCTGGCTGAGACTTCAGCCCCTGCCTTGGTCTTGTTTTGGTCCTAAAGAGGCCCAGTTGGATGCCTCCAGGTTCTCAGCAAGAGTAGGTGGTGTGCACACGGAGGACAGTGTCTTGTCTCATTCTTGGATTCCAGGAATCCATGAGCCAAGCTGTTATTCGGTATGGCACTGCATGTAGATCTTGTCTTATCTGGCTTCTGACCAGGCACAATGGTTAATTTTGTGAGTCAGCTTGGCTAGGCCACAGTACCCAGAGACTTGGTCAAACACCAGTCCTGATGTAGCTGTGGAGGTATTTTTCGTGAGATGGAATATTTAAATCACTAGGCTTGGAGTGGATCAGATTACCTCCATCATGTTGGTGGGCCTCATCTAATTGGAGAAGGGCCTTATGAGGGCACTGATTGACATTCCCCAAGGAGCAGGAGACTCTGCCAACACCACTGGCTATCTCCAGACTGCTGAGCCACCCTGCAGATTTCACACTTGCCAGTCCCTGTAACCGACTGAGCCAATTTCTTAGAATAAATCTCTCTCTCTCTCTTTCTGAGATTCTTGCATAGCTTTCTCAAATACACATTTTCCATAAACTTTTTTTTGAAGAGCCCTCACATGTAAGAATGTCAAAAAACTTTGGACCGAAATAAGCATATCTTTTTTTTTTTTAAAAGATTTTATTTATTTATTTGAGAGGCAGAGTTACAGACAGTGAGAGGGAGAGACAGAAAAAAAGGTCTTCCTTCCATTGGTTCACTCCCCAAATGGCCACAATGGCCGGAGCTGCACTGATCCGAGCCAGGATCCAGGAGCTTCTTCTGGGTCTTCCCTCCTGGGTGCAGGAGCCCAAGGACTTGGGCCATCTTCTAGTGCTTTCCCGGGCCACAATAGAGAGCTGGATTGGAAGAGGAGCAGCCGGGACTAGAACCGGTGCCCATATGGGATGCCAGTGCCACAGGCAGAGGATTAACCTACTGCATCACAGCGCTGGCCCCAGCATATCTTTTAATTCCGTCCACTAAAATTTTTTAAAGTTCATATAGAGTCTCGGGTCACTTCATGACAGAGGCTGGTTCTGCAAACTTGTCAGAATCTTTTGTCATTGTGCAAACACCATAGAGTGCACATATATGGATGTAGCTGGTAGAACTTACTACACAGCTAGGTTGTAGGAGACTTCCATCATATGTATATGCCATCTGCTAGACCAAAATGCCATTATACGGTGCATGACTATGGGCACGCATAAACATGTGAATGCATGCAAATACACATGTTCACACACACACACACACACACACCCTATCGGCTCTGTTTCTTTAAAGAGCTCTAACTAAAACACCTGGTGAGGACTATTCTAGAGGGGCAGAAGGTGTCCTCTATTTTATCATTTCATTTTTCCCTGCCATGAGATCTTAGCAGGACCCAACTGAAGTCCAAGATTAAATTTGCTCTTGGGGGCTAGCACTGTGGCATAGCGGGTAAAGCCACCACCTGCAGTGCTAGCATCCCATATGGGTGCCGGTTTGAGTGCTGGCTGCTCCACTTCCGATCCAGCTCTCTGCTGTGGCCTGAGAAAGCAGTAGAATGACCCAAGTCCTTGGGCCCCTGCACCCATGTGGGAGACCCAGAAGAAGCTCCCGGCTCCTGGCTTTGGATTGGCGCTGCTCTGGCCGTTGCAACCAATTGGGGGAGTGAACCAGTGAATGGAAGACCTTTCTCTTTCTCTCTCTCTGTTTCTGTCTGTCTCTCTCTCTCTGCGTCTCTTCTTCTCTCTGTGTAACTCTGATTTTCAAATAAATAAATATTTTAAAAAATGTGCTCTTGGATGAATGGCTGTGTTGCTGACGATGAGATATTCCGATTTTAGGGTGACCAATCTCCCTGATTTGCCTAGGACCAGTTAACAAACCTGCAATAAACTACCCAAGGCAGGCTATCTATAAAGGAAAGGGGTTTATTTTGGTGGGTGGTTCTGGTCACAGTTCACAATTGCGTGGCCTCATTGATTTGGCATCTTTCTGGCAAAGTACCAGGGTGGCCCAGGACATCACACGGCAAGGCAGCGAGTGTGTGACTCTCTATGTCTCTGTGGTCTTTTACAGAGCCAGCAGGGGAGTGGGTAGTGTCAAGAAACTGCTTAGGATGCACATATCCCCTGTTATTAGCAAGGGGAAGACTAAAAAGGCATAAGCAATCGGATTGTGGAGGCCACATAGATCTTGAAGGAGTTGGGCTTGCTTTCGGGCAAATGAGGGTCACGAAAGATTATTGTGGAGGTAGCTATTATGCTGTTTGGGATGCCTGCATCCCATATCAGAGTGTCTGGGTTTGTCCCAGCTCTCCTTCCCATTCTATATTCCTGCTAATGTGTCCCCTTATTGCAGCAGCTAGGGTTCACATAGTTCGCCCCTGCAACTACATAGGAGACCAGGAAGGGGTTCTGGGTTCCTGGCTTTGGCTTGGCCCGGTTTTGGCTGTTGTGGGTATTTGGAGCGTGAATGATCAGATGGAAGATCTCTGTCTGTCTCTGAGACTCTCTCTCTCTCTCAAAAGAAGAGCCATAGGATTCAATCATGGCATCAGACAATGACTTAATCCAATCTAATCAAATCCCGAGGGCTCTATCCCCAAACATCGTAATTGGGTTAAGTGCTTACCCTCTTAGTAACATAAGACTTTGGGGAGCTCCTGAGTTCAGGAGGATAAATATTCAAATCATAGAAGAGGAATCTCTTGGGGTATGGAACTTGCAGTGTGAAACCTGGGAACCAAAATGAATTTGCTCTGCTTCAGTGATCTGGGCTACTGATTTATTCAACATTTTTGAAAACGTTAGGGAAAACAGTGCTAGAAGACTGAATGAGAAACCTTTGTGCCCGATACCCATCCTGGATCTCAGTTACTGATGCAGCAAGCGTACAATCCCTATCACAAACACACCACTTTAGGGCCTTGTGTTGCATCCAAGAACCACTCGGAGCCTCCCATAAACACACTCTCCTAACATCCCCACAGCACTTTAATTGTGAGTCTGCCTCCTGCCAGCAAGTACATTTACGTGCTGGGTAGAATTGCCGTGGGATTCTCAGCACTGCCACTGGCTCCAGCAGACCCTGCTCAGGCTCACTCTGGTGCTCGGGACCCACAACTGTGCACCTTGAGGGCAGGTCCTGAGCCTTTCCTCCCTCAAGCTGATGGTTTGCAATGTCCAGATTTCTGGCCACTTCCTCTTGGCCTGTCAGGAGCCCTGCAAGCTCTGTTCTTGTCGTTGGCTCCCAGGCTGAACGTCTGTGCAATGTAGACAAGATCAAGCCTCTCCCTCTGTCAAGCGCCTGTCCTTCCAGACATGGATTTTTGGCTGCCCAACCTGTAAGATGACATGATGAAGAAGTTCAGGGTGTGGCGGAGTTAAGGCCCCTTTGGCTGATCTGTGAGTCATGGCCTCTCAGACAGACTGAGATCTGCAGGGACCCCAGGCCTTCAGGCCCTGACAGCCCAAACAGTTCCATGGGGCCTATGGTTTTTGATGTGAGAAAGCTGCATGTTTGAGATGATTCTGTTGTGACTTTTCAGGCACTAAACTTCAGTGCTCAGAAAAGCCAAGGTCACGCCCACTCACCCAATCATAGCTGCTGGCTGTGACACATGAGCACGCGTGGAGGCACAGGTGTCTGCAGGTGCAAATAAAATTGCACTGGGTTAGATACAATGCTGTCATGCAGTACATACATAGCAGAGTACATAACACTGTCACCACTTGTTATAGTCTGGATAACCGTTGGATGTCTCCCAAAATCCTATGTATTGGGAGCTTGATTCCCAGAATCTTAAAATTTTTAAAACATTTTTATTATTTTATTATTTATTTGAAAGGCAGAGTTAGAGAGAGAGGGAGAGGGAGAGGGAGAAAGAGAGAGAGAGAGAGAGAGAGAGAGAGAGAGAGAGAGGTTTTCCATCTGCTGGTTCACTCCCCAGATGGCCTCAATGGCCAGGGCTGGGGCAGGCTGAAGCCAGGAGCCAGGAGCTTCATCTGGGTCTCCCACATGGGTGTAGGGAACCAAGGACTTGGGCCATACTCTGCTGCTTTGCTAGGCACATTAGTGAGAAGCTGGATTGGAAGTGGAACAGTGGAGACTTGAACTGGCCCCCAGATGGGATGCTGGTATGGCAAGTGGTGGCTTAACCTGCAATGCCACAGTGCCAGCCCTCCCAAAGTCATATGTCAATGGTTAATAGATTAAGGGTGGAAACTTGATCTAATGATGGTGTCTAGAAGGTAGGTGCAGCCCATTGGGAGCTTGGTAGTTCTCAAGGGAGGGCTATTTACTTAAGCCAAGTTCAGCTAGGCTCTAACTCTGCTTCCTGACTCATCATATGACCCTTCCTCCACATATGCCCCACCACTGTAGTCCTCCAGCCTCATCACATGCTGAACCAAGAGGGCCAGCCTGATCTTAGACTGTGAACCTCCAAAGCTTTGAGCTGAAATCAATCTTCTACCTTCCTAAGTTAACTCCTCTGGGGTTCAGTTGAAGTAACAAAGCTGACTGACCCAGAGTATTGGTACCAGAGCGTTTTTACTGTTAACTGCATCTGCAGGTATGGAGGAGTCTTTGAAATTGGTTTATAGGAAAAGATTGGATTTTGGAGGAACAGGCTAGAGAAAGGCTAGAATATTCTAAGTATAGCATTATGTGCAATTCCGATGAGGGCTCCAAGGACCAGAATTCTGGGGAACAAACTAGACAGCAAGGGCCATGTTGATGAGGTCTCAGATGGGAATGAGGATTCTATTGGAAATTGGAGGGAAGGCCATCTTAGGGACATGGTAGCAAGAAACCTGAATGTTTCGTATCCATGTCCTGAGACTATCAGAAGCAAAGCTGAAAGGTATGGGACGAGTTTGGTGGAGGAGATTACAAGGCAACAAAATGTTCAGGCTGTAGCATGGGTTTGTTGGCTGGTTTTAGTACTTTTTACAGTGAGAATCAGGAACAAAAGGGAGAAGAGCAGAAAGATTTGGAAAATTCTCAGCCTGACCAGGGAAAAAAAGGAAGAAAATTTTTTTTTCAGTACAGGAAATTGAGATAGAGCAACTGCTTGCTAAAGAGATTAGTTGAGGTAAAAGAGAGCCAAATGCTAAAGGGAAAGCAACGGGAGAAAGAACCAAAGCTCCTCAAGAACTGTTGGAGGCAGCCCCTTCTCTGAGTCCTAGAAGTGCACATCTGTTTCAAAGATCTTCCAGGGCAGAATCCGTTTAGGAAAGAGCACTGCTCTTTGTGCTGCAAGGTTGGAATCTGTGCATGGAGCAATGGAGCTGCCAAGGAGACCCCAGAAAAATAGATGTGCCAGCAATGTCACAGACCCACCGAGGAAGGCTGTGGGCAGTATACCACACCAGCCCAGGAAAACCACAAACTTCAGTGTGCACTTGAGGGAGCAGCTATGTGGGCAAAGATCAGCAGAGCCATGAAGGCACAGAGGTTCACCCACCACCCCAGATTCCAAAGGATGTTTCAGACAAACTGGGGCCCCAGATAGAGATCAATTGCAAAGACAGAGTCATTGCAAAGAGTTCCACTAGGACAATGTCTAGTGGAGCTGCAAAGGTGAAACTCCAAATTTTGAGAACTGAAGCACAGGCTGTGACCATCAAAGCTGTAGATGTGGGGCTGACCAAGCCACTGTGAGTTCACCTCTCACCACTGTGTACACAGGATGCTGGATGGGAATTTTAGGATTGAATGTTTTACCTCCTGGTTTTTGGTCTTGCTTTGGCCCAATTCTCCCTTTCCATTTCTTGTTCTCTCCCATTTAGAATGGAAATTTGTCACTTGTTCCTATCCTGTGGTTGGATCTTGGAAGATTGTGGGTTGTTTTCATTCACAGATAGCTGAGGGAGTTTGGCTTGAGTCTCAGGTGATACAACAGCCTTTGGACTTTTGAACAATGCTGAACATTTTGACTTTGGGGGATTGAATGAATGCATTTTGCCTTGTGAGACGGATACGAACATTTGGGGGCCTGAGGTGGAATGCTGTGGTTTGTATAATAGTGTCTGTACCCTCTAAAGACCCTAGTATTGGAAGCTTAGTCCCTAAAGTCATATGTTAATGGTTAATGGGTTAATACTAGTGGTTAATGGATTAAGGGTGGAGACTTGATCCAATTACTATGTCGGAGGAGGGCACAGTGAGAGTATATAAGTCATTGTTTTCTCCCTTTGGAAGGTAGTTCTTCAGAGATGGTTGGTTTTTAAGCCTAGCTTGGCCAAGCCATCTTTCTTTGCTTCCTATCTTTATTTGTGATCCTCCCTTTGCATGTGTTCCACAGCCCTCATCAGACACCAAACTAATTGTGCTTCCTAATCTTGGACTGTGAACCTCCCAAACTGTAAGCTGACATACACCTTATTTCTAAGAAGTTCCTTCAATCAATGAAATAAAAAATACAATTGAGAGCTTTAACAGCAGAATAGACCAAGGGGAGGAAAGAATTTCAGACCTTGAGGACAAGACTTTTAAAATAACCCAATCAGACAAAAAATAAAGAGAAAAGAATAAAAAAAGAATGAAGAAAGTCTATGCTAAATATGGGATACCATCAAATGATCAAATATTGTAATATAGGTATCCCTGAGAAGAAGAAAAGGAAAAAGGCATTGAGAACCTGCTAACCAAAATAATAGCTGAAAATTTCCCAGGTCTTGAAAGAGACATTGACATTAAATTCAAGAAATTCAAAGAACTCCAAACAGACTCAACCAAAAAAGGTTGCCTCCAAAAGCATATTTTAGTCAAATTGTCAAAAGTTAGGGACAAGGAGAGAATCCTAAAGACAGTAAGAGAAAAACATCAAGTTACATACAAAGGTACATCAATTAGATTAACATCAGACCTCTCAGTGGAAATCCTACAGACCAGAAGAGAATGGGATGATATATTTAAGCTTTTAAATGAAGAAACTTCCAACTAAGAATATTGTATCCAATAAGGCTATCCTTCAAAAGTGAAAGAGAAATAAGGTATTTTTCCAATAAGTAAGAACTGAGAGAATTCACTACCACCAGATCAGCTTTACAGGAAATTCTGGAAGGCATCCTGCACTAGAATTCGGTGGTGTCATGAAAACACATGACTGAATTCACCAGCAGAGCAAGTAAACTCACTATCTAAGCAACAAAATGACAGGCCTTAGTTCTTATCTATCAGTACTAACCTTGAATATAAATGGGTTAAATTCTCCAGCCAAAAGACTTAGGTTGGCTGAATGAATAAAAAGCCAAGATCCCACTGTATGCTGCCTACTACAAAGTCATTGCACAAAGATACACACAGAGCAAAAGGTGAAAGGCTGGAGAAAGGTATACCAGGCAAATGGAAACCGAAAATGAGCAGGGGTAGCTATGCTGCTATCAGATAAAACAGACTTTAGATCAAACACTGTAAAAAGAGAGAGGAATATTATATTTTGATAAAAGGTTCAATTCAGCAAGAAAACATAAGAATAATAAATATACATGCATCTAACACAAGACCACCCAGTTAATATCAGCAAACACTATTAGATTTAAAGGAAGAGATAAACTTCAGTACAATAATAGTGGGTGATGTCAACACCTCACTCTCATCAATGGACAGATCATTCAGACAAAAAAAAATCAATAAAAATACATTGGAGTTGAAACATACTATTGACAAATGGACCTAACAGACATTTACAGGGCATTTCCGCCAACAGCTGCAGAATACAAATCCTTTGCATCAGCGCAAGAAGCATTTTCTAGGATAGAAATTAAGTCTCATTAGGCCACAAATCAAGTCTCAGCAAACTTAAAAAGACTGGAATCACACCATGTATCCTCTCGGACCACAAAGGAATAACAGTATGATCAACAATAAGAAGACAAATAAAGCACCCATAAATACTTGGAAATGAAAAATCATGGTACTGAATGATCATGGGTCATTGGAGAAATTAAAAAGGCAATCAAAAACTTCCTTGAAATAAGTGAAAATGAAAATGTAACATGTCAAAACCTGCAGGATGCAGCAAAAGCAGTATTAAGAGGGAAGTTTGTAGCAGTAAGTGCTTACATTAAAAAAGAGAAATGTCTCAAATTAAAGATCTATGATGCATCTCAAAGACTTAGAAAAACAAGAACAAACCAAACCTCAAATCAGCAGAAGGTGAGAAATAACAAGGATCAGAGCAGAAATAAATGAAATTAAAACTAAAATGATTATAAAAGATCTACAAATCAGAATAATTATTAAAAGATCTACAAAATAAAAAGTTGGTTTTTTGAAAAGATAAACAAAATAGATAAACCTTTAGCCAGACCAAAGAAGAAAAAAAGCAAAAAGAAAATTTAAATAAATAAAATTTGAGATGAAAAAGGAGACATTACAACTAACACCACGGAAATACAAAGGATCACAAGAAAGTGCTATGGGCTGGCGCCACAGCTCACTTTGTTAATCCTCCACCTGTGGCGCCGGCAGCCTGGGTTCTAGTCCTGGTTGGGGTGCTGGATTTTGTCCTGGTTGCTCCTCTTCCAGTCCAGCTCTCTGCTGTGGCCCGGGAAGGCAGTGGAGGATGGTCCAGGTGCTTGGGCCCTGCATCAGCATGGGAGACCAGGATAAGCACCTGGCTCCTGGCTTCGGATAGGCGCAGCATGTCAGCCATAACGGCCATTTGGGGGGTGAACCAATGGAAAAGGAAGACCTTTCTCTCTCTCTCTCACTACCTAACTCTGCCTGTCAAAAAAAAAAAAAAAAGAAAGAAAGAAAGAAAAAAGAAAGAAAGTACTATGAAAAACCATGTGCTAATAAACTGGAAAAACTCAAAGAAATGCATAAATTCCTGTGTACATAGACCCTACTAAGGTTAAACCAAGAAGATATAGACAATCTAAACAGACCCATAACAAGCAATGAGAGTGAAACAGTAATCAAAAGTCTTCCATCAAAGAAAAGTCTTGGACCGGATGGCTTTACTACTGAATTCTGCAAACATTAAGCAGGGAGTAACTTCAATACTTTTCAAGCATTCCAAAATCCTGAACAGGATGGAACTCTGCCAAACTCTTTTTATGAGGCCAGCATCACGTTGATACTAAAACTGAACAAAGACATGACATAAAGAAAACAAGAGACCTATGTCCTTAATGAACACAGATGCAAAGATTCTCAATAAAATACTAGCAAATGAAATCCAAAATCACATCAATAAGATCACACATCAAGATCAAGTGGCATTTATCTCAGAAATGCAAAGGTGGGTCAACATTCACAAATCAGTAGATGTCATAAATCACATCAATAGACTGAAGAATAAAACTCATCTGGTCATCTCAATAGATGCAGAGGAAGCATTTGATAAGATTCAATATCGCTTTATGATTAAAAAAAAACCTCCACAAAGTAGGTATAGAAGGAACATACCTGAAAATTGCAAATGCTATGTATGACAAACAAACAGCTCATATTATACTGAATGAGAGAAAAGCTGAAAACATTTCCCCTCAGATCTGGAACAAGACCAGGATGTCCACTTTCCCCACTCTTATTCCATATAGTGCTAAAAGTTTCGTCAAGAGCAATTGGGGAAGAGAAAGAAGTAAAGGGCATGGAAACTGGAAAAGAGGAAGTCACACTATCCATGTTTGCGATGACATGATGTCATACATGGAAAAGCCTGAACACTCCACCAAAAAACTCTTAGAATTGATAAACCAATCCAGTAAAGTTGTAGGTTACAAAATAAACATACAAAAAAAGTAACTTTTTCAATACACTAATGATTGACTCACTGAATGGGAAATCAAGAAAGAAATCCCATTCACAACAGCCATGAAAAAAAAATCAAAAAGAAATTTAAACAAAGAAGAGAAAGATCTCTACAAAGAAAATTATCAAACATTAATGAAAGAAATGATCAAGGACACAAAAGAATGGATATTCCTTGATTGGAAGAATCAATATCATTAAAATATCTATACTACCTAAAGCAATCTACAGATTCATTGCAATCCCTATCAAAATACTGATGACATTCTTAACACAATTAGAAAAAAAATCCTAACATCATATGGAACCACAAAAGACTCAGAATAACCAAAGCCGTCCTGAGCAAGAAAAATCAACCTGGAGACATCACAATATCTGATTTCAAAGCATACTACAAAGCTGTAGTAATTAAAATAGTATGGTCGCGTCATAAAACTGATACATGGATCAATGGGACTTAGTACACAGTCCAAAAATTAATCCACATGCATACAACCAACTGATTCCTGCCCAAAGTTCTCAGACCATACAGTGGTGTAAGGGTACTCTCTTCAACAAATGGTACTGACAAAACTGGATATATATTTCATATATAAATAATAAATATATAAATAAATGTACTTCATATATATACATGAAATTAGAATCCATATATATATATATATATATGAATGGAATTAGGCCCATACCTCTCAGCATATACAAAAATCAAGTCAAGATGAATCAAAGACCTAAATTTAAGATCTGAGACTATGAAGATACTAGAAGAAAATGTAGGAGAAGCGCTCCAAGACATTGGACAAGACCCCCAAAGCACAGGCAACAACAGCCAAGCTAAACAAATGGGACTATATCAGACTCAGAAGCTTCTGCACAGCAAAGGAAATGACCTATAGAGTGAAGAGACATCCAACAGAATGGAAAAAAATATTTGTGAGCTACCTATGCTGACATATCCAGAATATGTCAGTAATTTTAAAAACTCAACAACTAAAACCAACTGGTCCAGTTAAGAAATGGGCAAAGGACCTCAATATACAGTTCTTGAAAGAAATACAAATATCTAACAAATATATGAAAAAATGCTCAGTATCACTAGCCATCAGGGAAGTGAAGATCAAAACCACAGTGAGATATAACCTCACCCCTGTCAAAATGGCTAAAATCCAAAAGACAGAAGATGTGGAGAAAGGGAAACTCTTATACACTGTTGATAGGAATGTAAATTAGTGCAGCCACTGTGGAAAACATCGTGGATATTTCTTTAAAAACTAGAAATAGACCCTCCATGAGATCCAGCAATTCCACTACTGGGTATACACCCAAAAGAAATGAACGTATTTTATTAGAGATACCTGCACCACCATGTTCACAGCAGCACTGTTCACTATAGCCAAAATCTGGAATCAACCAAAGTGCCCATCATCATATGAATGGCTAAAGGAAACATGGTATATACACACAATGGAATATTATTCAGCTATAAAAAGAATGAGATTCTGCCACACAACTGGAGGACATCAGGTTGAGTAAAATAAACCTGAAGCAGAAAGACAAATACTGCATTTTCTTCCTTATATGTGGAAGCAAAACTAAATAAAGAAATAGAAAAACAACAGGAAAGAAAGAAACATCTGGGTGTGTGAGTATTATGGCAGGGGCTGGCACTGTGGCATAGTGCGTAAAGCCACCACCTGCAGTGCCAGCATCCCATATGGGCACTGGTTCAAGTCCCAGCTGCCCCACTTCTGATCTAGCTCTCTGCTATGGCCTGGGAAAGCAGTGGAAGATGGCCCAAGTCTTTGGGCCCCTGCACCCGCATGGGAGCCCCAAGGAATCTCCTGGCTCCTGTCTTTGGATCTGCTCAGTTCCAGCCATTGAAGCCATCTGGGGAGTGAACCAATGGATGGAAGACCTCTCTCTCTCTCTCTCTCTTTCTCTGTAACTCTGCCTTTCAAATAAGTAAATAAATCTTTTTTTTAAACTTTTATTTATTGAGTATAAACTTCCAAAGTACAGCTTATGGATTACAGTGGCTTCCCCCCCCCCCCATTACTTCCCTCCCACCAGCAACCCTCCCCTTTCCCGCTCCCTCTCCCCTTCCATTCACGTAAATAAATCTTAATAAATAAATAAATATTGCTGCAAAAATAGTTTTGTAAAATTTTGCTTTATACCTTTGTCAAACCAATGGTTAAGAATGTTATACTGCTGGGGCCAATTTGAGTCCTGATTGCCCATTTCCAATCCAGCTCCGGCTAGTGAGCCTGGGAAAGTGGTGGAGGATGGCCCAAGTGCTTGGGCCCCTGCACCCATGTGGGAGACCCAGAAGAAGCTCCTGGCTCCTGGGTCCTGGCTTCAGATTGACCCAGCTCCAGCCACTGTGGCCATTTGGGGAGTGAACCAGCAGATGGAAGACCTTTCTCTTTGTCTCTCCCTCTCTCTGTCTGTTAGCTCTACCTCTCAAATAAATAAATAAAATCTAAAAAAACAACAAAAAATAGAGAGAAAGGGAGAGATAAAGAAGGATGGGAGAGTGAGGGAGAGAGGAAGAAAATATCATTATATTCTTAGAATTGTACCTATGAACTATATGGAATCTGTTAAAAATAATAAAAAATTCAAAAATCAAGCAATCAAAAGCACTTAATCTCTGTGTGTCCATTTATAGTTTATGAATGTAGCGAGTTATATCCTACCTTATACATGCACAAACTAAAGCTCATGATTTTTGGTGACTAGTCTGTGATGACATAGTCAGCCTGCATCTTGAGGCTCTGAGGCTGGTGCACTTTTGAGCTCCATTGCTCTGTAGAGGCTGAATTCTGCAGATAATGTTCCACCTGCACACATCTGAAACGACACCATCAGGTAAAGGGGAGAGAGGGCGGTAACATCCCATTTAATGTGTTTCTGGGAAGAGCAATGGAGGTGCTCCTTCCCGGGTCTGTGTGAGATTCCAGGACTCAGGGTGAGCCTGGCAGGAGACCCGAAACTGATCTCTGCACTTGAAGTCAAGGATCTCCAGTGCTTCTTGGTGCTCTCCTGTTTAAAGCAGTAGTTTGGTCTCCACACAAGGCTTCTGCTGTGTATGTTCTCTGAGATTACAGAGTGCACAGCACTAGCTGAGTAGTGGCCACTGAGTGCAGAATGATTCAAACAGGTAAGCTCAGCCCTAGAAATGCTTCCTGCAGCCTATCTTTTTTTTTCACCTGGAGAGAAATTTTTTTTAAGATTTATTTATTTATTTATTTGAAGGGTAGAGTTTCACAGAGAGTGAAGGGGAGAGAGAGAGAGAGAGAGAGAGAGACAGAGTCTTCCATATGCTGGTTCGCTCCCCAATTGACCGCAACGACTGGAGCTGTGACGATCCGAAGCCAGGAGCCAGGAGCTTCCTCCAGGTCTCCCACTCGGGTGCAGGGACCCAAGGACTTGGGTCATCTTCTACTGCTTTCCCAGGCCATAGCAGAGAGCTGGAGTGGCAGTGGAGCAGCCGGGACTTGAACCTGAACCCATATGGGATGCCGGCACTACAGGCGGCGACTTTACCTGCTATACCACAGCACCGGCCCCCTGGAGAGAATTTTGAGCACCTGCCTCTGGAAAGCCAGGCCTACCTGGTGCTGTTCAGGGGACCTGGCTAGCAGGGCGTTGCCTGGTGTCCACCAGTCCCACCTTGCACAGCATCTCCGTGATACCCTTGCAGGGCAGTGGTGCCTGGTGACCTCTCCCGACCTGCACTCGTGAGCACCACTGAACCCAGTCGGCTACCTTCAGCCTACCAAGCAACCTGGCACCGAGGGTGCAGAACCTCCTGGAGGAATGCAGGCACTGAGGCCAAGGCTGGCTTGGGTTTGTTATCATTTACTTTGGTGTATTGTCTTTAACTGTAGTTCGCATTTCTTTTTTATTTTCCTTCCCTGCTCTCGGATGGCTCATGACAAGACTTTCTGGCATCATATCTAATTATACTATTTTAAAATTTTCCTTTCACTCCCAAACCGCTGACAAATGTTTTTCAAAAAAAAAAAAAAAAAAAAAAAAAAAAAACATGATGGGATTAAAATCGAGTGGAGCAGATGGTTTCTTTGCACCTAATTTAGCTGCAGCCAGCGGTGCCAGATTTCCAGGGCACAGGGACCCATTACCCCCATGTTCACTTCCTTGGGCTGCTCCACTCTGGTCTGCCTTTTATATTTATCAAATCTGGAAATGGATTTAAGGAAATGCACAGATGTTACTGAGCTAAGAGGAGCCTTGGGGCTTTAGGAATTGGCAGAGAAAGGCAAAATGTGCCGGGAAGAGTCCCTGAGCGATGTCAAAGGTCGTTGCTCCGTCTTCCAGTGGTGCTTCCTCACGCCCAGCTAACAAGGAGAGTAAATGGACTAGAACTGTAGGGCTCGAGCTGGGTTTCATGTTCTGTCCCGATCGTGTTCCTTGTGCAGATTTGTTGGAGTCTAAGAATGTTCTTGGTGAGATGTGGATTTGCCTCTCCATCCAGTTTCCTAAGTTGCTGCTGAAATAGACAAGGGGGGATCATTGTGAGGCAGACAGCCTTTGCCTTCTTAGACCCTGCAGTCTATGGGGGAGGAGAGATACAGAGGCAGCCTACATGTCATGGTAACCCTTGCTTGTTGTTTTCAAAGGATGGTTTTCCGTAACCCACAAGGCAGTTTAGCTATCTGGCTTGACAGTATCTCCCTGGAATGTCTTTTCTGAGACCTACAAGGCTATGAATCTCTCTGTTGTTGACAGCCACACATGACTCAGCATTTGACCTAAGGAGCTGGTGCCCACATCCCCACCGGATCCCAGAAAGGGATGGAGAAGGCACCCCCTTTCCCCAGGGCAACACCATGGGCTGGGGAATCCATTCAAGGTTCCTTATGGGAGATTTTGGGTGATCTCAGGAGGAAAAGTTCCAACTTAAAAGAAACAAGATTGAACTTGTGCTTAGCTGGAGCACTCCATGTGTTAGAAGGAATTTCAAGTCCATATCTTTTTTTTTTTTTAAAGATTTTATTTGTTTATTTGAAAATCAGTTACAGAGAGAGAGAAAGAGAGCCAGAAAAAGAGAGAGAGAGAGAAAGTGAGGGAGAGAGAGAGAGGTCTTCCATCCGTTGGTTCGCTCCCCAGTTGGCTACAATGGCTGGAGCCAGGAGCCAGGAACTTCTTCCAGGTCTCCCACACAGGTGCAGGGGCCCAAGGACTTGGTCTTCTTCTGCTGCTTTCCCAGGCCATAGCAGAGAGCTGGATTGGAAGTGGAGCTGGGTCGGAACCAGTGCTCTTATGGGATGCCAGCGCTGCAGACCAGGGCTTTGCCCCGCTGTGTCACAGCACCAGCCCCCTGGTTTCCTCTTTAAGTGGCACATTAGCCAAAGATATTGTGCTAAGGTAACACCCAAACAGTCGAATCTCATGCTGGGAAAAGACTATTTCTGTCACGGTAGGGCTTTCTGTCTTAGTCCTCTAGGGTTCATGGACCCACATGAGTGGGCTTGAGATGCCCAGGGTCTTTCCTGTTCTGACCGAGCCTGGAAGCCGCACTCTAGAACGACCTTTGCTCTTCAGGGTTACTCCAGGGTATCCTATTGATAAGCTGGGGGAATGAGCCCAGCTCTGATTAAATCATTTTTGTTTCTGGGCTCCTTCTAATGGGAGGAGGGGAGTCTGACAATTTGTCTCACCTCAGCAATATGTACAAATTATTTAACTGCCACTGCCTAAGTATTCCAAAAGAAAAAAAAGTACAGGATTCAGGATGTGCTTTTTGGGGATCTCAGACTAAATCAGACAAGAGGAGAAATGAATTCCTTAAGGTGCTGAGATGTAAAAGCTTGCAAAGGGTCGTGTACTTCCATTCAAAATGCAGTAACAGGGACTGGATGTACCCTCACCCTCACAAAATGTTGAAAAAGAACACTCAGGGGCCGGCACTGTGGTGTAGTGGGTAAAGCCTCCGCCTGCAGATCCAGCATCCCATATGACACCGGGTTGAGACCCAGCTCTGCTATGGCCTGGGAAAGCAGTAGAAGACGGCCCAAGTCCTTGGGTCCCTGCACCCACGTAGGGGTCCTGGAGGAAGCTCCTGGCTCCTGGCTTCAGATGGGCGCAGCTCCTGCCATTGCAGCCAACTGGGGAGTGAACCATCGGATGGGTGATCTCTCTTTCTCTGCCTCTTCTCTCTGTGTAACTCTGACTTTCAATAAAACAAATAAATCTCAAAAAAAAAAAAAAAGAAGAAGAAGAAGAAAAGAGAAAGAACACTCAGTACACTGACCACCAAGTAACAAAGGAGGGTGGGACCAAAACCCAGAAACCACAAAGTAAGGGAGCCCTTTTGTCCTAGTTCACATCTGGAAGATTTTTTCAGGTCACAATGCGTGTCACAAGCAGAACTCAGTTATTTTCCCGAGTTGAGGAGCTGGAATTAGGAGTCCGGTGAGCCAACTCAGCAGCTAGAAGTCTCACGGAAGAGGATCGGAAATGAGCTCCCTGTGCAGGAGGAGAATTCCAGAGATCTTCAGCGGACCCGGTCAAGTGCTCTGTTGAGTAGGTATCAGATCACTCACGTGAGGAGATTACTGAGTGCTGAGGGGAGAACTATCCTGAAAAGATAGAGGAAATTAAAACTCAGTGTTACATGGTGCCAGAGCCTTGCTTGTTTCAAAAACCCCAGTTTAAGGGGCATAATTTGAGGGTCATTATTAAGATGTCTAAGAAGTGTCTAGTCTCAACTGTGGGGAAAATTACCGCTAGACTAAATGCAGGTTGCACCTCATGTTAACAAAGTTTGAAGCAAATCCTAAAACTCTTAACCACACTCCAGAATGAAACTTAGGAATTCTCGCGTCAAATTTGATATGGGAAAAACATACAGTATGGGAGAAGGTAAAAGTCACAATGTCTGGCATCTATAAAAAAATACTAAGTTTGGGGCTGGTGCCGTGGTGCAGCTGGTTAGAGCCACAGCCTGCAGCGCCGGTATCCCATATGGGTGCCAGTTCGAGCCCACCTGCTCCACTTCTGATCCAGCTCTCTGCTATGGCCTGGGGAAGCAGCAGAACATGGCCCAAGTCTTTGGGCCCCTGCACTCAGTTGGGAGACCTGGAAGAAGCTCCTGGCTCCTGGCTTCGGACTGGCCCAGCTCCGGCCATTGCGGTCATTTGGGGAGTGAACCAATGGATGGAAGACCTCTCTCTCTCTCTGGCTCTACCTCTCTTTGTAACTCTGTCTTTTAAATAAATAAAATAAATCTTTTTTTAAAAAAGTACTAAGCATGCAAATGAGCAGGGAAATAGAAGTAATAGCGAGGAAAGCCAATCAATAAAAATTGGCATAGAAATGATATAGATGATATGATTAATAGTACAAGACATTAAAATAGTAATTATTACTGTAGTACATAAATTCAAAAAGGTAGAGGGAGCATATGATATATTGAAACATGGAAAACATGAAAAAGAACTCAAATCACTATAATCAAACATCTACAAATGAAAATTGCAATATCCAATATTAAAAAAACAGTAGATTCCATTAAAGTCAGATTATATGCTTCAGGAAAGTAGGAACTTAAAGACATAATACTAGAAAAATACAAAATGAAGCACATTGAGAAAAAATTCTGAACAACAATCAGTGAGCTGTGGGATAACACAAGAGCCCAAATGTTTGCATAAAAAAAGTCTCTCCCATCCAGCTCTCTGCTGGGGCCTGGGAAGGCAGTGGAAGGTGGCCCAAGTCCTTGGGAGACCTTGAAGAAGTACCTGGCTCCTGGCTTTGGATCGGCACAATGCTGGCCATGGCAGCCATTTGGGGAGTGAACCAGCGGAAGGAAGACCTTTCTTTCTGTCTCTCTCTCTCACTGTCTGTAACTCTACCTGTCAAATTAAAAAAATTATTTATTTAAAAGGCAGAGCTATGGAGAGAGAGGGGGACAGAAAGAGAGAGATCTTCCATCTGCTGCTTTACTTTCCAGATGGCTGCAATGTTCAGGGCTGGCCAGACCAAGCCAGGAGCAGACCAAGGCAGGAGCCAGGAGCTTCATCTGGGTCTCTCACATAGGTTCAGGGGGCCAAGAACGTGGGCCATCTTCCACTGCTTTCTTAGGTGCATTAGCAGGGAGCTGGATTAGAAGCAGAGCAGCTGGGACTTGAACTGATGCCTGTGTGGGATGCCAGTTCTGCGGGCGGTGGCTTTACCCACTAGGCCATAACACTGGCCCCCAAACTTTTTCAAATATACAAAAACTGAAAGACATTGTTAGGAACAGCGCAGCACTGCAAGAAACATCAAAGGAAGTCTTCCGAGCGGAAGGAAAGTGTTACCAGACAGGAAATCAAATCTTCACAAAAGAGTGACTAGCACTGGAAATGATAACTCCCTGGGTAAATAGAACAACGTGGACATTTTGTGACTTGGTTGTTGTTTTTAGCCCTTGTTTATACCCCGTAGAACTCTTACCTTTCTACTCTTGTTGAAAATTATAGCTAGTGGTGCATTAAGCCTGTGCTTACAGAGTGGACTGAAATGATGTTCTTGTAGAAATTAAAGAAGAAAGAAAAGAAAAGAAAGAAAGTAGGGAGATTGAGGGAGGGAGAGAGGTAGGAAGGGCATTACGATTATCTTCTTAGAATTAATTGTACCTATGAAATAATGAAATCTGTTCTTTTCATATTAATAAAAATTTTTTAAAGGTTAGTTATGTTTAAAGGTAACATACTGTTGGGGCCAGCATTGTGGAGCAACAGCTAAAGTTGCTGCCTGCAATGCTGGCATCCCATATGGGCATCTCTTTATGTCTCAGCTATTCCACTTCCTATCCAGCTCTCTGCTATGGCTTGCGAAAGCAGTGGAAGATGGCCTAAGTCCTTGGGCCCCTGTACCCACGTGGGAAACCCAGAGGAAGCTCCTGGCTCCTGGCTTCGGATCGGCGCGGCTCTGGCAGTTGTGGCCATCTAGGGAGTGAACCAGCTTATGGAAGACCTCTCTCTCTGTCTCTAGCTCTCTCTGTAACTCTGTCTTTCAAATAAATAAAATAGATCTTTAAAAAAAAAGAAAGGAACAATTAAAGATCAGAGTGGAAATCAGTAAAATAGGAAACAAAATTATAGAAATATACAATAAAACCAAAGCTATTTCTTTGAAATAATCAATAAAATGGATAAAACTCTAACCAGAAAAGGGAGAGAGTGAGGGAGAGAAAAATGCGAATTGCAAATATCAAAAATGAGAGAGATGACACTTCAGTTGATCCTACAGATACTAAAGATAGTAGAGCAATATTGAAAAAGCAGCTTTTTGTCAATGAATGAACTCAGGGAAAATGGGTGAATTCCTAGAAAAATATAAATGACTAAAGCTCATGTATGAAAAGTAACTTGAATAGCCCTCTACCTATTTCAAAAATTGAATTAGTAGTTAAAAATCTTCCCACAGAAAACAATATAGGACCAGATGACTTCTTGAATGAATTCTACCAAGCATTCAAAGAAGAAATATTAAGAACTCTATGCAAACTCTTTTAGAAAATTGAAGAAGAGAGACTCTCTACAATTGCTTCTACAAGAACTATATAGGCAAGGGCATTATAAGAAAAATTATCAATCAATATCAATCATGAACATAGAAGCAAAATGCTTACCAAAGTTAATCTAGTAACATATAGAAATGAGAGATAAACCAAACAGAGTTTATTCTAGGAATAAAGGTTGCTTTAACGCTAACCCTTCCTCCCATATTATTAACAAATTTAAAAATATTTAAGAGGGGCCAGCGCTGTGGCACGGTGGGTAAAGCCACTGCCTGCAGTGCCAGCATCCCACATGGAAGCCAGTTCGAGTCCCAGCTGCTCCACTTCCGATCCAGCTCTCTGCTATGGCCTGGGAAAACAGTAGAAACGGCCCAAGTCCTTGGGCCCCTGCACCCACGTGGGAGACCTGGAAGAAGCTCCTGGCTCCTGGCTTCAGATCAGCACAGCTCCAACCACTGCGGCCAACTGGGGAGTGAACCAGTGGATGGAAGACCTCTCTCCCTCCCTCTGCCTCTGCTTCTCTCTCTGTGTAACTCTTTCAAATACAAAAATAAATCTTTAAAAATAAAATAAAAAGATGTAAGAAATGTTTAACAAAATTTAACATCCATCTATGTTAAAAACTCTTTTTTGTTTAAAGATTTGTTTATTTATTTGAAAGGCTGAGTTACAGAGAGGCAGAGAGAGAGAGAGAAGTAGAGAGGTAGAGACAGAGAGAGAGAGAGAGAGAGAGAGATCTTCCATCCACTGGTTCACTCCCCCTAAATGGCCGCAACAGCCAGAACTCGGCTTATCTGAAGCTAGGAGCCAGGAGCTTCTTCCAGATCTCCCACATGGTACAGGGGCCCAAGGACTTGGGCCACTTCTACTGTTTTCCCAGGCCATAGCAGAAAGCCGGATTGGAGGTGCAGCAGCCAGGACTTGAACGAGCACCTATGTGAAAAGTAACAGACTTTAGAAACAGGCCCACACAAATATGACATATATGGTCAAATGATTTCTAAATATTACTTATCAGTAGATTTTAATTCTTTAAGATAATTTTTAGGCTTACAGAACAGTTGAGCAGAAAGGCCAGAGAGCTTTCTTACAGAGTAGTCCTCTTTTATCTCTGGAGATAAGTTCTGAGATTCCCAGTGGATTCCTGAAACCTCTGTGTACATTCACTGCAATGCTGTGATGGGGTCTCCCGACTACTGAGGTGGCTGCTAATTACTTCACAGGAGACTAAGGCTGGCTGCATGAACATGATGATTCGTGTTCTAGACAAAGAGTGAATGGTGCAAGATTTCATTCCACTACCTTGAATCATACATGATGTAGTGCTTATAAAGTATTAATTTCTGGAATTTTTATAAAAAAAGATTTATTTTATTTATTTGAAAGGTAGAGTTACTGTGAGAGAGAGAGAGAGATACTTTCCATCTACTAGTTCATTCCCCAAATGGCTGCAATGGCGGGAGCTGGATCAGATCCAAGCCAGGATCCAGGATCTCCTTCTAGGTCACCCACATGGGTGCAAGGGCCCATCTTCTGCTGCTTTCTCAGGTGCATTGGCAGGGAACTGGATCAGAAGTGGAGCAACTGGGTATCAAATTGGCACCCATATGGGATGCCGGCACTGCAAGTGGCGGCTTAACCTGTTATGTCACAGTGCTGGCCCCAATTTCTGGAATTTATCATTTAATATTTTTGGACTGCAGTTGACTCTAAGTAACTGAAATCGTGGAAAGTGAAACCACGGTTTAGAGGATGCTACTGTACCTTTGTACTACCACCCTTTCTGTCTTGCCATTTTCCCTGCTAGTAACACCTCCATTGTGTGGTTCATTTGTTATAGCTGATGGGTCTACATTGATACATTATTCCTCACCAAAGTCCGTAGCTTTATCATGGGGTGCTTCCTTTGTGTTGTGCATTCTATGGAGTTTGACACATTCATAATGTCATATCTCCACTATAACACTATCATACAGAATAACCACCCTGCCCTAAATATCTATTATACCCCACATATCCATCCATCCCTTTTCCCAAGCCCCCTGGAGCCACCAGTCTTCTCACTTGCTCTATAGTTTTGCTTTTTCCAGAAAGTCACATAATTGGAATCATACTGTATTTCACTTAGAAATATGCATTTCGGTCTGCTTCATGTGCTTCGCTGGCTCATTCCTCTGGAGCACTGAAGGATACTCTGTTTCACAGAGACGCCACAGCTTGTCTACCTTCCCACCTATTCAAGGCATCTCAGCCGCTTCCAGTGTTTGGCAGTTATGCGTGAAGCTTTGATGCACGCTCCTGTGCAAGTTTTTGTATGCATGCAAGTTTTCAGATCATTCGGTTAAACGCCAAGGGGCTTGATGCGGTATGAGGCAAGCATATGTTCAGTTTTATAAGAAACTGACAAACTGTTTTCCAGAGTGACCATATCATTTCACATCTCCACCAACCATGAATAAGAGTTCTTGTTTTGGGGGCTGGCGCTGCAGCATAGCGGGTTAAGCCGCTGCCTGCAGTGCTGACATCCATATGAGTTCTGATTCAAGACCTGGCTATGGCTACTCCACTGCCAATCCAGCTCTCTGCTGTGACCCGGGAAAGCAGTAGAAGATGACCCAAGTCCTTGGGCCCTGCACCCACGTGGGAGACCTGGAAGACGCTCCTGGCTCCTGGCTTCGGATCAGCACAGCTCTGGTGGTTGCAGCCATCTGAGGAGTGAACAGAGGATGGAAGACCTCTCTCTCTCTCTCTCTCTCTCTCTCTCTCTCTGTCCCCCTCTCCTTCTGTCTCTGTGTAAATCTGACTTTCAAATAAATAAATAAATAAATCTTTAAAAAGAAGAGTTCTTGTTTCTCCACATCCTTGTCTTTATTTGGTGGTGTCAGTGTTTTGCATTTTGATCATTCTAATAAGTGCAGAGTGGTATCATATTGTTTTAATTTATAATTTTCTTAGGAACTATGATGTCCCTAGAAATATTTTTATACACTTATTTGACACCTATGTATCTTGGCTTGTGAGACGTCTGTTCAGATCTTTTGTTCATTGAAAATTTGGTTTGTTTTGTCATTCTAGAGTTTTGAGAGGTAAATTTGAGAGTTCTTTGTATACTTTGGACAAAAGTCATTTATCAGATCCGCATTTTGCAACTGCCTTCTCCTAGTCTGTGGCTTGCACTTTCATCTTCTTATCAGAGTCTTTCGCAGAGCTGACGCCTTACATTTTGGTGACGTCAGGATTCTATAATCCAGGGGTTTTATCGATATGGTGGTCCACGTAGGGGAGAAGAATCACCCTAGTATCTTTTGAACAGGTCTCAGCCTTTTAGCACTCTTGTCCCTGAGCTATGACCCCCACATGTGCTCGTCAACTTTCCCTTTCTCCCCGGAGAGACAGGCAAGCTGGAGTCGGGAGTTCCTTTCCCCACACAGGGCAGCCTCGGGGCTGGCGGCCTAGCCTTCCTGAGGGCTGGTCTGCCTCTGGTGAAATCCCACTCAGGGACGCTCCGCTGGGACAGTGTCCACTCAGGGCAGGCCTTTCTTAAGGAAAATGCACCACTCTGGGTGCTGCTGAAGCATGAGGAAATTCTCTCATGACAACCTGAGCACCTGCTGGGACTCCCAGAAGTAGAACTCCTGGGGGTGTGGAGGCTCCCCTAAAACCAGGGCCCCCGGAGCTTCTGTCTTTCAATACTCCATAGCTTGGTGTCCAGGCATTAGTCAACTGTCCCTTCAGTGTCTCTGCTAGGGTCTGGCTTGGGCTTCTGTAAACTGATTCTATCCAGCTGTGTCTTGAGTTTTGAGGGCAGAGTATGCCCTGTGACCTCAAGAGTTGTTGATTTTCAATTTGCTCAGCTTGTTTTTCTTGCTGTGAGGATGGGAATGATGGCTTCTGAGCCCCTTAAATGTGAGACCAGAAATGAGAAGTCTTCTTTTATTTTTTGACAAACGCGCAAAGGCAACCCGTTGAAGAAGGATTGTCTTCTAACAAACAGTGCTGGGACAACAGGATATCCATAGTAAGAAAAAGAAAGACCTAAATGCTTGCATTCTACCCAATGCAGAATTAACTCTGAATGATAGAATCAAGGGCAAAGCTTCAAAAATGTAGGAAAAATGTCAAGAGACACATCTTCATGAACTTGGGTTAGGCAAAGATTTCTTAGAAAAGACAACACATCCATGAAAGACAAAGGACTAAATTGGATTTTATCAAGATAAAAAGCTTCCAATCTTCGTAAGGTACTGCTAGAGAATGAAAGGCAGGCCGCTGACAGGGAAAATATTTGAAATCACATAAAGCACTCGTGTCCAGAACACATAAAATCTCAGGCCGGCGCCGCTGCTCACTAGGCTAATCCTCCACCTTGCAGCGCCGGCACACCGGGTTCTAGTCCCGGTCGGGGCGCCGGATTCTGTCCCGGTTGCTCCTCTTCCAGGCCAGCTCTCTGCTGTGGCCAGGGAGTGCAGTGGAGGATGGCCCAAGTGCTTGGGCCCTGCACCCGCATGGGAGACCAGGATAAGCACCTGGCTCCTGGCTTCGGATCAGCGCCCCAGCCGCAGCGGCCACTGGAGGGTGAACCAATGGTAAAGGAAGACCTTTCTCTCTGTCTCTCTCTCTCACTGTCCACTCTGCTTATCAAAAAAAAAAAAAAAAACCCTCTATAATAAGAGAACAACCCAATTAAAACCTGAGCAAACACATGAACTTCATCAAAGGGGATATACAGATGGCAAATAAACCTATGAAAAGATGTTCAACATCATTTACTACTAGGGGAATGAAAATACAAATTAAAGCCACAATGAGATACAACTTACAGAATGCTTAAAATGAAACAGCCTGAGCCTGCTAAGGATAGGCAAGGATGTGCATAAACTGTCCCCCAAACAGTGTTGATGGGAATGTCACGTCTGCATCTCTGGTGGAAATACTTAGTCTCTTCAAAAGTGAAAAATGCAGGCCCCTTATAACCTAGCATTTTTTACTATTATCTACCGAAGGGAAATGAAAGCATTGTCTATGCAAATACTTTTACTTTAATGTTCATAGCAAATTTTAGTAGCTCAAATGGAAAATAATCCAAATGTCCATTATCCATGGGTAAATGGATAAACTGGGGGTATATTCAGACAATGAAATAATACATCATGGAAAATGAACTAACAAACTGCTGGTACATGTGGATGAATTGCAAGACAATTATGGTGAGTGAGTGAAGGTAAATATCAGAATATCTTCCATAGGATTCAATGTAGCTAAAATTTCAGGGACTATAAACTAATCGACAGTGACAGAAAGCAGGTCTGTTGTCTTCTGGGAAAGCAGTCCCATTCCTAACTCATGACAATAATTAATCTCCTCTCTATCTCTATAATTTTGTCGTTTCAAAAATGTTATGTAGGGGCTGATGCTGTAGCGTAGCAGGTGAGGCCGCTGCCTGTAGTGCCGGCAATCCCACATGGGCGCCGGTTCGAGTCCCTCTCTTTCTCTCTGTCTCTGTCTCTCTGTAACTCTGCCTCTCAAATAATTAAATAATTTTTTTAAAAAAGTTATATAATGGAATCATGCCATATGTAATATTTTCATATTGGCTTTTTTCACTCCTAGTTCCATTGAGATGCATCTAAGTTGTTGAATATATAAATAGTTCACTCCTTTTTATTGTTGAGTAGTGCTCCATGATATAGATGTTTGTTTAACCATTCACCCATTGGAGAACATCTGGGTCGTTTCCAGTTATGGGCTGCTGTATTCGTCAGCTCTTCATTACTTTAATTAAAATAGCCACTTAAGGAGGAAGTAAGCTTATTTTGGCTTACAGTTTGCAGGTGCACAGCCCCAGGTAGAGCAGCCCTGTTAGTCTGATTTCTGATGAGCATGGCAGAAGCAGAGCCAATCCATGGCAAGCCAGGAAACAGATGAACCCAAGACACACTGTAGAACCAACCCTCCCTGGAGAGCCACATTGAAAGCCCCCCCATGACCCAGAGACCTCCCACAAGGCCCATCGCCCAGATGCCATAATTACAGCAAGTTTCCTCCTTCAATCTACTGGCATTAATCCATTAATCTTTAATGAAAGACTTGAAGTTTAAATATCTGGCTGGGTTTGGGGAGCCAGATCCTGTTCAAAGCCTAACAGCTTCCTTAATGTATTTATTTATTTTCCTTAATGCATTTATTGGGCTGTTGTAATACAATACTGTAGACTGGGTGCATTATAAATAACAGCTTTACCCTCAGAGGTCTGAAGGTTGGGAAGTGCAGAATCAAGGGGCTGGCAGATTGAGTGCCTGGGCAGGACCTGCTGTCTGGGTCATGAGACGGCTGTTTTCTGACTGTGTCCTCTGAGTGTCTGGTCAGGGCTTGCTGTCTGGCTGTTTTCTCACTGTGTCTTCATGTTGTGGAAGGGGGAAGGGTGTCCCTTCGGCTTATTTAATAAAAGCCATTCATGCCATTCATGAAGGCGCTGCCACCTTAACCCCATCACCTAATTGTGGCATCTTGGGTGTTAGGATGTCAACCCATGAATTTGGGGGTTAGGGAGAGAGCTAAGCATTCAGGCAATTAGCACGGGTTTTTGCAAATAAAGCTGCTATGAGTATTTGGGCACAGCTTTTTTGTGCAACATAAGCTTTCATTTTTCCCAGATAAATGCCCAAGAGAATAATTGTTGGGTTGCGTGGTAGTTGCACGTTTATTTTTGTAAGAAACTGTCAAACTTTTCCCAAGGGACTGAACCATTTTATATTCCAGAAGTCTATAGATAATTCTGTTTTTCCTCCTCTTCTCTAGTATGTAGTGTTGTAATTACCTTTTATTTTATTCATTCTAATAGCTACCTAGTGATATCTCATTGTAGCTTTAAGTTACGTTAGTGTGTGAAGTGGAAAAAATTCAGCTCATGGAAGGAAAAAAGATGAGTCACAAATATACATTAAGAAATTGTCTGGGGCTGGTGCTGTGGCCCACTTGGTTAATCCTCTGCCTGTGGCACCAACACACCGGGTTCTAGTCCCAGTCAGGGTGCTGGATTCTGCCCTGGTTGCTCCCCTTCCAGTCCAGTTCTCTGCTGTGGCCCGAGAGGGCAGTGGAGGATGGCCCAAGTGCTTGGGCCCTGCACCCACATGGGAAACCAGGAGGAAGCACCTGGCTCCTGGCTTTGGATCAGCGCAGCGCTGGCCGTAGAGGCCATTTGGGTGGTGAATCAACAGAAGAAAGACCTTTCTTTATTTTATTTTATTTTATTTATTTTTTTATTTAGTAAATATAAATTTCCAAAGTACAGTTTATGGATTACAATGGCTCCCCCCCATAATTTCCCTCCCACTCGCACCCCTCCCATCTCCCGCTCCCTCTCCCATTCCATTCACATCAAGATTCATTTTCAATTATCTTTATATACAGAAGATTGATTTAGTATATATTAAGTAAAGATTTCATCAGTTTGCACCCACACAGAAACACAAAGTGTAAAATACTGTTTCAATACTAGTTATAGCATTACTTCACATTAGACAACACATTAAGGACAGATCCCACATGAGAAGTAAGTACACAGTGACTCCTGTTGTTGACCTAACAATTTGACACTCTTGTTTATGGAGTCAGTAATCTCCCTAGGCTCTAGTCATGAGTTGCCAAGGCTATGGAAGCCTTTTGAGTTCGCTGACTTCAATCTTATTCTGACAGGGTCATAATCAAAGTGGAAGTTCTTTTCTCCCTTCAGAGAAAGGTACCTCTTTCTTTGATGGCCCCATTCTTTCCACTGGGATCTCACTCGCAGAGATCTTTCATTTAGGTCTTTTTTTTTTCTCCAGAGTGTCTTGGTTTCCCATGCCTAAAATACTCTCATGGGCTCTTTAGCCGTATCCAAATGCCTTAGGGGCTGATTCTGAGGCCAGAGTGCTATTTAGGAATCTGCCATTCTATGAGTCTGCTGTGTATCCCGCTTCCCATGATGGATCCTTCTCTCCCTTTTTGATTCTATCAGTTAGTATTAGCAGACACTAGTCTTGTTTGTGTGATCCCTTTGACTTTTAGACCTATCAGTGTGATCAATTGTGAACTGAAATTAATCACTTGGACTGGTGAGATGGCATTGGTATATGCCACCTTGATGGGATTGTATTGGAATCCCCCGGCACGATTCTAACTCCACCATTTGGGGCAAGTCTGATTGAGCATGTCCCAAATTGTACATCTCCTCCCTCTCTTATTCCCACTCTTATATTTAACAGGGATCACTTTTCAGTTAAAATTTAAACACCTAAGAATAATTGTGTGTTAATTACAGAGTTCAACCAATAGTACTAGAACAAAACAAAGAAAAAAATACTAAAATGGATAAAGTATTACATTGTACATCAACAGTCAGGACAAGAGCTGATCAAGTCACTGTTTCTCATAGTGTCTATTTCACTTCAACAAGTTTCCCCTTTGGTGCTCAGTTAGTTGTCACCGATCAGGGAGAACATATGATATTTGTCCCTTTGGGACTGGCTTAATTCACTCAGCATGTTTTCCAGATTCCTCCATCTTGTTGCAAATGACCGGATTTCATTGTTTTTGACTGCTGTATAGTATTCTATAGAGTACATGTCCCATAATTTCTTTATCCAGTCTCCTGTTGATGGGCATTTGGGTTGGTTCCAGGTCTTAGCTATTGAGAATTGAGCTGCAATAAACATTAATGTGCAGACAGCTTTTTTGTTTGCCAATTTAATTTCCTCTGGGTAAATTCCAAGGAGTGGGATGGCTGGGTTGTATGGTAGGGTTATATTCAGGTTTCTGAGGAATCTCCAAACTGACTTCCATAGTGGCTTAACCAGTTTGCATTCCCACCAACAGTGGGTTAGTGTCCCTTTTTCCCCACATCCTATCCAGCATCCATTGTTGGCAGATTTCTGAATGTGAGCCGTTCTAACCGGGGTGAGGTGAAATCTACGACCTGACACCATCAAATTATTAGAGAGCATTGGAGAAACCCTGCAAGATATAGGTACTGGCAAAGACTTCCTAGAAAAGACCCTGGAGGTGCAGGCAGTCAAAGCCAAAATTAACTATTGGGATTGCATCAAATTGACAAGTTTCTGTACTGCAAAGAAACAGTCAGGAGAGTGAAGAGGCAACCGACAGAATGGGAAAAAATATTTGCAAACTTCGCAACAGATAAAGGGTTGATAACCAGAATCTACAAAGAAATCAAGAAACTCCACAACATCAAAACCAACAACCCACTTAAGAGATGGGCCAAGGACCTCAATAGACATTTTTCAAAAGAGGAAATCCAAATGGCCAACAGGCACATGAAAAAATGTTCAAGATCACTAGCAATCAGGGAAATGCAAATCAAAACCACAATGAGGTTTCACCTCACCCCGGTTAGAATGGAAGAAAGACCTTTCTGTCTCTCTCTCACAGTCTAACTCCGCCTGTCAAAAAATAAAATAAAATAAAATAAACAATAAAAAAAGAAATTGTCTGGCCACCTTGCTGCTCTTGCTGCTGCTGGTTCCCCTCCTCCTCCTCCTTCTTTTTTATTTATTTGAAAGTTAGAGTTATGGAGAGGCAGAAGCAGAGAGGGAGAGGTCTTCCATCCACTGGTTCACTCCCCAAATGGCTGCAAAAGCCAGAGGTGTACTAATCTGAAGCCAGGAGCCAGGAGTTTCTTCCTAGTCTCCCACGTGGGGGCAGGGGCCCAAGCACTTAGGCCATCTTCTGCTTTCCAGGCCACAGCAGAGAGCTGGATTGGAAGTGGAGTAGCTGGGTCTTGAGCTGGCACCCATACAGGATGCCAGCACTGCAGGTGGCAGCTTTACCAGCTATGCCACAGTGCCAGCCCCCATGGCCACCTTGCTTCTAAAAGTTGGAGAAGGATCCTATCGGAGTCCTACAAAGGGTTGGGCATTTGGCATAACAGTTAAATTGCTACTTAAGATGCCCGTGTTGCATGTTGGAGTGTCTGGGTTCAGTCACCTGTTCTGCTTCCTGATTCCAGTTTTATGCTAACGCAGACTCCAGGAGGCAGGGGCTTAGGTAATTGGGTTTCTGCTCCCACACAGGAGACCTGAATTGTGTTCCCAGCTCCTGACTTTGGCCATGGCTGAGCCTGGCTGCTGTGGGCATTTTAGGAATGAGCTAACAGATGGGAGCTCTCTCTCTCCCTCTCTGCTTCTGTCTCTCAAATAAATAAAATTAATTAAAAAAAAAAAAGCCTTCCCAGGATAAGTTGAATATATATTTTATGGGATGGAGTATAAAAATGTTTGCCTGCTAGGTAATGTTCTATCAGTACAACTACAATGATTAAGAAGCATAAAGGGTAAAACCAACTCTTTTTTTTTTTTTACTTATTTACTTAGTTATTTAGGAGGCAGGGACACATGCACATACATACACACACACACACACACAGAAAGAGAGAAAGAGAAAAAGAGACGGCCGGCGCCGTGGCTCACTAGGCTAATCCTCCGCCTAGCGGCGGCACACCGGGTTCTAGTCCCGGTCGGGGCGCCGGATTCTGTCCCGGTTGCCCCTCTTCCAGGCCAGCTCTCTGCTGTGGCCAGGGAGTGCAATGGAGGATGGCCCAAGTCCTTGGGCCATGCACCCCATGGGAGACCAGGATAAGTACCTGGTTCCTGCCATTGGATCAGCGCGGTGCGCTGGCCGCAGTGTGCCGGCCGCAGTGCACCGGCCGCGGCGGCCGTTGGAGGGTGAACCAACAGCAAAAGGAAGACCTTTCTCTCTGTCTTTCTCTCTCACTGTCCACTCCACCTGTCAAAAAAAAAAAAAAAAAAAAAAAAAAAAGAGAGAGAGAGAGAGAGAGAGAGAATCTCCCATCCACTAGTTCACTCACAACAGCCAGGATTGAGTCAGGCCAAAGTGAGGAGCCAAGAACTCAACATAGGTCTCCCAGGTGAGTGTCAGGGACCCTGCTACCTGTTACCTCCCAGCATGTACATTAGCAGGAAACTGCAACTGGAAGCAGAGCCAAGCCTTGAACTTGAGGTCTCTGATATAGAGCACGGGCATCCCAAATGGCATCTAAAGCACTACACCAGAATCCCACCCCACAACCTACTTCTGAATGTCCTGAACATGTATGCAAGTTAGCATGTTGATGCTTGTCTAAAATATGAGGACTTGCATTTTCCTACTGTACAATCTGAGTTCAAAGATAAGCTTGCAATGGCATTGTCCAATGTGTATTCTGCTCATAGGCGTTATGAATAAAAGCTGACATCCAGTAATGCTGGCTTTATGAAAAGTTTGAGTATGAATAATTATGAGAAACTCTTGGAGGCACATGCATTATGCAAGAGAATATATATGATTATGTATATTCAAACTATGGAATTTCTCTGTTTACGGAGCATTTTGTCCAACTAGTGTTCCATGAAATGTACTTTGGTGAACCTGACCCAGAGAAAAGCTTATGTTCTGCAAATGCAATGTAAAACTGAGACCAGAAATCAATCAGATGTCAGGGACTAGTTAGGCAGGGTTCTCCACTCAGGATAATAATGATAAAAATGGCAGCCCTTTGCATATTATTTCTTAACTTTATTAAACAGCTTGAAGAGCAGGGGTCTGGGCTGTTGGGTGCTGGCAGCCAGGCTCAGGCATGGAAACGCCTCCCTGCGATCTGAGAGAGGGTGTCCTGGGGGTGAGCCAAGTGAGGGAGCCAGGCAGACTGCCCAGGAGGGAAGAAGGAGCTGAATGAGCGCCAGGAGGCAGAAACTGCATTTTTCAATAATGTTTTTCCTAGATGCTGTTACCTTTCTACAATATGTCTTAGAAATGGCTATTGTTCTATACCAGTAAGAGCAAAAATGGGGAGAAAAGCTGAGAGGAACGCCCTTGGTCAAGAATGGTAGGGGCCAGTGCTGTGACGTGGCGAGTAAAGCTGCTGCCTGCAGTGCTGGCATCTCATAGGGGCACTGGTTCGAGTCCTGGCTGCTCCACTTCCCATCCAGCTCTCTGCTATGGCCTGGGAAAACAGTATAAGATGGCCCAAGTGCTTGGGCCCTGCACCTCCTGTAGGAGACCCGGAGGAAGCTCCTGGCTCCTGATTTTGCATTGGTGCAGCTCCTGCCATTGTGGCCAACTGGGGAGTGAAGCAGCAGATGGAATACCTCTCTCTCTCCCTCTGCCTTTCCTTCTCTCTCTGTGTAACTCTGACTTTCAGATAAATAAATCTTTTTTTTTAAAAAGAAAGTATGTGAACTCTCACAAAGCAGAACTTGGAAATTTGAAAAAAAAAGGGGGGGGGCAGAGGTGCAGCCTTCTTGGAGACAAGAGCTAGAGGCATAGGCAGCGACAGAGCTATTTCAAGTGGTCCTACATTAATACATTCTCCCCCTCACCTTGGGCCCCTTCTAAGTGCAGAATGCTATAGGCATTCACTCAGATTTACCCTGAAGAAGCCACTGGTTAGACCTTTCTCAAGCAAGAAGCAGATTTATCACCATTTGTTTGGCTTCTACTCTCTCAATAGACCAGGTGCTAGGGTGTGATTGGGAGCTTCGAGTCTGGCATTCCTTTCACTGGAGATTTTAGTATCCTGTCAGGTCATGTCGAGGCTATTGGACTGATGCTAGTGCGAGGGACCAAGAACTCGACCTCATAACTCATGAGCAATCGTGTTTTGTATTTTGTGCAGAACACATGCTGTATTTGTTGACTGAGTCCTTCTCAAGCCACATTTTCCCCCTCTATGGCTATCAAGTGGGACTATCAACCAATTAGATAATCAGCCTTCAGAACAGAAGCTCTTCCAGCTGCCATTCAGAGTGCTGGAAGATGGTTGAGATCTGGTACAGACCAAATGGATAGCGTGTGTGTTCAAACTGAGGCAAGAACCATTAGGCCATTCTCCATTCATCATCTTTCTAGAGAAAAAGTCATAGGTGCCTCTGGGCACAGAGCTCATGAAGATTCACCCTACACAGCGCTAGTTCACAGGAAGAGGAGGTGGGACAGAATGATGGCTGTGCTGAGATCGGAATGAGTCTGGGAGAGGTGAACCTCTCTCCTTTGTTCTTCATTACAAAAAGCCCTGGGGCTTATATACAGGGATGGTACCATGGTGGTAGTGGTTGGGGGAGGGCGTGTCCTCAACTATGATTGGCTCTCCATATTGGCATAAGCCCAGATCTTGCAGAATTGACAATTTCTCAGCCACCCTGCTCGAGAGAGGATTATGGTTGGTCCTTCTCCCTCCTCCACCATCCTTCTCTTCTTCCTTGCTCCTCCTCCTCCCGATCCTCTTCTTACTTCCATCCCCTATTCTCTCTCCCTTCCCTTTGTTCTTAACCTGAATTCCTTTTCTAAGCAGCCTGGTGGCAGGTATCTCATGGGAAGCAGTGGAGGATAATTATTAAGGAGATAAGCGGGTCTCAGACATCTATAGAATCTTCTCCCAGCCTTCCCCGGAAGTTTGAAGCAGACTCATCCTCAACAGTGGGTTTCCAACATCTAGTTTATTTTCTGGAGCTCCCTTGACCTGGGTGGGGAGCCAGTGCCGCTGGATTAGGGCTTTAAGTTTTATTACCTTAATATGGAGTCAGAAACCAATGATCCTGATCATTTCTGGGAGGCAGAAAACCCTTCCTATGCACAAACTGGGTACAGATGCAGTCAGGACAGCATCCCTGGGTGTTGGGTGATGTCTTCAAGGTTGTGGCACTTTCGAACAGGGACCACTGCTCAGAATGAGTGAGGGTGTGGTGTTAGCCTTATCTCCCTGGACTGGAGGGCTGGGGTGCCATCTAAGCAGTGAGCTCGGGGACGCAGGCCAGCTCACGGTTCTGGGCTCTGGAAGCTTCTCTGAATTGTATGTGGTTTTACTTACGCTCCTGGCTGAGAAGCCAGAACTGGAGGGTGAAGTGGGCATCACTCTTTCTCTGACACAGCCTCTACATGACTTTTCTGGCCACCTGCTTCCAGGCTGTCAGGAACCTTGTTGACCCTGTGTCTGCCCAGCCAAGTAGAGAGAAGGAATTGCCACCTTGCTGAATTTCCTGACGTAAATGGGGAAAAATATGACAGGATCTGAGAGTTTTTTATTCTACTGCTGTGGGATAGAATAGGGTGATTTTGATTGTATCTTGCCTCAATTCCACACACAATATCAGGTAGGTTACACAGATTCACATGTACAAAACAATGGAAATAAATGATGGATTAAGCAAGGGTTATGGGAAAATATAGGTAGTAAAATGAAGCCATGACTAATCCTCCGCCTAGCGGCGCCGGCACACCGGGTTCTAGTCCCGGTTGGGGCGCCGGATTCTGTCCCGGTTGCCCCTCTTCCAGGCCAGCCCTCTGCTGTGGCCCGGGAGTGCAGTGGAGGATGGCCCAGGTGCTTGGGCCCTGCACCCCATGGGAGACCAGGAAAAGCACCTGGCTCCTGGCTCCTGCCATCGGATCAGCGCGGTGCGCCGGCCGCAGCGCGCCGGCCGCGGCGGCCATTGGAGGGTGAACCAACGGCAAAAGGAAGACCTTTCTCTCTGTCTCTCTCTCTCACTGTCCACTCTGCCTGTCAAAAAAAAAAAAAAAAAAAAAATGAAGCCATGAGCAGTTTTCTCACCAAATACGTATACCCCATAGTTCTGTATATGGCCTACAGCTGGGTGACAAATTCGCACATATGATGGAGGTAAGTCCTAGAATACAATTTGGTAAAAGAAATTATAGCAGAAAATAAACCCGTGTAGTTCTTGTAGTTCTTGCTTTGATTGGGATGTGAAAAATCTAAGGATAATTTTTAATTTTGAGAGTATTAATATTAGCATGCTATTTGATTCATACAGAATATTCATGCCATGTATAGACACAGTAGTGAAGCGTGTACTCATGGACTAACTGAAGGACAAGTGCATTCTCAGTAAGTCGGGATCTACCCCAACTTTAGCTCTTAATGCATCACTTTGTCTAGCTTTTCTTCTCCCACCAGGAAGAATCATTATCCTGAATTTTCTCTATCATTCCTTTGGCTTCTCTTTGCTTTGGTTTATCCAAAATTCATGCATTACATTTGAAAATGCATTTTATTCAATTTTGCTTATATATTAGGCTTATTAAAATAATATGTCCGTCAAAGTCTTCTGGGATTTTTTTCCTTTTCCATTCAGCATTACGTTTCCAAGATTCCTTTGTGTTGTTGCATGTGTGTCTGATGCATTCTCTTTTGTAAATCACTTTATTACATTACTTTTTGTGAATATATAATCTTTCATCCATTATCTGCTGTTAATCCTTTAGGTTGTTTCTAGTATTGTCTGATTATGATCAACTATTTTTTAATCATTTTTGAATATATCTTCTGGTGAGAATTTCTCTGGAATATATACCTGGAAATTGAATTATTAGGTACACTTTACAAGATAATGTCAGAATGTTTTGCAAAGCAATTGTACAAGTGTACAGTTCCACCAGTAGAGCATGAACTTCCTTAAAT
Organism: Oryctolagus cuniculus; assembly: GCF_964237555.1. Taxonomy (NCBI): domain Eukaryota; kingdom Metazoa; phylum Chordata; class Mammalia; order Lagomorpha; family Leporidae; genus Oryctolagus; species Oryctolagus cuniculus. Next base: position 124,513,079 of record NC_091432.1, read on the forward strand.
TTTTATTTGACACTTGACATCATCAGACAGTAATTTTTGCCAATCTAGTTGCATAAAAATGAGCTCATTGGGAAATGCAATTGCATTTCCTTGATTAGCAAAGCAATTAAGGCACTTTTCTGTGCTTGTTTTATGTTTTTCCTTTTCTAAGTGTTTTTTCTTATGTACTTTGTATAGCCTCTCATTGGGTTGATTGTCATTTTTTATTGATTCATAAGAATATTTTCTATATCATCTCTCAATTTTATTTTAATCCTTTATTTCTAGCCTGACATTTTCAGCTATCCTTATGGTTTCTATGTGCTGATTGCTCATAAGTGTAAGTGTTTAGCTCAAGACTTTCTTCCGAGTGTCACACCCATGAATCCAACCACATGTTCACCATCTTTGCCTGGTTGAATGTCCAAGATGATGAGACTCGCTGGGCCTCAAACTGAGCTCAACATCTTCCCACCAGTATGGATTCCTCTGTTCTGCCTTTCTTCTCAGCTATTACCACCATCAGCTCAGGATCCTAGCCTCAAACGTAGGCATGGTTTTTGACTCTAGCCTCTGCTCTATGTACAACATTCAACTGGCAGCCGAAGTCTTTGGTTACTAATTCCTAAATATCCCTCGAATCAGTTGTGGTCTTTTCATCCCCATGGCTATTAATTTATTTAATAGTTGTAGGAACTCTTAATGACTGCAAGTCCCTCCTACAGAGATGTCTGGCCTGCAGTCTTTCTCCTCCTCAAACCATGCTCTGCACTGGAGCCAGGGCAGTATCTTTCTGAAGCACATTATGTGTCAAGTCACTCCCTTGTTTAAAAAGTTTTAATGGCTCTGATTTCTTACCAAGGGCCAAATACATCATGGCTTAAGACTCTCATGTTCTGACCCCAGTTCACCTCCTGTTCCTCATCTACTGCCATGTCCTCTCCACACTCTGCTCTAGGCACCGCCAGATATGTTGGAAGCTGTCATACCTGAAAAGATTAATGAAAAGATGTTGGGTAGAACATGTGATCATCCAAAAGTGCTATATACATGGGATGCATATTTTATTTCAACTCAGAAAACATAAACAAACATTTATTCAGCAATGTTTTGAAATAGGGCCAAGACTTTTTCTTGGAGTGTAAGTTGGTTGGTGTTTGGAGTCATCTTGCTTGCATCAACCACACCAATAACAAGCTATTTGTGATTTCCAATTAGAGTTTCTTAAAAATTGGATTGAGAACTTCAGGGCATTTCTGAAGCAATGAGAGTGTGCAGTTCTTCTGCATTTTGCAGACTTTTCTCTCTCCCAAACCACTAGGGTTGTTTTGTCCATATCTAATGTAATAGTGTTTTCTTTTTAGGACTCATCTTCATGAAATCTTAACAAAGTGTTCTACCTAGAATAAAAACAGAAACTTTTTTAAAAATCATATTTCATGAGTTCATTTCATATACAATTAAATTATATAATTCAACCAGAATTAAGACTGACATGAACAGCTTTGGGGAGCAAGCATCATTGGCCTTGAGAGCCATGTTACTGGGTTGGCAGGGGTAGAAGCTCACAGCCTCATCAGCCATGCGTGCTGAGTGTGTGGTGGGCGGGCTCAGTCAACTTGATTTATGGATGTCTCAGAAAGTTGGTTAAGAGAATGTCGACCTTGTTTGTGGATCTTCAGTCTTGTCTCTAGGCTTTGGCCTAAAGTGGTTTCTTCTGCTTGGGGTCTACTTTTCCTAATCAAATTCATGCCTAATTCGTCTTCATCAGTGTTCCTACCACTCCACCTGGCAGGACTTCTTTGATGGTTCAGGACCTGGAGGGACACCTACTTATGTGAAACCAGGTCTCTGGGGCTCACTGGGGTCTCTCCAACATTTTGGGGCAGGATAACACCTTTTGGCTGCAGTCTTCACTGTGCATTAAATGATGCTTAACAGCACCCCTGGATCTCCTTGAGATGCCAATAGAATTCTTCCGGTCACAGCCATCAGAAATCTTTTCAGACATTGCTGTTTTAGAACTGCTGCTTTATATTGCAACTGTTAGACCTAATGACCTTAGTTCTCAGACTGATACAGGATTGAATAGCAACAAAGCAACAAATAAATTCATGAAAGTCCTCCAGTATAGTTCAGAAGGTATCGCCGATGTATAAAACACATTTCAATGCATTTTTTATTTGAAGCACTGCTGCTGACCTACAAAGATTGCCAGTGATGTTTTATGCAGTTTAAATTCTTCAGTTATTCTTCAGCTGCTACAAGTTTGGCTCTCCTTCATCTCACTTTGCCACCTGCCAAAATCCTAGGCCTCCAGAGTGGGAAGAATACCGCTGCACAACTGGTGCCTACCAATACATCAGCAAGTGGATTGTGAACTCCAGGCTCCTGAAGTTCGTGTGAAAATGAACTATGTTCATGTGGAATCCGAGGTGATTGTCTTGCAGTGTAGTTAGCTTGGCGCTCCATCCTGTTCAACAGTCTCTCTGTGCTCCATAAAAATAAATTCACCAAAGTGCAGGTGGGAACCACTTCCTATGTGACCTTGAGACCACATGCCCAAAGAATCTGTACTCACTTGTTTAATAAGTTTTTTGGAGCACCTGCTATGTGCCAGACCCTGGATTAAATGCTAGTCATTACACATAAAGGGGTACATAAAACATTCCATGAAAAGGAGTTAAAAGACAAATTAATTTGGGTGCTAAATCTTTTTGAAATTCATGCAAATGAGGAGTCTTTGGAAAGTTCATGAAACATGTTTGAATTGTGAAAAAAATCCACATGGATTTCAAAATTTCTTACACCAAAACAAACTTAGTTTTAATGTAATTTTCCATGAACTTAAGAATTTTTTGGAAGAGTTTTTATTTATTTATTTAGTTATTGAAGTTATTTATTTAGTTATTTGAAATTATTTGAAAAGCATAGAGACAGAATGGAATCTCTCATCTGCTGATTCACTTCCCAGATGCCCACAACAGCCAGGGTTGGCTCAGCCAGGAGCCTGGAACTCAATCTAAGTTCTTCCATGTAGGTGGCAGGGACCCATATATTTGAGGCATCATCTGCTCCCTCCCAGTGTGCATGTTAACAGAAAGCTGTGAGGCAGCAGAGCCAGGACTCGAACCAAGATCCTGCACTAATGGGCATCCCAATCAAGGGCTTAACCACTGTGTGGAATCTCTGGCCCTTCTACCAACTTTTTAAAGCTTGTATGCTTATGTGGTTTGCCTGAAAACTCCTCCTTGTGCTACACGCTGGTTCGGGTCCTATCATGGCTCCTTCTGTTTAAAGGAGTATTGGGAAGTGATTCAGAAGACAAAGAATGGCTGCAGGAGACAGCTGTGTACCTAAGGACACCCCCCAGGGAACCCCTTTGTGGGAGAACCAGCTCAGGCCTGGTATAGAGTGGGATCTCTTACAGACACGAGAGCTTTGTTCCCCAAGTTCATGTGGAACAGGCAAGAAATGTCAGGCCAGAGGGAGACAGGTGACACCTCGCAAGATACTTCCTCATGCACCTGCTGTCCCCTAGCAGGTAACCTGAGGTTCCACCTGAGACCCACCCCGCTGGCCTCTGTCTGTGCACTGGCACCTTGGTTTTCGGGTTCAACGAATTCTCATGATGAAATCCCCTCTGCCCGGGGAAAGTAAGTTTTCATGAACATTCCCAGGAATAACCGTTGTGGTTGATGACTTTTTTCTCTGAGCTGTTGGAAATACCCAGCTTGGTGACTAACCTCAGAAGGGCACATTAGCTCTGTGTTAACTGATCGCCTGCAGAGGAGCAGAGAGGAATTCCTGCTGGACTCCCTGATCTGGTCCACCCTGGCTTCGCTTCCCATCTCCAGCTCATTCCAGCCGTGCAAACATACACAGTGTCACCATGGCGACTGTGGGACAGACGCATGCATGTGAGAAGGCACGAGGCAACATCTCTCCGCCCAGGCTTTGTGGGGAGGAGAAGGAAGGTTTTCGCAGCTCTCACAGTCGCTCTGTCTCGTCTCCTGATTTCATCCGAGAGCAGCTGGCTCGGCACAGGTAGAGCATCCCTCTATCTTGTCTGCTGCCCTGCTTGAAGTGGGGAACTGAAGATGCAGGAGACCTGAAGACTGCCAGGAATAACAGAGCCTCACGCCCCTAAAACCCTCCTTTCAATAATGGCCAGTCGTTAGGTAGGGTTCAGCATGAGCAGGTGCTCAGAGCTGTCCACTCTCAATTACTAAACTCACCCTTCTCCCACCCAGACCTCTTGCTTCTCTACGTGAATGTCTGACATCAGCCCTCCGCTCTCTAGTCCCACCCCAGTTCTGGCGGCCACCCCCTCGTGTGGCAGAACCCCAGCAGCTCCCTGTCCCCGTTCGCCCTGTGTACGGATGGATTCGGTCATGGCCACATCGCACCGGCTCCTGGTTCACAGCCAGCATTTTTCCCCAGGTGAAATCAGGTTTAAATGAGCATTAGGCAGTAAGACAGGGAAAGCAGCTACCACTGAGAATGAGCGCAGCAGAAGAGAGGGCAGTGGGGAAGGGTGGTGGGGCTGGCAGGCCAACGGGAGACCCTGGAGGCAGAGATGAGGGGGAGAGGACAGGGCAGTATTTGTGTCGGCCCCGGTGCGTGGGATGTGTCCTGAATGCCAACTCTGATGCCCCGGTAGTGGCTCTGGGTGCTGTGCTGAGATAGCCTCCTAGGTTGCACCCTGGCTCTGTAGGCAAGAACATCGGTGGTCAATTACCGACACCCAGGCTTTGGGTGGGGATGGAGAAAGTCAATGGCCAGGAGCCTGTTTGGAGGGGCAGCCAGCGATCGGAATGATCGGCTTCCATCAAATCGTCCTGTGGTTCCGGAAGTGCAGTCCCTCAAGTCTGTCTGTCTGTCTGTCTGTCTGTCTGTCAGGATTTAGCATCATTTGGATCACACCAACTTCAGCTTCACCCTCTCAGGGCACCCCTCCTGCTGCGGTTGGGCAGATTACCTCTTAGTGCTTCAGGGTGCCTGTGTCCACGTTGTGAGTCCAAGGCCTGTTCTCCTTCCTCCTGCTCCCTGAAATCCCTTGCTGTGAAGCCAAGTTCAGGGTCGTCCCCATGGGCCTTGCTGACAGCTCCATCCTCGGTGGTCTCTCTGCCTCCTCTGCATGGCCCCTTTCCTCCATAGTCTGCATGTTCCAGACTGGCACCCGAGTCCTCCGTCCTCCACCCTTTTCCAGGGTGAAGATGGAGCTGCAGGGCAGAGGCTGCCTTTGCCACAACTACATCACTGCAAAGAGGGCCAAGCCTGCTTACTTTCACAATTTTGCACGGAAGGTGTCATGTACACTGGGTTGCCTACCTCATGGGCAGTCTCCTTTCCTGCCTTGGTCACACAACCTAGTTTTATTTCAGTGAGTGTGATGCCTAGCCAAGAGTTAGAAAACCTTCCAGTTTACTAGAAAGCTTTGGGTTAACAAGGAAATGTAAGCAAACAAGGTTGGGCAGGATTTTGAGTTAACTTTCACCAAATCGCCCTGTGGTTCCAAAAGTAGAGTCCTTCAAGCCTAACGTTCTCTCTATCTCTCTGCATGTCTTTCAGGATTTACCTTGATCTGGATTTATGGGTGAGTTTTTTTTTTTTTATGGGAGGACAGAGATTAGTGTTTTGCAAATATTTTCCACCAGTTACTAGCTTATCTTCACATTTTCTTGTTTGACCTATGATCACAAAAGTTTTATTCCATAATTTCTTCAAGAAGTTCAGTAGTTTCAGAGTTTCAGTTCTTAGTTTTCTGTCCATGATCCATTTTGACTTAACATTTAGATA